>NC_134483.1:403962401-404274901 GCF_040206685.1 Ascaphus truei
CCACATTGTTTTTTAATTAAAATCCTAAACTTCTTTTGAGAATGTAGATTACGTTTAAAAAAATGTAACTTTCACAGTGAAAAGGCAATCTTAACCAAAAAATGTGTGCCAATTTTTTCTACACATTTAAATAGGTGGTTTAAAAAAGGAGTGAAACATGGAACTTGAAGTCTGACCTTGACAAAAAAGCCACAAAAGATAACATTTAAATAGTTTCACATTCAGAAGAAAAACCCTACAACTCAAGATTCACACAGAGACGCAGCAATGGCACACAATACAACATAGAACACCCATCCGCATAAATCTTATAAAATAATGATCGCAGAGGCCATCATATCAACTGAACAACACAAAGCCAACGTGGGGCAGATCTATGACTTTCTCAGAAGTAAATACCCATATTACCAAGACCCGTGCCGCGCTGGAAATTGTAAATCATCTGTACGATTCACTTTATCAACAAATGAATGTTTTGAACGTGTCCAGGATAACCTACATGAAAGGTATGGATTTTGGCAGATTGCACCACAATTTAAAATTACCATGGAACATGGCACATATCTTCTGATAAATAGCATATTTATTCCTAATACCAATAGCAATGGATCCGCTACTACTGGTCCGTCTGAATCGATACCTGCTGCAATATCTGCACCCTCCATTCCTGAAGCACAGATGCAAGTTGAACATAACTACAATGATGTTTTTCCAAACCTTTTTGGTGAAAACACATTAGAATGGCAAAACCAAGAACTGTACGTACCTCCGGACGTATTGTTTGAAGAACTCAGTGGCGATTCCTATGAGCGCCTCATGGAGATGTGTGTCGTACAGGATTCAACGGTTGCGTCAACCATGGATGAAAATGCATTGTCTTTCTGGAGCGACCAGTTGCATCCTAACGAAGTGTTACTTCTCCAAGAATGGTAAATATAATAATTGTTATGCGTTGACTCACCGTTAAAAGTTTACATTTTTTTCTATTCACCATGTTTACGCTAAATGCGTGGATACAGCGTAACATTGCAGACAGCATAACATGTAGCGTTCCCAAACACATTGTTTCCTATTACAATATACTACAACCAGAAACATTACTACACATTGGTAACGGAATAAATATACCGTGTTTCCTATCTCTTAAAAAATATCATTGCAACATGTTACCATAACTTTAACACACCTATTTTTTTTTTTCATGCAACATCTAACAAAAGAGGGTCGGCCACATATGACGTGGGACACTTGTCATGTGCCAAGGCGTCCTTAAGAAGGATTACGGGTGTAAGCCCCGCCCCCAACCGACATGCGCGCGTCAAAGCCTATTGGCTGTGTCCGTTTGTTATTGTTACGGTCACTGCACTGTGTCATGCGCGCGCTTCTGTGTTTGTGGGCGTTCACAGTGCGGTAGCCCAATGTTAATTCAGTGGGAGGAGTGTTTACGTGCACTTCACGCTGCCTTAACATGACATCACACGTATTGTATTCGCTCATTGGGTGATCGGCCGTTGTTTCCGTCCACACACGTCCGTTTAAAAAGATTATAGAAGTACGTGTTTAGAACTAATGTATTTTATCGTTCATTGGATTTGAAAGAAATATAATATGCTTAATATAGTAACAACATGTATTGAACGCACAATGTACACATTGTTTAGCGCATGCGCTAACACTTAGTCGACCCAATCGGGAAGTGCGTGCGCAAATTATTATGTATACTGCCAACGGAAAGATCATATCCATAGTTATGCCTGCTACGCAATTAACAAAAGGATACATAATGATGTGTACTTGTAACCTTGCGCTTCTAACATATAAGTGAATAATGCGTGGATATACACAATCATATAGAGATGTGTAACGCGTTGTCACGGCTACACATATATAAAGGTGCCATCTGTGACCATCATCTGTTTGCTGTATTTCAGAGATGTCGGGGAAGAATCAATGGGATCAATGTATGATTTCAGAAGAGTCCAACGTTATATGAGATGATTGTGAGGAGGAGCGACCGACTAATATACTACATATGCAATGATTTTTATAATGCTTGCAGCGCATATTAACAAACAATACAAAATGAGATCCGGTTATGCCTATATTTCATAACCACTTAATTAACATAATGATTTTGCTAAACAGTGCAGTTTGTAAATTTAGTGTGTGTTCTTTATTTTGTACTAACATTATATGCCATGCTCTGTGTAATATATAACAACCATTGCCACTCTGCAAACACATTAGTGTAGTATATTGTATAATGGAACGTATGACTGTAGAAATTATGTAAAGGAGACTTAAAACCAAGTAGCCATTTCATGTAAAAATTCTCATGTTACATGGGGATGTTGTTAAAATTGTTTTTGAGTGTGGCAAATAATTTTAATGCCAAGATGTAGTGCTCAACTATAATGCATGATGTTATGAATATTAGGTACAGATCATGTAAACATGTAAGTTTCTGTGTATATTTCATTTAGCAAACTAACTATAATTTACTGTGTTTACTAAACGATCAACACATACAGAGTAAAGTGAGTATGATGATATAAGCTAACATAATAAACCTGATGTTATCATTTGACGGTGTTATACATGCATCATACAAAAATTGATACAGACACAAACAGTGGTCTTGAAATGTGTGCCTATGCAAATGTGCACGTGATTGACGTTCATATGTTGAGAATACTTGTAAATGATCATCATAATAATGATCAACTGACGTGTATGACATTCCAACTATATTAACAACATTGTCATTGGGTGAAATGAATTATGCAAAATTACTAATACATGTTTGAAATATTTTGGTTTGTGTTAACAGTTTGACACTTGTTACATGTAGGTCACATCAACACACATGTGTGACTTATACATAAACATGTGACAATGTAAAACTAATCTTTACAAATAATTGATACCATTACTAATCACATACATTGCAACATATAAGATGTACAAAGCATTGGTGTGATTACAGGCATATATGCATGGAGTGTTATGATCACTCATGTGCATCCGTCATTAATCACCACCCCTATGGAAAAAACTAGCAGCATTTATCCCCTTCTCTCCACCCACCCCTATATTAGATTAATGGAAATTGTAAGGGAACATACATTAAATGTGATGTCATGTCACTAATCATTTTCAAATACAATGCACATGAAAGCTCAATAGTAGCTAAACGCATGTACATGATACAGAAACTAGATGTATGTAAGATTTGAAGTTGACAACTATGTTGGGTTTATACATCCTATAATTATACGTATATAGAGGTAGGCACATGTTATGACAGATGTCATTTCATATACATACCATGATCAGTCATAGAGGACATATACCTATAAAAAAAATGGAACAATATATAAATTGCAAACATTGACATGACATCTTCATTAACGTAAGCAACACACCAAAGTGTCTATTTGGTGTTACATATGAAACACCATGTATATTTTGTCACATACAATATGAAAAGCAGGCTGGTGTACACATCATATTGATGCACATGTAACAGTGTAACAATAACATTGTATGTAACCATACTGCAAGAATGAATGACTATGGCCATACTATGTGTATTGTCTTGGCATAATCAACAACACAATGTTACGAAATTACTCATTTGTAACACTTGTTGTATTCACATACACACAACTAATTTACATTCGAAGAAGGATTATATAACCTGTGCAAGAATAACATACCGGTGCCACATGCCTTTGTCCACACAGCAGAGAAGGGAAAGGTGTGCAACCCATATTCATCTGTGTCCTAACAGAAGGTTATGTTAAAAAAATGTAGTGTTAATATAACATAATTAATATTTAAAAGTAGTACTAGGAACATATATGTATTTACTTACAAGAAAAAAAAGTATTTATGACATTCTGGCGTGTCTCGGCACCACTGGCTGTTTGTTCATTTTCAGCTGGTACATTGGTGGGATGCTCCTCTACCAAAGCCTCACCTATGTCTGCGTGTACATTATGTCTGAGTGCCACATTGTGCAAAATGCAACAGGCAATGATAATATCAGACACTTTTTGTGGCTTATATTGAACAGCCCCACCAGTTCTGTCGAGACACCTAAATCTTGTTTTGACAAGGCCAAATGTCCTCTCTATAACGGATCGCGTAGATATATGGGCAGCATTGTACCTCTCCTCTGCTTCAGTTTGAGGGTTTAGCACCGGGGTCAAGAGCCACGGCCTAATTCCGTATCCTGAGTCACCTATAATCAATGGAGCACACATAAGGTAACATTAGTGATAACATTCTAAAATAAAATCATTCCTAAACAAAGATGAGGTTTGTGTTACAACATCCAAATATGTACTCACCCAGCAGCCAACCAGGTCCAAAATGGTCTTCTTCGAAAACATGGAAGACTGATGAGTTCCTCAGGATAGAGGAATCATGACTGGAACCAGGGAATTTGGCTACCATATGCATTATCTTCATCGTGGCATCGCATACTACCTGTACATTCAGGGAATGGTAGTGCTTACGGTTGCGGTAAGCATGCTCACTCTGACTAGGCGGAATCAAAGCAACATGGGTGCAATCGATTGCACCCAGCACACATGGTATCCCGGCTATGGCATAAAAGCCATTCCTGACTTCCAGCCACTCTGTCTGCTCTTTAGGAAAATAAATATAATTCCTAGCGCGTCTATTGAGTGCATAGAGAAACTGGGTAAAGGCCCGCGAGAATGTAGATTGCGAGACCCCGCCCACTATGCCCATAGTTGTCTGGAATGACGCGGAAGCAAGATAATGTAATGAGCACAGCATTTTAACAAGCCCAGGGACTGCACGACCTCTGGCTGTCAAAAAATCTAAATCTCCCCTTATCTCTTCATAAAGAGATAAGATTGCTGCTGAACTCAAATGATAGCGACTTACTATCTGTTCCTCACTCAACCCATCTAACAGGGTTCTCTCCCTGTACACACGCGGACGAGCCACAACTTCTCTCCTCTGTCTTCTCCTCTGATCTCCTGTCCATCTCCCTGTCCCTGTCGTGTCCGCGTGCCTGTCCCTGTCAATTTCCCTGGCTCTGTCCCTCCCTTGCCCTATGTCATTCTCTTCATCAGCAAGCCACTCGTGCAAAAGAATGTTACGACGTCTCCTAAACAAGCGCAACATTTTGAAATCTGTAGCTGTGAATGAGCAGGTAATGGCCGTCCTTTAAATAGCTATGTGATGATGTCAGGTGAGTTTGTAACATGCAAGGTGTTACATTAACATATTAAAGTACTTGCCTCCCAAGCTGTATCCATTTGATCTAAGAAGTATTATTTCTGTGTATTCAGCAGCCAATCGTGATATTTGACAATGATGTAACGTGAAGCTTTGTACAAGCATTCATTGTAAATGATTAGTGTAATGTGTAATGCATGTACCACTTCTGAACGCAACACTCAGTCATGTAATTATGCTAAAACCATGAGATTGGCGTAGAAAAAGTTTGCTGCAACATGTCTAATTTGACATGTTAGTGTCACATGTTCACAACAATTAATTCTCGTGTGCATATGCATACATTTATGGCATCAGGATAGTTGCTATTGAATCAGTTTGAAAGGTGTTACAATGAGTAATTATTGTAGATGTGTGTATAAGTTAGCATGAATTGCTTGTAATGCAACGTTTACAATGTAAACATGCAATGTGTTTGACTGTCCAATAGCGGACGTCATCAAAAAAGGGAGGACACAAAGTACATGTAAACATGAGAAGAAAGATGTACATGAACGTTTGATGATTACAAGCATTGTCTAATGTAAAGCAACATGAATATACGGTGGATGTGTTAGATGTGTGACATGGGTAACATCATATAATAAATTGTCGCACAGTTCAGTAACATGTATGATATGTTGAGATGTTCTCCTTTAAGAGTTGAGTATAGGTTTTTCCCTTGACATTTCATCACATGATGAGTAATGTGACACGCTAATGACGAAAACATATAAAAGTACAATGTTATGCAAATAATAAACGTCAGGTGTGACACAATGCAGTAAATGCCCCACACACTGTAATGCTCAACACATTTGTATTGTGAGTAATATAACGTAAACAGTACTATACTGTACATCAATGGAGTCCCCGCTCCATTGACTCCATTGATGTACAGAAGAGTTTTTTTTTCTAAGTGCCGTTCCGGCAACCTTAGCGATCGTTCTCCCCTCCAACTTGCCAACTTTAGTTGGCGGGAAAAATTGGCCATGAAGTCTCAATTTCTTAGTGCCGATCAGCCCGATAAGCTGATTTTGCTACTTGAATACAGCCGAATAAAAAAAGTGGTGATAAGTGCCGAAAACCGGCTTATCGGCAGGCGACTGGCCATAACACAATTATCGGATACGAAACCTGGCGAAATCAAGCAATTATCGGCGCTTACTGAATCTCAAACCCAATTTTGGCGGGAAAATGGCGAAAAAAAACCTTATCAACGCTTACTGCATGAGGCCCCTGGTGTCCATTGTTAGTGACACAGGAGGTGGAGCCATTTCCTTGGTATATAAGACACAGCACTGCCCAAAGTTAGTGTGTCAACTGGTATTGGTTAAGTTGAAGGTCAAGTGTGATTCTACAGCAAATAGTCTGGCCTGCAGCAGTAAGGCTGGCAGGGCCTACACTGTGTCAAGGGACCTGGCACAGGTGGTGATCTCCCTGAGGGGAGAGGTGATCTAACTCTATTGGGAGGGCAGATCTTCTGAAGAAGATGAGCGGCTAAGCTGTTTGCTGCAAGGGGCAGTCTGCCTATACATCAATAAAGATGCCCTTTTTAACAAGAACCCCAATGTGTGAGTGTGAAGTTACTCCACAGCGGAAGGCACCACCAAGAAGGAGTTCCTCATCAGAACAATCTCCTTGCGGATGCAGAGATCCTGATGAGGTAGAGGTGCTGCACTGTATGTAGGTAGGACTCTAGCACACTACCTCAGCTGCCTGTCTGGGTTGACATTCCCCACACAACATAATGCGGGAGACTCAGGAGTCCTGTTGCCAATAGGTGCACCACCAGACACGACCATGTAATGGGGACTAGTTAGACCACAGGGGCCAATGTGAGATTGGGTGGGTCAGCCAAGTCAGAAACACCGTTACATATTTGGAGGCGCTGCTGAGATACCTGTCAACATGACAGGCTTTTGCTAGGCACACTGGGAAACAGGAGAGCGTATGCTGCCAGTCAGTGCTGTGTTGGGACGGAACCTAGGGGTAGTCAGGGGGCTGATAGAGTTGTCAGACCGCAGGGACGACCTGGGAGCCTGGAAGGAGTCAGTGGGTCTGGAGAGGGGCTATAGCTGTCCTAGTCACCTTGAGGTAGTGCTAGTTGGTAGGATGCCTAAAGGGATAGCCTGTTAACAGAGGTCAGGAATCCTGGAGAGGGTTTTCGCTAGACTGACTAACAGTAGGTAGACGCCCCAGTACTGCATGGAGAAGCCAGAGTACTCTAGCCCATTCCAGATCACTTACCGCTGAGAGCACAGACTGGAGAGAAAGGAGAGACACCGCATACAAAGAGAGAGTGAGCCTAGCCTGAGGTCGTGCAACACGAGTCAGACCTACATTAGGTACACAAGGTGGTGCATCGGGCAATCTTTATTGTATCGGTATGGCAGCTGCCCCACAGAGAGGAGCTCCATGTACAATAACCGCAAAAACAGCAACCAATTGGCGACCGCAAGAATGGAGGATCCGCGTGGCGCGGAAGGTCCAAAATGGCAGACGGAGGCAGACGGAGGCAGATGGAGGGAGCGCACGTGGTGTGCGTTCCACGGAAGAGCAAGCTACTGAAGTAACTTTGGCTAGTCTGCTGTGGAGTGGTGCAAAAGCGGTGGCTGCACCGTTTTGGTCCTGCCTAGGACCGTGGGGTGATACCCTAGAGGACAGTGAGGAGGACATTGTGGTGGTGTGTGGTGGAGATGAAGGATCTGTTTGCCAGACGGCGAGCAATGCACAATGAGCTACCTCAGTTGCTAGAGTGATTGGCAATGTAAACCAAGATGGCAGTTCCCGCTTCCCTGGGAGACCGCGTGGGCCGATTGCAGAAAATGCTGCAAATGCAAAAGTTGCAGAGAGTTGGCCGGGAGTGGCGCCAAAGGGAAAACCCCACCCTGCTGGGAGGTATGGGGCGAAAGCTGCAGCCGCGCCCTCATGGACAGTAAGAAGCTCAGCCCCAGTGCTGGGTCATCCTGTGAACTTGTGGGACCCTCCTCTAATATAAACCAGGGGGAGTGGTTTCCAGCTATGTTAAATGAGGATGGAGCTGGCGGAGGGAGGAGTTAACAAACCAGCCCCTGCCTTTCAGTTGCGGGGAACAACTGATCTACTGGGAAGACCACTGCAAAAAGTATCTCCCGTGAGCAACATGGCCTGCAAAAGTGAGGAAGATTTGGACATTTCTGCCCATCCCTATTCAGCTCCAGGAGGCTTCCTGGTGCTCAGAGCTGGAGGGAAGGAGATGGTCAAATGATTGTGCATGCAGTGTCGGCTGCACGGTGGTTCTGTCAGTACCACGTCCAGATGCCCGCAATGTGGCATCCAGTATTTATGGGCTGTGCAACCATTTGTGTCCGGACAGACCGTGGGGACGGACACGGACACAGCCATGTAACGGCTGAAGCCCCGGGCGCGGCCTGGAGAGAACCCGTAGATCCCGGAGCATGGGGATCGCTCCTCATAATCAAGACGGAGCCGGAGGAGAAAGGGGCCTGTAGACGAGGTGAAAGCCGAGAACCTCACCAACGGTTCCCGACGGGAGTGCCACTCCCTGAGTCGGAGTTCGACTCCTCGGACGAGGAGCAAGCAACCCCGACCCCGGTGGTCACACGCCAACCGGCGGACCACTACAGCGGTGCTGCGAAAGATCCAGCACTCACCTGTGTCGCGGCGGAGCTGAGTCTCGTGTCGCCGGTGCAGCGACAACCTGAGAGGCGGAGTCCCACGTCCGTGGTGACTGGCAGAGTGGATGGCGGAGAAGGAACCATCCCGTGCCGATGGAGCACTAAGCGACACCCTTGCCCTCCTCAGGCTCCGGTGGTGGAAACGGCGGAGAGAGGCCTAGTCCAAGCCCGAGCGGAGCGGAGAGTAGAACCATCACTTCCGGCTGCGGATGTCGTTCTGGACGAAGAGGTTCCGGTTGGGAACCCAATGCAAGATGGCAGCGGTGAGTCCCGCGAGATCCAGGACATCACTTCCGGTGGCCACAGCGGAGCCGGATGGAAGATGGCGGCGTCCTCGCGACCGAGTAGCTGTATCAGATCGCCTGGATCGAGGAAGAGCTGGCAGGCCCTGCGGAAGCCTGGGAGCAGCGAGATGGGAGAACCAGAAGGCCAGTCGATGGCACCGGGCCAGGTAGCGCAGAGATGCGGGTCGTAGCCCCGTGGATGCCTGCCGTATTCTCATATGCCCAACCCCCACCATAGTTAAGCCCCGACCCCTGTCACCTTTTCCTACGGGTCACCATCGAGCCAAGGGTTGTCTGGGGAGTCCCGAGCCACCTCCGATGAAAGGACTGGGGAGAATTTGGACTATGGGGAATGTTTCACGTCAGATGACGGGTCGGGTGGGGGAAGATATATGCGACAGGTATCTGTTTCAAGCGATTGCCCTAGCTCTATTAGCATTAAGGTTACTAGTAGGCCCAAAAGGTTGGGGTCCAACTCAAGATTGACCGGTACCTCAGGGAGATCCTCAGGGGGAGAGCAAGAGGAAGGGGAGGGCACAGTAGCATTACCAGAAGAGTTTAGGGAAACCAGGTGGTGGGTGCCCAATTATGAAGGGTATGAGGCCTGCTAGATCGTACCAGGTTTATTCTAAGACAAGATGGGGTTGTGGATTAAAGGTAGGCACCAGGGGAATTCACGGAGGAAGCTCGTCTAGAGGAACTGAGACTGAGGTGGTATGATATCAGTTCGGGGGTGGTGGATCCCAGGGTACCAGACAGGTTACAGGACCCCATAGAACCCGCTGAACCCTTATCATGGGTGCTGCCAGGTAAAGCAGGCAACGCCAGTTAATTAGGACAAGTCGGGCTGAAAGGGCCATCGTGACCCGATACAAGAAATCCCACGGGTTGGAGTATCCTTACGTTCCTGAACCTCTTATGCAGGAGATAGAGGACCAAAGGCATGGGTGGTTGAGAGAGACCATAGAGGAATATATCCGAACCAAGGGTGGAGAATGCACTGGGCATAGAGCAGAAGAGCGAATTTCTCAATTAATGAGGGTATGGAGCATTGGGCGCAATGTATGTATGCATAAGGTAGAGTACCGCCCGGAGAATGTGTTTCCCCGGGAGTACAGCATGACAGTTAAAGATAATGCTGGTCGGGAGGTAAAGAAGCCGGACCCTAGGCACTACTATTAGGTACAGAGGATAATGGGGTCCGCTTTAGACACTGTGTCAACTTCTGGACAGCAGGCATTGTAGCTGTTAATTTATCATGAGAACTGTATAGTGAAAATTTGTAAGATGATTATGTTGTTATGTTTTTGCAGTGCTTCCTGGAAGAAGGTCTAACAAATTTAGGTCCCAGACGGGTCGTTGGGATTCACCAGGGGGAGAATGTAGCCACGTTTAAAAATGGTATACAGTTCTCTCTCATGCTGGCAGTAAGCCTGGTAAGTATACAGGATTGCCAGCATCAATCATGGAGGTTTTCCCTCACACCCTGGTGAGGTGCCATATGTACACGAGGGGAGTGGTAACAGACCTGGTGTCCATTGTTAGTGACACAGGAGGTGGAGCCATTTCCTTGGTATATAAGACACAGCACTGCCCAAAGTTAGTGTGTCAACTGGTATTGGTTAAGTTGAAGGTCAAGTGTGATTCTATAGCAAATAGTCTGGCCTGCAGAAGTAAGGCTGGCAGGGCCTACACTGTGTCCAGGGACCTGGCACAGGTGTGATCTCCCTGAGGGGAGAGGTGATCCAACTCCATTGGGAGGGCAGATCTTCTGAAAGGAGAGTACTGAAGAAGATGAGTGGCTAAGCTGTTTGCTGTGAGGGGCAGTCTGCCTATACATCAATAAAGATGCCTTTGTTCACAAGAACCCCAATGTGTGAGTGTGAAGTTACTCCATGTCATATTCTCTAGCCTGCTGTACCCATGCTTGGCCACCAGGACTGCTGCCACTCTCAATGTATTGTTCTAGCCTGCAGTACCTATACTTGTCCACCGGGATTGCTGCTGCTAAACTAAGGAACATTCCAGACTCTGATACCTGACACCTCTGCACCTGTGCTCCCTCTCAGCCTGCATATATAAACCTCCCTTTCCTGTTCCTCCCTTGCCTCTGTTTCAAGTCAGACTCCTATGCACATGCCTCTGATCCTGATCTGTTCCTGTACCTGTATTTGAGTCTGTTCGCAGTAAGGCCCTTGCTGGTTATCTGGCTTGTCCTTGTTTGTTCCCGTTCTCAGTCCCTGCTCCAAGACCTGTCCCTGCTCGCCTGTCCTGTTCCAGTCTCCTCGTTGTCGACCTCTGCTTGTTACCTGATTTCACTACCTGCCGCCTGCCTCAGACACCTGCTTTTTACCTGACTTCGTTATCTGCCGCCTGCCTCTGATCTCTGCCTGTGACCCCTACTACGCTCCTGCTGTTCCAGCCCCTGAGATCCTACCCACCACAGGAGTCTCACGTGACACTCCACAGCAGAAGGCACCACCAAGAAGGAGTTCCTCATCAGAACCATCTCCTTGCGGACGCAGAGATCCTGATCGGGTGGAGGCGCTGCACTGTATGTAGGTTGGACTCTAGCACACTACCTCAGCTGCCTGTCTGGGTTGACATTCCCCACACAACATCATGCGGGAAACTCAAGAGTCCTGTTGCCTGTCAGGTGCACCACCAGACACGACCATGTAATGGGGACTGGTTAGACTACAGGGGCCAATGTGTGATTGGGTGGGTCAGCCAAGTCAGAAACACCGTTACATATGATAGAGATTATTTGTATAAATCTTATCTTCTTTACCAACCTAATTTTGGCAGTCAATGTTAAACCTATGTGGCCTGGGTTCTCCGAATGGCCCCTTACCTCCGCTGCAGCTCGGGAGAAGGGGGGTTGCTGTGGGGGCAGTCACGTCAGGCGAGAGCCTCGCAAGAGCTCTGGGAAGCGAGCGCTCCGGGCGCTGCCATGTTGGGATGTGCACGCAAGCACAGCAGCTGCCGAGAGTCGCGGTGGCCATTACAGGGGTCACGCATGCGCAGGGAGCATTGCTGCGGCCTTTATAGATCGCGCAGGCGGCACCAATGTTAAGTGAGTTCCATGGGCACTAGAGCCCCCAGAAGGCCACAGGGCTGGGAGTCAGGTGACTAGACCTGGTCAATGGAGTGTTAGGATTCCCTGCTAAGGCAGTTGTTACAGTTGGTGCTCTGAGGGCTTGCTGGCCATTGGAGCTGGGCCGCAGCTATGGGAGGTTGTATAGGTGCAGGGGTCTGTGAGCCTCTGCACTAGGCCAGAGATCCCCTAGGCCCCAGTTAGGCCCCAACTCACGCTAGATTGTGGCTGCTTTAGGGAAGGCCCCTTCAGTTAGGGATCCTGCCCTTTTAATGATTAGCCAGCTTAGGGCCACAGTGGTTTCACTTGAACTGTTGCTACTGCAGTCTGGGACCAGACTGCCAGCGAGGGAGTGATCATCATTGCACAGGTCACTCCAGAGGGAGAGAACCCATCCAGCGGAGGATATCGTTGCTTCTCGTTGTTAGCATACCAGGCAGGTACCGTTCACTAAATGTGCACCAACATCTGTACAGTAAGGAGCTGATCACGCCTAGAGGGGTGGACATCTTTTGGGAACACTTATTGGGTGAAGTGACCAAGGGACACCTCTGGTACTGTGGACACGGTGTGGGGATACACGGTGGTGGGACACCGCCCTGCGTGGCGAGGTATAGCTGTAACCATTAGTATTGTATTGCATTTATGTGGTTTATGGTTATTGCTCATAGTAAAGGTTATCAGTGTTATTCTCATAATCTATGGACTGTTATTAATAGTTCCTGCTCAGGGTTATCCCATACAATTAGGATCCCGGGCAGGTAGAGGCGCTGCCACTCAGTATATTCATTACCCCAGGCTCCCAGTAGCGGAGGCTCAGATCGATGTGAGCTGACAGGTATCGCCAGCACTAGTAGACTCTTCACACTCAAGGGAAAGAGGGCTACACCTACATATTTTTAACACAATAAAAAGTTAGTGATAGAAACTGAATGAAGATCTATATTGTGAAATTCCTTAAAAGCTTTATGACCAAATGCAAATTCAAGTAGCAGCTTCTACTTGGCACAAGTACACAGAACTTTAATCATTTTGCATGAAAATTGGGATGAGCGATGTTACGCATCTGCTCCAAATTGTTGTCTATTGCAAAATTCCGGAACTGTAATACATGGTGAACAATGCTATACATTAACAAGATGCTAAGCTGAAACATATTTTACCGATAATTACTACTTTGTTTCAATCTAATTTTTATACAGATGGGATTGAAGAGAGAGAAAGGAAGAGATCTTTAACCTCAAATTATTTATTTCACGCAGAAATCTATCTATTCAGCAGTGCTAAGTCATAAAACACCATACATCTTATACACTTCAGTGGCCCTGAGTATCTAATTTCCTAATAGGCAATTAACATCTTCATTGGCACTAAGGGATGAAAATTTGAGGGCGGTTTCATAAATATTGTTTTCACCTTTAAACTTCCTTTAGTACAGGGTTGCAGACCTGTCTGAGACCTGCAGAGGTACCCACACGTGGTACTTTTAATTTAATACTCTTAAAAAAAATACTGATGGGTTGACGAGATAAACACCCATTTAACAGACTTTTTTTCTATTAATGACACACTGAAATGTCTCTCTCAACGATTTGGGAAGCACAAAAAGCGTGTAATAGGGGAAGGTTTATTGCTATCTCCTCACTGAAGAAAAAACAAAGGGAATATAAAAATACAAAATGTTCAACAGAAGAGGCAGAAATTGACGCCACATAAAAAAAAAAACCACGGACTCAAATGATCAAAAATTGCTTAAAATCAGGGGACATTTGAGAATTGTGCACGTTAATAAAGAAGAAAAAGACATAAAATGGACCAAACAATTGTTTTTACTAAAAAAGTAATAAGGCGGATAGACTATTGGCACAAAAATTAAGAAAAGGACACATTTCTACAACTATTAAATCAATCAAAAAGAGAGATGGAGATATCACATTTGATCCAAAGATAGTCGAAGAAGAATTTATAGCATATTATTCTTCGTAGTACAATTTTCAAAATAAACACAAACAAAATCCGGATGTATTTAAACAGACAATTAAAGCTGCAGTTCAGTCAATATCCTGCATGTCTGTTTTTTTTAATAAATCAGTTCTGTAGTAAGATAAAATACATTTAGCATTTTCTGTTTTAAAAACAACAACTTTGAAAGACCAATTTTCTTGTATTCTATTTTATCAAGCATTTGCTAAGGCACAGCCCCTTCATGTCCTGTCACAAGCCCTGGCACACCCCTTTGTCAGCCCTGCCCTCCCTCTAGCACATGTCAGTGCAGGAGTGCTCATGAATATTCATGAGCTTCCACTGAGAGAAAGAAGCAGAAGAAAAACAGATCCATTCACTAATGATGTCACCAAATTTTGCCTATCAATACATGGAGAACGAATTGACCTGCAGCTATACAGTTCTTTAGGTAATTAGAGATTGCACACATGAAACTATTGAAGTAAAAAAATAAATGAAAAAAAAAAAAAAAAAAAGACAACTGCAGTTTTAATCACTTTATTAACTGTGATTCTACCAATATAGTTTATCTAATACAGTGCCCCTGTAAGAAGTAATACATAGGGTGCACCACTAGAAAGCTTCAATTACGCGTTGCAGAGCATGTCACCAACATACAAAAGGGATTCCTTCAGTACAACCTGTCCAAACATTTCTATGAACATCATAATCAAAACAGGTATTGTTTCTATGGCAATAGAAAAATTGCCATATGATTGGAGAGGTGGAGATACCATCAATGCTATATCTAAACCTGAGACTAGATGGATCCATACCCTCAAAACTCTCGTTCCTTACGGCTTAAATGTAGACATTGATCTTGGTGCATTTTTAACAAAATGACACAATATCTGGTTTTATACCTTGGAAGATCTGTCTACACACTGAGCATTTTTTCTAGCTCCATCTATGTGGCCTATGCACTAAAGGTTCATAAAAAAAATTACCGGGCAATTTAAATCACAGTTTTTAGTATCGTTGCTATCACGGTATTCAGAAAGCCTTGATTACTTGTCATAGCTAAATTCACAAAACTGACGATTAGCCGGTGATCTGATGAACAACCCTCTGAAAAGGCTTTACCCAGCAAGTTGTATCTGCTGCAGAGGGAGCTGCTCTGAGAGAGCCGTCTTTCCCTGTGCAAATCTCGGCCAAAATTTATGTGTATACATTTTAATTTTGTTAATAGTTTAGAAGGGGGTCTCCTGAGCTGAACCGCAATGGTTTCAGCCTCGGGGACCCCCTACTTCCCGAGATACAGGCCTCGTTATGGGGTGCCGGTATCTCCTATGCATTTTATTCCCGCGGTCATTTTCCGCGGACATTTAAATGCATAGGAGATACCGGCACCCCATAATGGGGCCTGTATCTCTGGAAGTAGGGGGTCCTGGAGGCTATCCGCTAAGGTAATGAAGTTTACTGCAAATGCATTTTTATTGCATAGGATTCATGCCAGGGGTCTCCGGTGCTAATATTAATGGATATCAGCTCCAGAGATTCAAGGCATCAATCCAAAACAGGAAAAATGCATTTTTTTTTCTAAGTCCCATCTCGCCGCTTCTCTGCAGGTTTCCAACATCTTCACGTCAACTTTTTCTGGCGTGAGGATTTTGTGATAAAATCCCCATTCTAGAGCGACGATAGGCGTTCATAGCTTAATCGCGACTACTCGAATTGTGCGAGTTTATGAACATGCCGAAAAGCGGCGGTAAGTGGCTTATCACTGCTGCCTTTGTGATTTTTTTTATGAGCAATTTTTTGGGGGCGATTCAGTCGTTTATCACCCACTTATCACCGCTTACTGAATAGCAGTAGGCATTTTGGGTGATAAGTGCTTGATAAATGGCTTATGAACGCTTACAGCATAAGCCCCTATGTGTTGCTGTCTCAAAATACAATTACCCTTATTGCACTTATTGATGCCCTGTGTTTATGATGTTTTAACAATTGATTTGGATATCAATTTAATCTATCTGTTTCCAATTCTTTATTGCCGTTTATTTATTTGTATATTTTACATTATGTATTTTATTTTTTTTCTACTTATGTTGTATTAAAATTGTGTAATATTATTTTATGTTATGCATGGGTTCTGAAGTACATTGATATATTTTAATCTGGGTTAATTTGCTTCATACTGATTTCTATGATTTAATCAACCACTACTCACATGATTGGTGGAACTCTGTGGGTTAATTAACATATCTCACATTATGTTAAGAGTCAAACCTCAATCATAGTTTTTACCCCTGAGGAAGTCTCTTCATAAGATGGAACACGTAGGGTGGAGGCTTTTTGTAATATCCTTATGCTCTATTATCTGATAAAACAGACTATTCATGCTTTCTGTGCAAATTTATGCATATACAGCATAGACTGTGAGATTGGTTGCAGCCGTCCTCTCAGCTTATTAATTTACTCGGCCTCTCAACATCTCTATGGGACGTGGAGGGTGTGACCCACGAGAGCTGATGCTCTAGAAGCTGTTCTGGACACACTGCGTCAGCTGTTATAGGATTGTTATCCTGAAATATCTGCCTACTTTGCGCTGTACACGCTAATACAAATGTACTTCACCATATTGGAATCTATTTCTTATTTATAGGTTCCGCAGATCTTTGGATCATCATTTTCTTAACGAATCCTACAATTGCAAATGTCCCTTTATAGTCAGATTTTCTGGCATTTATTACCCTCTTCTGTTATTGCGCCTGTTGTTTGTATACTATATATCTAGATTCCTGTCAGTTACCATCGCTGAACAATGAGGACAGAGTCCTACTAAATACAGACATTTTGCAAGATGAAATACTGGCAGTGATCAAAGAAGTTACAAATTCAAAAACACCTGGTCCTGATGGACTATAACAGCTATTATAAAACATGTTAAACACGATTAGCACCATTTCTCAAGAGACTTGAAAACTCTTTTTGAAAGGTAAGGAAATTCCCCCCTCAACGCTAAGAGCACAAATTTCTGTGATTCCAAAACCGGGCAGAGATCATAACTATTGTAGTAATTATCAACCCATTTCATTAATCAATACAGATATTAAAATGTAAAGTAAAATTATTGTTAAAAGGTTACATAAACTGCTCCCTAGAATAATCAAACCATACCAAGTGGGATTTATTTTGGGGTGACAAGCAGCTGATAATATTAGAAGAGTGATAAACCTCACCCATTTAGCAAATGTATCAAAAACACCCACACTGTTTATTTCACTCGACACTGAAAAAGCGTTCGACCATGTAGAGTGGTCATATATGTTTATAACTTTAAAGAAATTTGATATCAAAGGAAATATATTAAATGGAATTAAGGCCCTTTATAATCAACCGGGAGCCATGCTTAAAATGGCCGGAATCAACTAGCAGAATATGCTAGAGAAACTTAATGGGCTGACACTGAGTTAGAGGGAGGAGGAAGACTCCATTTAAGTGTTTTCATTATTTTTCGGGCCACATCAACTTTGTGACTTTGTTGCTTCCGATGGAGAAGTTGTTTTGTCACTTATTGGCATTTGTGATATTATTAGTTAAGTGAATGGTATGTCTGCATCCTCGCCATCAGGAGTTAGGTTGCATAGGGTTTTGGTGCTACAGTGTCTGTGTAAAAGGGACTAAACCCTGTCTAAATGAGACTTCAATAGAAAGCCTCTAGTGGTCTACGAATCTGTCAGGGAGCAATTTTGGGCACCAATCCTAAGAAAAGACATTATGGAACTAGAGAGAGTGCAGAGAAGAGCCAG
This sequence comes from Ascaphus truei, assembly GCF_040206685.1. Classification (NCBI taxonomy): domain Eukaryota; kingdom Metazoa; phylum Chordata; class Amphibia; order Anura; family Ascaphidae; genus Ascaphus; species Ascaphus truei. The sequence continues at coordinate 403,980,475 of NC_134483.1, forward strand.
CAAATTAATAAAGGGGATGGACAATCTAATTTATGAGGAGAGGCTAGCTAAATTAGATTTATTTACATTAGAAAAGAGGGGATATGATAACTATATACAAATATATTCGGGGACAATACAAGGAGCTTTCAAAAGAACTATTCATCCCACGGGCAGTTCAAAGGACTCGGGCCATCCCTTAAGGTTGGAGGAAAGGAAATTTCACCAGCAACAAAGGAAAGGGTTCTTTACAGTAAGGGCAGTTAAAATGTGGAATTCATTACCCATGGAGACAGGGATGCTAAAACTACTGAAACTAAATGATAATTTCTGATGGAAGAAGATAGTGTCAAATATCTGGGGGTATATTTGGCTCTTAGGTATTCGGAACCCTATAAAGCTAACTGCCCAAAGTTGTTTTGGGCAATTAAGAGAGATCTGGAGAAGTGGAATACGTACTGTAATTCATAGATTGGTAGAGTAATATTGGTAAAGATGAATTCCCTTCCTAAATTACTTTATCTATTTCATAGCCTTCCAATTAATGTCCCAACCAAAGTTATGAGTGATATGCAAAGCAAAATGTATAGATTTATCTGGGGAAAGAAAAGCCAAGAGTAAGCCAACAGTGGTGTTTTGATGACTCACATATCACATCTCATCGTTATACCCACTCCTTTATTCACTCTGTCCGTTAGTCCTGATTAATTATTATGGACATTTATGCTTGAAGTTCCACCAGCTCTGGAGCACCCATTTCTCCATATACAGTACCTCTAAGAGTAAAAAAAAGCATACTTAGTGCATTAAAAACAGATGGTGGAACAAATGGGATGTCGAGGCCTAAAAGCCTCTGAAGCCAATTAATGATCCCATTTGATCCCGGTCTCTTCCTTTTGGGAAGAGCATGACAGGGCTTCTCAAAAGCAACTCTTAAACTAATAGCACATTTTGCTACAGCCATGCGGTGCGAGATTGCAGCATTATGGAAACAAAGTGAAATTCCTGTTATCCCCAAAATCCGGAATAGAATTTGGTTCGTATGCCAGATGGAAAAATTGACAAGTTTAGTCAATGACACTGGCGAAAATTTCCTAAAAGTCTGGACGCCTTGGCTGGCCCAGACAGACATCCCTGGGGTGGAGAGATCCACCATTTTGCTATAATAGTAGTTAGATGCGTTCTCCGGTAATGGAGTAGCCCACCCAGCAGCAACAAATTAATCCAGACATCGGTCCCTGAAGCGTTGATCAGAGCCGCGGCCTCCCACCCTTCCTCTCCCCCTCCCCACCCTCTTCCTCTTCCCCCCCCACCTAATTTTACTTTATGATTATTTATTATTTAAGTTTATGTCGTTGCTTATAACTCTGTTTTGATGACAATGTTTATGTTCAGCTACCATACATAAGAGATATGAATAATGCATGTCACAGTACTGGAAATAAGATGTGTATATGCTGTATTTTCACAAAAATAAAAAATACAAGTTATAAAAAAAAAAAACAGATGGTGGTCTGGTCACAAAACAAATACTATGCCGTAGCCCAATTAAGTCATTTACCGGGTGGGCATAGACCCACACAAGCGATTACATGGCTGAAAATAGAAGCAAGTGAGATCCCTGTGCAGAATATAGATTAATTGTTGTGGATCCCCCATAAAATAGACCTAAAGAAGTGTACAGTATAATCACCCAGTTATTAAGTTATTTGTTTCTTTGAGGAGGTAAGTAGGAATTTAGACCAGGGTAATGTAATTGATGTTGTCTACTTAGATTTTGCAAAGGCTTTTGATACGGTTTCACACAAGAGGTTGGTGTACAAAATAAAGAAAATTGGACTCAGTAATATATGCACCTGGATTGAAAACTGGTTAAAGGACAGACAACAGAGGGTTGTCATAAATGGAACTTTTTCAGGTTGGGCTAAAGTCGTGAGTGGAGTACCTCAGGGATCGGTACTGGGACCCCTGCTTTTTAACTTGTTTATTAATGACCTTGAGGTTGGGATCGAGAGCAAAGTCCCCATCTTTGCTGATGATACTAAATTGTGTACGGTAATAGAATCAGAGCAGGATGTAATTTCTCTTCAGAAGGACTTGGAGAGACTGGAAACCTGGGCAAGTAAATGGCAAATGAGGTTTAATACAGATAAATGTAAGGTTATGCATTTGGGATGCAAGAATAAAAAGGCGACTTACAAATTAAATGGAGATATATTGGTGGAATCCTTGATGGAGACTGCAGGCTTATCAATAGTGCCCAATGTCATGCAGTAGCTGCAAAGGCAAACAAGATCTTATCTTGCATTAAACGGGCAATGGATGGAAGGGAAGTAAAGATAATTATGCCCCTTTACAAAGCACTAGTAAGACCACACCTTGAATATGGAGTACAATTTTGGGAACCAATCCTAAGATAAGACATTATGGAACTAGAGAGAGTGCAGAGAAGAGCCACCAAATTAATAAAGGGGATGGGCAATCTAATTTATGAGGAGAGGCTAGCTAAATTAGATTTATTTACATTAGAAAGAGGCGTCTAGGAGGGGATATGATAACTATATACAAATATATTCGAGGACAATACAAGGAGCTTTCAAAAGAACTATTCATCCCACGGGCAGTACTAAGGACTCGGGCCATCCCTTAAGGTTGGAGGAAAGGAAATTTCACCAACAACAAAGGAAAGGGTTCTTTACAGTAAGGGCAGTTAAAATGTGGAATTCATTACCCATGGAGACTGTGATGGCAGATACAATAGATTTGTTCAAATAAAGGTTGGACATCTTTTTAGATGGGAAAGGTATAAAGAGATATACCAAATAAGTATACATGGGAAGGATGTTGATTCAGGGATTAATCCAATTGCCAAATCTTGGAGTCAGGAAGAAATTAATTTTTCCTCTTACTGGGGTTTTTTATTTGCCTTCCTCTGGATCAATAAGTAAGTATAGATATAGGATAAAGTATCTGTTGTCTAAATTTAGCATAGGTTCAACGTGATGGACCTATGTCTTTTTTCAACCTCATCTACTATGTAACTATGTAACTATGTAAGTTCACGTTACATATTTGGGATACATGGGAGAAAAAAAAGGGGTAAAAGGGACAACCCTCGCTCATAATCCATTATGGAGGAATGAGGAATTCCCCCAGGATGTATATCAGGAAGGAATAATATCTGATAGCAAGAGTTATAATCAGGATTAAAGACGCTATGTTTCTGGGGAAATTATATACATTTGAAGAAATACAAGAAAAACATAATATCCCATCTTCAGAATATTTCAGATACACACAAATTAGGCATTTTATTATCTCAAATTGTTTTCCACAAGGCAATACACACCCAACTGTATTTGAAGAGATATGCGCAATACAAAAACATCAGAAATGGATGATTTAAAATATATATGCTGTTCTGAGTTCTGTAGATAAAAAAGAAAAGCACTCGTATATGACTCTGTGGGAGAAAGATATAGGAAAATACATTTCTGGGGAGGACTGGCCAGAGATATGGGAGGCTGAAGCGAGCTTGTGTGTTTGTACTATAATTAATGAAAACAGATATAAGATTATGATGAGGTGGTATTTAACACCGGACAGATTAGCACATATTTATATAGGAGCAAGTGCTCTGTGCTGGAGAAATTGTGGATGTAGAGGTACAGTACAGTACATTATATCATATTTTCTGGACATGTTCAACGGCTGGTCTTTTCTGGAGAAAAATGAATGGAGAGATCACCAGAGCACTTGTGGTATTGATTTTGGGGAAACCTGTACCAAATGTATCATATGCTACGAACAAATTAATTACACATCTACTGACAGCAGCAAGATGTACAATAGCACTTCAATGGAAACAGACAAATGTACCATCCTACCAGATCTTTCAGGAAAACGTTAGACATGTTCTAGAAATGGAAAAGTACACTGCATTTGTGAACAACTCTATGGAAAGATTTGAAAGGGTCTGAATCCTTGGATGAGGGCCTTCTCAGAAGACACAGCAACATTACAAAATTTACAAATTTAAACAAATTTATGCAGAAAAATTGCTAGGGTTAGAACCAATAGTGTTGTCTGCTGTCCACGCTCCCCCATATTTTGTTATTAGTACTGTTAAATATTATTTATACTGTTAATATTTTAATTAATATTATTATTTCTGTATTGTATTGTTGATCTACGGTAATTAAAGTTAATGTTGGTTTTATTGTCCCCCTTCCGCCTTTTACCTCCTTTGTTCTGTACTCCCCTCCCCCCTGAATATAACTGAAAAACAAATACAAATTGTTTGGGGGAAAAAATACTGATACATTATTTTATTTTGGGACTATTATAAGAATAGCCAGTCCTAATTGGTTTACAACTCATCTTTTTTTCAAAACAACTTTGGAATTACTGTAGCATGCTTCAATAAGCTCACAACTCTTTATATGCTGTTAGGCTCATTTCCCTTTTCAGCTTGGTTAAGTGTATTTATTTGTAGACTGCCTTTGCTATGTCTATGCAGAAATAATGACGGAGGAACCTAGCAATCCAATGAAATATAATTTACAAGTGATTCTAACTTCCAAATGAGATCAGGCTGAAAATCGCTGATCTCAGGCAATGTTAACAAAACGTATAATACAATTTTACACTGACAGAAATAGAGTTAGAGAGTATGGCCTACTGTAGATTCACTAAACTCCATTAAAGCATTAAATCCCACCAAATATTCATGTATTGATTTGTAAACAGGATTGGCACTGGGGAAAGAAAGAAAGGCAGTGTTATTAAAGCAAGAAGGTAGTAGGTGTAGATGAAGCACAGCCGAGGAAATCGTTTATCCAATGACCATGCAGGAAAAAAAAGGTAGGCCACTCCAAACTAACAAAAAAGTGGTGTGTTCTATCAGTCCCTTTTTTCCACTGTATGTTCGTCTTGCAATAAATTAACCTTTTTTGTTAGTTTGGAGTGGCCTACCTTTTTTTTCCAGCATGGACATTGGATAAAGGATTTCCTCGGCTGTGCTTCATCTACACCTACTACCTTCTTGAATCTACTATGGATGGATTGCACGCCAATGATGGTTAGAGTGTCCCTGGAGTAACACAGGTAAAGTGCCGCAGTGCTTTAACAGTTCCTGGTTACCACGGACATTGTCCTTTATATTATATAGCTGGTTGGGTTTTTATTACAGTGTACGCAATTGTGGTTGTCAGGCAGACTTCACTAGTCACTATTCCCTTCCGTTTCCTCAATATTAGTGGGGGCACTCCATCGTTATATGGATTATCAAATATGGCATTATGATGTTCTCATTTGTTGCTTATTGAATTGGTCATAACTCTTGAGCACCACAAGTACCACGTTAGTGTTATTAACGCACAAATAAGGCTTTATTCAACAACATAAAATCTGTGCAATATAAAAAATATATAAAAAACATGCCGAGGGTCGCTTTTCTTGAATTTGAGTCACTTGTGGGTTAATGTAGGATGATGTTTAGCAGGAAATAAGTTGTGAATGAGTGTTCTTTGGAGGAGGTTATAAAAGGTCAGGATTACCTGGGTCCAGACTCTTCTTCAACTAAAGGAGTGTGTGAAGTCACAAGAATGTTGCTGAGGAGAGTTGGCTCAGCGTGCAGGGCGGCTGTGGTCCATGTGGAGGAGTTTTGGTTGGCAGAGCTTCATGAAGAGGCATTGAATTATGGCCCTGATTAGCTTGTCAAGTGTATCCAGGGGACAGAAAAAGAGGCATGCATTAGGGAGGCCACAGCTGCCTGCAAAGGCGGGGCGAAGGAGACCATGGAGTTGTGATTTGATTGAGGAGCAGTGATGGGTGAGCCCAGCAGGCTGGTGGGCAGCACAGAGGGGAATGCAGTGGTAGGATTTAAGAGCAGTTCCTAAAGCAGGAGGAACTAAGTGATCATGGGGGCAGCTTCATCCCGGTAGGGTGTGCCATTAAGGAGTGTGATGCGCAGCAAGGAAGTTTGGTGGCTGCTACTATCACTCGAGCATTCTGGCATTTTTTAGAAAGGGTGTTTGCAGGTAGTATTGCTTCAGGCATGAGTGCAATGCCTGTGGAGGAAGTTACCCAGAAAACAAATTCTTCAAGAGAGGAGAGTTTGGTATTAAGAAAAGCACAAAAAGAGAGGTAGCAACAAAAGGCGAATATTTCAGGAGCATCGCAGGGATTACCACAGGGCTACAGTCGGTCACTACCCCAACAAGGGGCTTGTAAAGTTCAGGCTTTACCAAAGGTTTTGGGACTACTTTTAAAGAAATCAAAGTACAGTCTTGCAGGAGGCATCTGAGATGCATGGATGAGCATGTAGGTACAGCATTGCATGGGCCAAGTTGGAAAGGAAGATGGAGTTAGGATTCCTCCATTAGACAAGTTTAGAGTGTCTCCATTGGGGGTGGTTCCCACAAAAGAGCAAGAGGCCTTTCACCATAGTCCCCATATTTCCTTCCCAAAGGGAGTGTCAGTTAATGTTGGGATTAGAAGGGACATGTTCAGCATTCAGTATGTGTCCTTAGCCAGAGTGAGATCATAAGGTCTTGTAGGGTTCAGGCAGAGTTAGCAAAGGCAGGTATTGAGTCAGAATGTTACCTTTTACCAGTGTATCCTAAGTGTTTCCGCCACTTGGGTTGTGTGTTGGATGGGGGGTTTTATGTGGACCATTTTCTCCCTATGTGTTGTGCACTGCCTTGTTTCTATTTTGAAACCTTTAGCACATTTCTGCAGTGTGGGGTGTGTTTAATTTAGGGGGGATTCTACATGATCTCTTTCTCTTCCTGGGCAGGACAGTCTAAAAACGCATGTCAGTATCTTGTGTACAGTATGTGTTTCATGAACTTATGGGTAGATTTGGGGTCCCTCTGGCCAGAAATAAATCAGAGGGGCCCACAGCATTTCTTCCTTTTTTGAGGATTAAGGTAGAAAGGGTGGAGATGGTTTATAGGCTTCTATAGGCATATAGCAGAATATGCTAGAGAAACTCAATGGGCTGACACTGAGTTAGAGGGAGGAGGAAGACTCCATTTAAGTGTTTTCATTGTTTTTCGGGCCACATCAACTTTGTGACTTCGTTGCTTCCGATGGAGAAGTTGTTTTGTCACTTATTGGCATTTGTGATATTATCAGTTAAGTGAATGGTATTTCTGCATCCTCGCCATCAGGAGTTAGGTTGCATAGGGTTTTGGTGCTACAGTGTCTGTATAAAAGGGACTTAACCCTGTCTAAATGAGGCTTCAATAGAAAGCCTCTAGTAGTCTGCGAATCTGTCAGGGAGCTGGTTAATTGCAGCTACAGACAATTAACCCATCTCCACCTGCCTGGTGGAGAAAAGCCTCCTACTGGAAACTGCAAGAGAGACTCCTGAGCACAATCACAACTGTGCTGCCAAAGGAGATGATGTCTTTTTCACAAGGCTGTGCTGATATCAAGACACCAGGAACCAGACTTCTATTCCTTGAGACAGATGACCCAGGAACCTGCCAGAGGCTGGCCCCTCCACAGACATCAACCAGACTCAGAGACTGCCACAAAGGGCCCCCGCTTACAGGTACCTCTTGGAACATTGGGGGTTATAGGTTCAAAAGAGGCATATCCTCCCAGTCCTGCAGAGAGGACTGGGGAAGTGAGTTAGCCCTTACAAAGGTATAGGCTGTTTTATTTAATTTTGTGGTTCTGCATTGCTTAAAGTGATGGGCATAAATAAAGCCATGATTTAATTTCCTCCAAATCTGTCTGCCTGGTTGTACCTCCTCACATGTCTCTTACAGTCTGGTTACAAATATCTGGAATTGGGCAAAGCATATTCCGGGGGTGGAGAACAGCATAGCTGATGTTTTATGTCGGTTCCAGTTTGCAGATTTTCAGAAGCTGGTGTCAAAAGCCTGCAAGAGCCTTCTTATTTAGATGAGTATTCATTAAACTTCGATAAGTAACTTAACACAGGTTAAGTGCACTTTTCAAGCAATTTTGCATGTGTAGCTATTCACAAAGCTGTGATAACATGTTAAAATTGCTTATAAACAGCTTTTAATTGAGCATTATCACTCTTGCTCTGACAAGCCATGCTGTAGTTAAAAAAATACTGAAACTCTCATTTTTTGCTAGTAAGTGCTATTCACAGAGCTTCGAGAGGCAAATCGCAGGTTAAACACTCACGTCCCCCCCCCCTACCCCCTGCTAACTAATGGGTGGCAAGATAGAAATTGTAATTTCCCTCCAGAGCCTGGAATAGGGTTTAGTGGTGTGGAGGAGGTCTATTTTGTTCTTATTTACCTGATTGGCTGATGAAGCCAACCAATCAGTTGAGTGGTAATCCTACTTGGTTTTCAGAAACAAATAGGACAAAAAGAAACCAGACAAACAAACATCAAACCACTTTAGCAAGTTCACTGTAATAAAAAATAAAGTGCACTAAAAATGGAGGCTTAATATAAAGATATCCATATGGGAGCAAAAGTCCTTCATGGTACACTGAGCATGGGAGAGTGCTGTGCCCACTACACAAACTCCCCTGCCACCTGCCCCTTTTGTGGTAGAAAGGAGTTCATGTACCATATTTATTTTAGCTGTGATAGATTGCAGCCCCTCTCTTCCACGTTCAAGGGCCTTCACCTGCAGTTCTGGCTGCACTTTTCCCCTCACCTTTTTATTTTGGGGCTCACAGTGTATCGGGACCATAACCCTAGGGACCTCCTCATCAACCTACACCTGGCATTTGCTAATCTATCCATTTGTAGCCATGGCTTGTTTCTGGCTACTATTTTGCCCTCGCTGGTATGCAAGTCCTGGTAAGAGCAGGCAATGCCAGTACCAATTATGAGTTTTCCCCAAACATGCACTTCCTTGAGTGACAGGGGAGGAGATAGAATTAGGTCTGAGTGCTGTCCAATCCTGGGTTTATACCTAGTACCTTCTCCCTACTGTACTTAAGGGAGTTGCAACCCCAAATTCAGTAGTGTCTCTACCATTGAGAGAGACAAGGTATCACGGAGGACTGCTGTGCACTGGCAGGCCCTGGTCCTCTTCCCTAAGGGGGCGAGTGAGTTGTTACCTTTTCCCCCGGTCCTGCTAGAGGACTGGGGAAGAGCAGGGACTGCTGCGGGGGCCCTTGACCCATAGTGAAGGTCAACGGACCATCCTAAGTCTAGAGAACAGACCAAAGACTGTATTGGGCAGAGGACTGCTGTGTTGCTGTGAGCATACAGGAATAAAATCGGTTCCAGTTGAATATACCTCCGGCCTGGTGTGTGATTTTACTGGGGGGAGAGGTAACCGTTTCTACCGTAGGAGATCGCCTCCATACATCTGGAGCTTAGGGCAGATGGAGGCGCTGTGTACCATGGAGTAAATATCGGGTATATACCCCAGAAACCTGTCCTGCCGTCCCCACAACCATCGCGGACAACTCAGCATTCTGTGAGCCAACAGGTAGCATGCACCATACCCCAGATAACAGGGGAATCTCCCAGAGGGTGTGGGTAACACTGTTACACATTTATAAGACCAGGAAGCAGCGTATGGAGGGGGAGATCTCAATTAACATTTTTCCGATGTTCCATGAGCTGATGCCCTCCCGTATCCGTCCAGAGTACATATTCACCGAGTCCACCGAGTAGGTTCCAGAGTTTATCTCCCAATGGGCACAAGATAGGGTGCTCTGCTCGGTATTCTCCCATATGGATTTCTTTGCCGGCCAATCAGGTAAACCAGAGCAAAATAGACCTCCTCTTCACTGTATTTCAGGCTGAGGAGGAAAATTGCACATTAAGTTAATTTTGTATGATATCAAATACAAACTAGTGGAGTATGGCATTTTTTAAACTAAATTTTAAAAAAAGCGATTTTTCTTAGTGAATACCATTTTTACACAACATGTTCGATGTTGCAATGAACTTATCAAAGTTTAGTGAATAGGCCCCATTGCCTGATAATCTTGACACACACAGTAGTGTGTGCAAAAATAAACAGCTATAAAAAGGGTAATTATCGTCACCAGGTCTACAAAAATATGTACTTATCTTAACACTCCTTATCCGTAACACAAAGGCAAACAAATGCCTTTGTTCCAACACCCTTCCCAAGATAAGAAATGTTTAGGAGGGGGATTTCAGGTTGTTTACATTCATTAACTTTATTTCTTGTGTTCATAAGTATTTATTAAACTGTTCGTTCTTTTATAAACATTACTTGTACAGTAGTTGGACTGTTTTCCATAAATGTAAGGCCAATCTTTTTCCTACAGTAGCTGCATCCTCCATAAAGGGAGGAGCAGGTTCTATGTATTTGTTTTCCTTAAATGCAAAGCCAATTTTATTCCTAGCTGCATACTTCATAAAGGTATACAATTATAGTGTTACTGATTCTACTATGGGCCAGATCGCAACTCACCTAAAGGCTGCGTCCATAGTGCAGCAGACTGCGAGAGCGAAAACAAACACTAGGACGCCAATGTACATGTGTATAGAGCGTGCGCGAAGTGCGACGGGCGTCCGGTTCTTTACGTGACATCCTTGCTTGAATTTGCCGCGCGATGGCCGGGCCACATGAGAGGTTAGCCAAATGAGGGTGAAACAGCTCAATGACATCATGGCTGCGCCTCCCAACACGCCTCCCCATCACCTCAGTCAGCAGGACAGAAATCTCTTCTGCTGCAGGAGAGCGTGACGCCGCAAGAATGGTCGCGCGCATTCACTATGGACAAGGCCTAATTCTGTTTTGTTGGTGTCTGGCCCCTTCTTTCAGATTCTGAGCTCCTTGCCAATTCTCCATTTAACAAATAGGTATAATACACCTCAGTGGTAGTCTAAACGTCACTCTCTACTGAAAAGGCGCTGAATGCCTATGACTGACATAAATAGAAGAAATGTGTATGTGTATGTGTAATAGGGACTTATCACTGTTGGAGAGAAACTGCCTCTAAATCCAGCAGTCTGGTGATTAATTGCACAAGCAATCAACCAGACTCCACCTGGCTAATTAGGACTGTTAGAAAAAGACTGTTCTGAGAAACAGGAAAGAGATTCATAATGGAGCTGACAGAAGGAAAAGAAGATTGTGTCCTGAGAGCAAGACAAAAGGGACCAGAACTCTATGCCTGGACCCTCAAGCAGACAACTACATGGACACCACTGACCTGCAGAGCCACCTGCGTTAAAGTACCGCTTTGATTTTGGCGTGATAAGTGGATAATGGGCTTTCCCGCCCCCCAGCCTTGCAGAGAGGGACTGGGGAAGTATGTTAACCCTTACACAGGGATAGGTGTTTATTGTTTTATGTATATTTTTGTTTGCAGTATTGTTTAAAGGAACAGGCAATAAAGCCTTATTTTAATTTCACCTTAAAAACGGTCTCTATTGTATACCTCTGCACACATCTCTTACAGTATGTATTAGACCGAGGGTCGTGAGTCTACTGAGCAGCAGAAGGATGACCTTTCCCCTTCTTCTGCATCCCACAGATTGGCAGACCGACCTATTGATGTGAGCCATGTGCGACTCTGCTCCAGACCACTGGAGTTGTTGAGTCCAGGAGCTCCGTCTGCAAGAAGGGCTAGTTTGATGTCTGTGACACATGCTTCAGAGACAGGATGAACAGGGTAGCCAGGAGGAGGGAGCCAATTTGTTGCAGTTGCAGTTCCCCCATGTAGTGGCAGATAAGGTCTAGTCTTGGTGGTCCCAGAGTGGGTGCTACTTCAGGGGAACAGAAGTGCAGAAGTATTGGGGAGGGCAGATATCACCATAAATATAAAATATAAAAACACAACATAGTGCAGAATAGCTTTCAGCAGGGATAGAATGAAATCTGATGATCTAAGAGATGGGGACTCACAATTATTAAGTACAAAAACAGCATTTCCCCAAAACTCTGTTTGGTAGAATTGATTATATTCGATGTATGTGGTTCTTCGCTTAGGAAGTCTGATGTTTATGAGGTCTGAACTTTATTACAGATGCATGAGTCAGCACAGAATAAACTCATGCTGTGTTGCATTGTATAAATTATAATACAGAGAGCACCATTAACTGCACCATTAATGCTAATCTCCCCTCTGGCGACTCCGTAGCTGGTGGGGAAGAAGTCCAAGTCCTTTGCGAGCCACCGTATCCTGCTGCGCGCGCAGACGCGGAAGTGCCGACGGCCGCCCAAAACAACGAGAATCGTAGTATCCAGGCGGCGAGCAGGGACCTACAACGTGACTCTTCAATTTCCAGTGGCGGTACCAGAGTGGCGAGAGTGTGCCCTTAAAGCACTCACTGTGATTTTATTTTCGGGAGAATGTGAGTGTGTCCTTCCCCCTGAATTCAATCTATATTGTGCATTAAAACTGTATTATGCCATGTACCCCTTTTTCTGCTGATTTTATTTTTGACTTTATTGTGTGTGCACATATATAGAGGCAGTATTCAAACTATCTCTTAATTTAATACCATCACTTTGGAATTTTTACTTATGCACATATATTTATACACAATTGGTGCACAGTTTTTGTCTTTTTATTCCATATGGGGTACCGATATCTTGACTGTTTAAATGTTCTGGTCACCCGGGCCATGATGCAGGATGTTTAAACTTGCAAGAGATACCTGCACCACATATGGAGGCCTTTACCTTAGGAAACAGGGGTTCCCTGGACCTGAAATGAATGTGGTTCAGCTCTAGAGACCCTGCTTCAAGTCTATGTACTAAAAATATTAATAAAAATAGTGCGAAGAGACACAAAGTGGGTCTGCTTATTTATGATCTCTCTGCACAGCTCTTATACTGGTAGTGGCCCAATAGGATTAATGCAGCAGGGGCCCCATTCAGAAGCAGGGACCTCCATGCATTAATCCCTTCAGGGCAGCCAGTTTATTGGGCTTTTGGGCGCAGGGAAGCGGTGTTTGGGCTGCGGTCATGCTCCATTCATCAACAGTTTCCTCGCGCCCAAAACTAACTTAGATAGCACTGCATCTGTATGTATTAGAGATATAGAAATGCTTTTCCTGGGTGATAATCCTTTCCCTTGATCAAATGATTACGTTTACAGATAATACCAGTCCTTCAAGAAACTCTGTTTTGTTGTCAAGTTGGCCTTCTATCTTGAAACAGAAAGAATGTCTTCAAAGAAGTGGGTTATACAGAACCCGGAGGATAAGTTTCACTAAAATGTTGTTTCGATTTTTAGGGTGCAAGTGCCTTGATTTGTGGGGAGAACATATTTTTCAATTTTAATTGTGAAACAGAATATGCCTATTAGAAAAATAATGTAGATCCTCTGCTCTTTTGAGCCCATATCCTTAAATCTTGTGCTAACCGGAAATCATTAATGGTCTTAATTTTCCCTCATTTTAATGCATATCCAAAAAGCTAATTGCATTAAAAAAAACAGCAGCCATTGTATATCTCATTAGCATGAGCTTAACACCATGTTAAATCAGCACTGCCCCATGTTAACTTCAGAGACTATTGGCTAGAGTTCCAAATTTCCTGTGGACCTACACAAATACACTTTTATACAACACATGAAGAGATACCTGTGCACAAAATGCTCATTTTGATATGTACACTATATTTAAATTAATTAAATTAGCATATTTGCTCCTTTTTGTACACAGTTCTCTCCTCTGTTGTATAAAGGTACAGTATGTTTTAAGTGGCTAGTTACTGGTTGCATTGTCCTGATAAAGTGAGTTAGTCCTGAATCAGAACCATGTGAAAGACCAGAAACCATGAAAGTTAATTAAATAATCTGGTAATTTCTTTGGATTCTGAGAAATTTCTTGAACTTTAGATACTGTAAATCGGGAGACTGACATATTTTTTTTTAAACTCTATTTGTCTTTGCTCTAATTTGGTCCTCTACTTGGTAACACAACCTACAATGAATCAGTTATATTTATAAGCAACTAAAGTGCTGACCTATTAGTATTGGAATACTTTATAAAAGTTTTCCATACAGAAAAAAATGATACAGAGGTCTGGCAAGAGGTATGCAAGAACCTTTCAACTTCACTGGGAAGAGATAACTGACTACGCCTCTTAGGTTTAGAAATATGCAAATCTGTCCTTGTTCACTTAGTAAAGGTTCCCATCATTTAAAAAAACAAAAAAAGATTATGTTTGAGCAAAGGCACTTTGTTTATGGCAAAAATGCAGGATTTCTGAACTCTTTACCCAAATTAAAAAAAATTAAAAAATTAGACCAATATTCTTCTATACTTTTTATCACAAAAGTTGGTGTCAGCAAAGGAGCAGTTGAGGACAGCCACCCACCCACCTGCCTTGTCAAAAGGATATTGCTGCAATTATTTTCCTCTGTAAATTCCTGACCATAGGGAAAGGATATCAGGATACATCTGTATCTATATAAGTTTTATTACATAACGAATGGCTCATATGACTACTTATTTCACACCTAAAATCTATTTGTTACATTTGGTAATTTGTCTTTACTTTAATGAGGCCAAAAGCATTTTATACTATATTCTGGTGAACTGCTTGGTTGCTTTGCTCAAATTATAATGTTTTAGGCTTCAATTGTTTTTAAGTGTATAACTAACTGGTATTTGAATTAGGTCCTGGAACTAATTTATTTTACAATCAAAGGCTTCTATCAATTAAACTCATCTAATAAAAAAAAAAGATTCCTGTTGTTGAGGACTAATCCTTCTTGAAAAAAAGACAGTATGGTCTTCTGCTAAATACATCATCTCATAAAAAAGCAATTGTAATTCCTGAAATGTTGGCATGTTCTTGTGTCTTGGACATATTCCCAAAGGCTAACAAGGATGGATCGTTTTACTGCTTTGTCATCTTTAGATATAAGAAGAGCTTTCAACTGAGGAAAGGGCATTACTTTTTAAAATATCTCAAGCATTTATCTCATAACGGCTAGGGGGGGTCATGCAGTAAGCGGCGCAAATGCACTTTTTGCCCGTTTTGCGCCAAAAATGCATACCCCAATTCAGTAAGGGGCGAAAACTTGGTGAAAAGCAAAAAAAACGCCAAGATTTTTGGCGTTTTTTTTTTCCGCCATCGGCGCGGCGAAAAGGCACTTTGCGCCGCAACTAGACATTTTTTCAACCCTGCTCAATTCTAGTAGTGGCGAGTAGCTTAGCACCACTCTAGAATGGCGTTTTTCATGGCAATCCGGCTCGCCCCAAAAAGTAGGCAAGTTGCTGTGTATGAGCAGCAGAACGGCACTTAGAAAAAATCAGGCTTTTTTCCTGCCTGGGATTGATGCCGGAGGTCTTCGGAGCTGATACCATTAATACCAGCACCGGAGCCCCCCAGCATGCATCCAAGGCAGGAAAAATGCATGTAAAGCCCACTTCATTACCCTAGTGGCTAACCGCTAAGGCAATGAAGGGGTTAACCAGCAGTGCTAGGTTTATTGTGGGTAGCGGGGGAGGGTGAAGGGGGCATTTGGCCCTTGGTGAATGTTTAGGGCTTGCGGGTGCACTTAACCCCTTCATGACCTTAGCGGTTAATACCGCTACGGTCATGAAGGGGTTAAGCCCTCCCGCTACCCAACCGCAAGCCCTAAACAACCACCGTTGGGGCTAATACCCCCTTCACCCATCCCCGCTACCCACAATAAAAAAAATACACAGCAGCCCCAAACTAAATAAATAAATAAATAATAAAATAATAATAAAAAAATATATACTGTATATATATATATATAATATAATAATATAATAATATAATAATATAATAATATATATATATATATTTTTTTTTAATTATTATTATTATTTTATATATATATATATGTAGCCCTGGTAAGAAATAGGGCTATATGTCTTTCCTCCTACTGGTATAAGCCCTGGTAAAGACAGGCTGCCTGTAGTTATCATGGGTTTCCCCCACATCAAGCCCTGCTCTGAGTGGTGGAAGTAGGTCACCTGACCCTGTGTGGGGCACCGCGGACCCGTAGGGACCACCCGTGGGTCCCCAGACCCCCGTGGGAACCAACCGATTCCCCTCAGACACCTGTGGGTCTGACCCGGGGCCCTCCAGACAGCCGCGGGCCTAACCGTGGGGACCCCGTTGTTGCCCACGGTGACCCGCGGAGACAACCTGGTGGACCATAGTGCATGGCGGGGACCACCCGTAGGCCTCCAGACCCTGTTTTAAACATGGTGCTGGGCTACTGTAGGTCTGTGAGGTGACCCGTCAGGCCCACCGGGGACTAACATGCGCCTGGGGTATTAACCCTGTATGTAAAATAATAAATCATGTATTTATGGGGGGCACAGGGGGTGGGTTATGTATTTAATAAATATAATGATGTTTATTGTGGGACTGTGTATTGTTTTTATTGTGGGTACTGGGGGTGGGGGAAGGGAGTATTGGCCTCAAGGGTATGTGGGTTGGCCTCCCGGCTGGGTAGTGTGTGAGGGTGGTTAGGCCTCACGGGGTGGGGGGTTAGTGGGGGAGGGTATGTTGGCCTCCCGAGTGGTGGGTGAGGTTGGGTTAACCCCTTAATGACTGCAGCAGTTAATAACCGCTATAGTGATTATGGGGTTAGAGGACATTACATTGGCTGTTTTAATTCTTGTTCATGTTTTGCAGCATCGAAGGGGGCATGGACGGTGATGAAGATGAGGATGGCCTTCATCGTGGCCGCTGGACATGAGTGACTGCTATATGTATTTATTGTAATTATTGTTCTTTATGTATTTTAAATGGGAAAATTTACTATTATCCATATGTGGATAATAGTAATTTTCCACATCACTATACTGTATGTGTTAAGGATGGTGTATTTATGTGTTGTAATTTTTTTGGGGGTGCACTGAATTGGTACTTGTGGTGTGAAGATAGTCAGCGCAAACCTCACGGGCCTCCCGATGTCGATGGAACCGAATGAAATAAAAGGATATGGATAAAAAAGAATTAAAATCTCAGTGTATTAGATACACATGTGGGGGATGGGGGAAGAGGGGGGGGGGGAAGGGGGAGGGGGGTGAGGGCAGGGGGTGGGAGCAAGGAGGAGGATAATGCTGGAGGGGTTGATAATTGGTTTTCCACTTTAACTAATCAAAGAATACATAAAATTATGGATTCAGTGACTCACACGGGCTTGTGTGGTGTCTCTCCCTCAACGCTGACTGTAGTGGATTTATTACAGACTCATATGCTGGAGTCTCAATATACATAAAACTCACACGGCCTGATGTGAGTCCTTGTCCTCAGAGGGTGATGTCCTGTATGGATGGTGTCTGGGTTGTCTCAGCAGAATTATCCCCCGATGGGTGTAGTGTGTGAGTGTCTCCTCTCCCCGTTTCCCAGATGACCAAAAGGAGTGTATGCCAACAAGGGTTAACAACAATAAAAAAGGTCTTTAATGGGTATACAGTGGAGACATAAGCATATGAAATGCAAACATGTGGTGAACCATAAAAAGTATAGAACAATCTATGACAAAATGAAATAAATTATACTGAGACACAATGAAATAAAATAAGACACAATGAAATAAAATGAAATAAAGCAAACACAAGGACTACACTCACACAAGAAGTCAAATAAAATGGCCCAGCCTCAGCCACTCGGTACACTCCTGCACGGTCTCCTCCTCCGTTCTTGTTCCCACTGGCGAGTCCGGCAGTGGAACCGGAAGAGGGTATCTGCACCGGATGTCCTGTAGTGTGCTGGGTCCCTCTCTCAATGAGCTCCGGCAGGGAACAACATGTTTCGCAATAAGCTTCGTCAGAGGAACCTGACGAAGCTTATTGCGAAACATGTTGTTCCCTGCCGGAGCTCATTGAGAGAGGGACCCAGCACACTACAGGACATCCGGTGCAGATCCCCTCTTCCGGTTCCACTGCCGGACGCGCCAGTGGGAACAAGAACGGAGGAGGAGACCGTGCAGGAGTGTACCGAGTGGCTGAGGCTGGGCCATTTTATTTGACTTCAAGTGTGAGTGTAGTCCTTGTGTTTGCTTTATTTCATTTTATTTCATTGTGTCTTATTTTATTTCATTGTGTCTCAGTATAATTCATTTCATTTTGTCATAGATTGTTCTATACTTTTTATGGTTCACCACATGTTTGCATTTCATATGCTTATGTCTCCACTGTATACCCATTAAAGACCTTTTTTATTGTTGTTAACCCTTGTTGGCATACACTCCTTTTGGTCATCTGGGAAACGGGGAGAGGAGACACTCACACACTACACCCATCGGGGGATAATTCTGCTGAGACAACCCAGACACCATCCATACAGGACATCACCCTCTGAGGACAAGGACTCACATCAGGCCGTGTGAGTTTTATGTATATTGAGACTCCAGCATATGAGTCTGTAATAAATCCACTACAGTCAGCGTTGAGGGAGAGACACCACACAAGCCCGTGTGAGTCACTGAATCCATAATTTTATGTATTCTTTGATTAGTTAAAGTGGAAAACCAATTATCAACCCCTCCAGCATTATCCTCCTCCTTGCTCCCACCCCCTGCCCTCACCCCCCTCCCCCTTCCCCCCCCCCTCTTCCCCCATCCCCCACATGTGTATCTAATACACTGAGATTTTAATTCTTTTTTATCCATATCCTTTTATTTCATTCGGTTCCATCGACATCGGGAGGCCCGTGAGGTTTGCGCTGACTATCTTCACACCACAACTGCCACGCTAAGAAGGAGACGGGATTCCCTTCTCCGAAGTCAAGCAGCAACCAGGAAATCAAAAAAGGGCCAGTATATATTTTTATATACTCTTTTACACTTCGTACACAATCACATATCTATATTCCAATTTATTTGAATAGCTTAGGCGTTGCAGCACTTTCTCCGCCACAAATCCTAGGGAGCGCCCCAGTTCAAACAACCTCCACACTGAATTGGTACTGCAGGCATGCGGGGAACACCCGAGGGCCACCGCCGGCCTATAGTATCATTGCTGTGCATCCCAAAAATTTGATATATGTAATGGGGGTAGAGGGGTTTTGGGGGCACAGGGGGTGTATGTTGTTTATTGCAATGTTTATTGGGGGCAATTGTCCCCAATAAACATGCTATTATGCCTTAACCCCTTCATTGCCTTAGCGGCTATCCGCTATGGTAATGAAGCAGCATTAATGTATTTTTAATAATAGTGTGCGGGAGCAGGGGGACCCCTGAGCTGAACCGCATTGATTTCTGGCTCAGGGACCCCCTGCTTCCCGAGTTACAGGCCCCGGTTTGGGGCATCGTTTCCAGTGTCGCCGCCATATTTATAGCTGGCACGTCGCGTATGGGACGCTATAAAGATGGCGGCGACACTGGCACCCGATGACAAATACCGGGGCCTGTAACTCAGGAAGCAGGGGGGCCCTGATCCACAAATCAATGCGGTTCAGCCCAGGGGACCCCCTGATCACAGTACACTATTATTAAAAATATATTCATGCTGCTTCGATACCATAGCACATAGCCGCAAAGGTAAGGAATTATTCTTTATTGATATGTGTGTTTTACTCATAGTGTAGATGTGCAGAGGGTCTCCGGAGCTGAATCGCTTTGGTTTTAGGTCCGGGGACCCCTTGCTTCCCGAGATACAGGCCCCATTATGGGGTGCCGGTATCCCTCTGCTTTGTTTACATTCCGCGGTCACGTGATCGGGACATTTAAATGCAGAGGGATACCGGCACCTCATAAAGGGGCCTGTATGTCGGGAAGCAGGGGGTCCCCGGACCTTAAACCAATGCGGTTCAGCTCCGGAGACCCCCTGCACATGTACACTATGAATAAAATTGTATTTAAAATCATTTTTAATGTGCCGATGTTTGCGCCGAGAGAGCAGCTGATCTCTCTCTGCTGCAGATACATCTCAGCAGGGGACAGCTTCTCGCCAGGCAGACTGTCTCGCCATCGGTTACTCGCCATCTTGTCAAATGGTGGTGGCGCATTCACTCGCATGGGACAATTTTCCGCTGCTTAGTGCATAGACCCCCTAGATGTTTGTTTATATGCACTCCTTGTAACATTTCCCCATATTTTCTAAAGTAATTAATCAGTGGATCAGTGAAATCCTTGTTGTTAAAAGTAAATGCAGAGCGAAACATAATAATGGCTTTGAACAAAAAAAATCAGAAATAAAAAATAGTATGTTTTACTTTGTACTTTGAGCATTTTTATGATAGTCCTCTTTAGAGGCTTGTAAAACTTTTGTGGGGTGTTAAATTATGCAAAATGTGCCCTTATTTAAGCCATGAAAAATGTGACATCTGAGTGATTCGCAAGCATTAAGTAAATGTGGTTTGAAATTTTATTTAATATGCTAATTTGCTAAATTCTCTGAAATCACTTGTGAGATTCTCACAAATCGCTCGATTGCGTAATGCTGAAACTATGAACAAGGCGCACACATTGAGATTCGCTCATTTGATATTTTGCTGAAATCTTGAGATACTGCAAAATCTAAAACTAAGGCCCAGATTCACTAAAGGGTGCTAAGCTATAACTCCTATTAACTTAATTTCAATGGGAGTTAAGACATACTAAAGCTTAGCATGAAATGGAATTAGTGTGTGCTGTCCCCCTTTTCCCCTCTCCTCACTGCCTTCGTGATCCTCCCTGCAGCTACCAATCTCCCGTGATCAGCGGGGCAAAATCCACATAAATAAAAAGGGGCGCATGAGAGAAAACACAGAGACAATATGTACTATCAAACACAATTTATATGTACACTAATACATGTGCAACATACTTAAAATTAAGACCGGATAACAATCTCCAATATGTCACACAACACACAACACTACCAGAGGGCAGGCCTCAGTAAACCAAGGCACTCGTTAAGTCCAAAGATGGGTGTGTATGCGTGCGCAGCTTCCGGAGTCCGTCATCACTAAACCTCCCGTCGCTGCCTATGACCTCACCGCGACGCGTTTCGTGTCAGAACGACACTTCCTCAGGGGGTTGGTCTAACAGTTCCCATGGCACTAGTTAAGTACCCTTCCTGGAAATAATATCAGCCTATGGGAATGGCACTTCGCAAATAGCTATCCAAACAGGAGAGGGCTGAGACCTTGCCCTATTAGTGGGTAAGGCATGATGAGGAGGGGTGCTCAGGGCTTCAAGCCAGGTGTACTGCCTTCAGTGAATGGAACCTGTACTGATATGATGTGCCTAATAAACTCCAGTTATACCCTCTCTGATGTGATGTCTGCAGTGTCAACAACCAAAGAAGAGTTGCCCCTCAGGTTCAACCTGGCTGCACCAGGATTCACCTGGCCTGGAGGCGCTATGCTGACCGAGGACCCATCCCTGATAACCTGTCCTGATTTCTCCCTATACCACCGCAGAGATCTCCGGCCTTCTGTTCTACCTCACAATTATGCGCCAGCATCAGAATACACCGGTAGCTATATGATCTCAAATGTTCTACACATGTTTCACATGTTAAAATCAGAGTGGAATTGTCTCTTGTATAAGCTTAACTGTAAAGAGGAAGCATCATTGTACATTTCATTCTAGGCAGCTTAGCAATAACAATTTTACACCTACTGTATATAAAAGGAAAGTAGAGAGAAAAGTGAGTCCTTTTAGTGACTTTGGAAGGAGTGGAATCTAATAATCAGAGATAAATAAAGGTGAACCATATAGGAAGTGAAGGGCAACCAATGTGATTATGAGGAGTTGTAACTGCAAGAACAATGGAAGATCAGTGAGGCAGGTCAGCATGTGTTACAGGGCTAGTAAAATGTCCCAAATGTTTCCAGAATGCATAAGAAGGTGGGGATCTTCCTTCAAGTAATCAGTTTGGATTAACAGTCCAAGTTTGAATGGACATCAAATGTACATTCAAATGTGTATGATTCACTTTGTCAATCTAGTCGAATAATGAGAGCTTTCATGAACTCAATATTTTTTTTAAACAAATATCTATAAGATTAATTGCTTTGCTCTAAGCTATTAGTTAAATTAACGACTTAGTTTTATTGCGATGGAATTGGACAGAATGTTCTTGAAATGAAAACAAGAAGGCTTGTGATGTGAGCTTTTAGAATACATTGGATGCTGGTTGACACAACTAAAACTGAGCTTTTTATAGAACTTCTTTTTTCTTGTAACTATCTAGAAGGGAGCATTCAACATTTTGTTGTGGACCACATTGAAAAATAAAGCTTAAAAAAAGAATTGCTTTGGAACGTATTACAATTGCAAAGAAAGCCTTACAATAGATAAGTTAAAAAAAAAAATAATTGACAATGACATGAGTGAGTTCAAGCAAGTGCACCTTACTGAAAGTAAGCCAACATTAAGAAGGATACAATTCATAATGATATACACTTGTGTAACAGTTTTTCTGAACCCTCCTGACCCACACAATCTCAAATTGGCCCCTGTTGTCTGACAGGTCCCCATTACATGGTTGTGTCTGGTGGTGCAGCTGTTGGCAACAGGACTCCTGAGTCTCCCGCATGATGTTGTCAACCCAGACAGGCAGCTGAGGTAGTGTGCGTGAGTCCTACCTATGTACAGTGCAGCGCCTCCACCTCATCAGGATCTCTGCGTCCGCAAGGAGATGTTCTGATGAGGACCTCCTCTGTGGTGCCTTCCTCTGTGGAGTAACTTCACACTCACACACGAGGGTTCTTGTGAATAAGGGCATCTTTATTGATGGTTCAGTCAGACTGCCCCTCAGGGCGGTTAGCTCAGCCGCTCATTCTTCTACAGCCTGTCCTTCAGAAGAATCTGCCCTCCCAATGGAGTGGGATCACCTCTCCCCTCAGGGAGATCACCACCTGTGCCAGTCCCTGGTCACAGTGTAGGCCCTGCCAGCCTTACTGCTGCAGATCTTGCTCACTTTAACTACTTGCTATGGAACCACTCTCTTGAACTCCTAGTTAACACACTTGACACCCACTTGAACTGGAACTTGACACACTAAGTTTGGGCAGTGCTGTGTCTTATATAACTTAGGGAATAGCCACACCACTTATGTCACTAGCAGTGGACTCAGGTATGTTACCACTCCCCTTGAATACATATGACACCTCACCAGGGTATGAGGGCAAACCTCCATGATTGATGCTGGCAATCCTGTATATTTACCAGGCTTACTGCCAGCATGAGAGAGAACTGTATACCATTTTTAAATTGGGCTACATTCTCCCCCTGGTGAATCCCAATGACCCGGCTGGGACCTAAATTTGTCAGATCTTCCTCCAGGCAGCACTGCAAAACACAATTAACACACATTATATAAATTTACATTACATAATAACACAGTTCTTCATGATAAACCATAATTTACAGTGCCTGCTGACCAGTAGACCGCACTGCTCCTAAGGAGAACCCCCTGCCCGCAATGTCCTTGACTGTGACACTATATTCCCTGGGTGGCCCACTCTCTGGCTGGTACTCTACCCTGTGCATGTAAACATTGCGCCCAATGCTCCACACCCTCATTAATTGAGTTGCCCTCTCCTTTGTCTTGTACCCAGCGTACCCACCACCTTTGGTCATTATGTATTTCTCAATGGTTTCCCTCAACCAACCGTCCCTCGCATCCTCGATCTCCTGCATCAAGGGCTCGGGTATATAGGGATACTCCAACCCGTGGGACTTCTTGTAACTGGTCACTATGGCCCTCTCAGCCCTACTAGACCTGATCAGTCTGGTGTTACCTGCCCTGCCTGGCAGCACCCATGACAATGGTTCATCCGGTTCTACGGGGTCCTAAAATCTGGCTGTCCCCTTGGGATCCACTACTCCTGTGTGGATGTTGTGCCACCTAAGCCTAAGCTCTTCGAGCCGTCCCTCTTCCATGAATTCCCCTGCTCCCCACCTGTAATCTACTACCCCGTCTCTCCTTAAAATAAACCTAGTACGGTCCAGCCAGGCCTCGTACCCCTCAAACAGGTCTCTCTCTCTCTCTCTGGCTCCGGTGCCGCTACCGTACCCTCACTGTCCTCTAGTTCTCCCCCGGAGGATATCCCCGAGGTACCGGTAGATCGGGAAGTGGACCCTAACCTTTTGGGCCTACTGGTGACACTTGTGGTACTGGTACACTCGCTGGAACAAGACACTTGTCGTGTGTACACTCCCCCTCCCGACCCATCATCTGATGTAAAGCACTCGCCCCATTCCAAGTTCTCCCCAATCCGTTCATCCGAATTAGATTGGGACTCCCCAGACAACACTTGGCTGGATTGGACCCATAGGAAAAGGTGACAGGGGCAGGGGCTTTAACTATGGCCGGGGGTGGGGCATAGGGAAGTACTACCGGCATCCGCGGGGCTACGAACCGCAACTTTGCGCTACCTTGCCCGGTGCCATCGGACTGGCCTTCCGGTTCTCCCGTCTCACTGCTCCCAGGCTTCTGCAGGGCCTGCCAGCTCATCCCGGATCCAGGCGATCTGGAACAGCTCATTGGTCGCAAGGACGCGGCCATCTCCCACCCGGATCCGCTGTGTCCGCCGGATGTGACATCATTGATCTCGCGGGACTCGCCGTCTTGGGTTGGGCTCCCCACCGGAACCTCTACTTCCAGAATGACGTCCGCCGCCGGAAGTGATGGTTCTGCTCTCCGCTCCGCCCGGGCCCGGATAAGGCCTTTCTCTGCCGTCACCACCACCGGCACCTGTGGAGGGTAGGGATGTGGCTCACCGCTCCGTCGGCTCTGGATGGGTTCCTCTCCGCCGTCTGCTCAGCTAGTCACCACGACCGTGGGACTCCGCCTCTTCGGTTGCCTCTGCACGGGCGACCTGAGACTCCGCTACACAGCAACACAGGTGAGTGCTGTTTCTTCCACAGCACCACTGTAGTGGTCCGCCGGTAGGCACATCACCACCGTCGTTGGAGTCGCTTGTTCCTCGTCCAAGGAGTCGAACTCCGACTCGGGGAGTGGCACTCCCGTCGGGGACCGATGGTTAGGTTCTCGGCTCTCACCTCGCTTGCAGGCCCCTTTCTCCTCCGGCTCCATCTTAATCATTAGGAGCGATCCCCATGCTCCGGGATCTACAGGTTCTCTCCAGGCCGCACACGGGGCTTCAGCCGTCAGCATGGCTGTGTCCACTCCCGCCTCCACGGTCTGTCCAGGTACAAATGACTGCACGGCCCACAAGTAGTGGATGCCACATTGAGGGCACCTGGCCGTTGTGCTGACTGCACCACCCGGCAGCCGGCACTGCATACAAAGGCATTTAATCATCTCTCTATCACCCGCCGTGAGCACCAGGAAGCCTCCCAGTACAGAGTAGGGGTGCGCGGACATGTCCATCTCCTTCTCGCCTTGGCTGGCCATGTTGATGACAGGGGACACTCTTTGCATAGATCTTTCCTGCTTGCCAGCTCCTCGCAACTGAAGAGCAGGGGCTTGTTTAGTAACTCCTCCCCCCTCTTGCTCCATCCTCATTTGGCACAGCTGGAAACCACTCCCCCTGGTTGATATAAGGGGAGGGTCCCACAAGTTCACGGGGTGACCCAGCACTGGGGCTGAGCCTGTCACTGTCCATGAGGACGCGACCACAGCTTTCGCGCCATACCTCCCAGCAGGGTGGGGTTCTCTTTTTGGCGCCAATCCCGGCCAACTGTCCGCAATCTTTGCATTTTCAGAATTCTCTGCACTCGGCCCACGCGGTCTCCCAGGGAAGCGGGAACCGCCATCTTGGTTCACATTGCCACTCACTTTAGCAACTGAGGTACATTTTTGTGTAGAAATCACCATCTGTCAATCAGATTCTTCAATTCCACCGTCCATAATCACAATATCCTCAAAACTGTCCTCCAGGGTATCACCCCGCGGCCCTAGGCAGGACAGAAACGGCGCGGCAACAGCATTGGCGCCACTCCACAGCATGCTTGCAAAAGTCCCTTCTGCCGCTTGCTCTTCCGTGGAACGCATGCCACGTGCGCTCCCTCCATCTGCCTCCATCCACCACCTTGGACCTTCCGCGCCGCGTGGATCCTCCATTCTTGCGGTCGCCATCTTCTTACGGTTGTAGTTTCTGTTATCACACATGGAGCTCCTCTCTGCGGGGCAGCTGCCATACCAAAGCAATAAAGAATGCCCGATGCACCACCTTGTGTACCTAATGTAGGTCTGACTTGTGTTGCACTACCTCAGGCTAGGCTCACTCTCTCTGTGTATGCTGTGTCCTCCTCCCTCCAGTCTGTGCTCTATGGTAAGTGGTCTGGGATGGGCTAGGGTACTCTGGCTTCTCCATGCAGTACTGGGCGTCTACCTACTGTTGGTCAGCCTAGCGCAGACCCTCTCCAGGATTCCTGACCACGTTACCAGGCTATCCCTTTAGGGATCCTACCAACTAGCTGCCTCATGGTGACTAGAACAGCTATAGCCCTGTCCCCAGCCCCCTTACTCCTTTCAGGATCCTAGGTCGTCCCTGCGGGCTGACAAATCCATCAGGCCCCCTGACTACCCCTAGGTTCCGTCCCAACACAGCACTGACTGGCAGCATGCACTCTCCCTGGTTCCCAGTGTGCCTGTCCTGTTGACACAGATCTCAGCAGCTCGCCTCCAAATGTAACGGTTTTTCTGGACCCTCCTGACCCACCCAATCTCAGATTGGCCCCTGTGGTCTGACAGGTCCCCATTACATGGTCGTGTCTGGTGGTGCACCTGTTGGCAACAGGACTCCTGAGTCTCCCGCATGATGTTGGTATGGGGAATGTCAACCCAGACAGGCAGCTGAGGTAGTGTGCGTGTGTCCTACATAGGT
This sequence comes from Ascaphus truei, assembly GCF_040206685.1. Lineage (NCBI taxonomy): Eukaryota > Metazoa > Chordata > Amphibia > Anura > Ascaphidae > Ascaphus > Ascaphus truei. The sequence goes on from NC_134483.1 coordinate 404,007,124, forward strand.
ACAGTGCAGCACATCCACCTTATCAGGATCTCTGCATCCGCAAGGAGATGTTCTGATGAGGACCTCCTCTGTGGGGCCTTCCTCTGCGGAGTAACTTCACACTCACACACGAGGGTTCTTGTGAATATGGTCATCTTTAATGATGGTTCAGGCAGACTGCCCCTCAGGGCGGTCAGCTCAGCCGCTCATTCTTCTACAGCCTGTCCTTCAGAAGAATCTGCCCTCCCAATGGAGTGGATCACCTCTCCCCTCAGGGAGATCACCACCTGTGCCAGGTCCCTGGTCACAGTGTAGGCCCTGCAGATCTTGCTCACTTTAACTACTTGCTATGGAACCACTCTCTTGAACTCCTAGTTAACACACTTGACACCCACTTGAACTGGAACTTGCCACACTAACTTTGGGCAGTGCTGTGTCTTATATAACTTAGGGCAGGGGGGCGCAAACTTTTTTCCCTGCGCCCCCCTGACGGCTGTCCCCTCACTCCCGCGCCCCCCCCAACCCCAACTTACCCTCGCACCGGCGTAATGACGTCACGTTGCCATAGCAACGTGACGTCACATGACCTCGCAGCGTCATTTTGACGCCGCGTTGCCATGGCGACGCCGGGAGGAAGCCGCCGGAGCCACGGGTAAGTATGGTTTACAGAGGCCCTGCAGCTCCCCCGGCACTTAATTTAAGTGCCTTCGGGAAGCGCGCGGGGCCTCTGTAAACCCCGCGCCCCCCGTCGGCAGTCTCGCGCCCCCCCTGGGGGTCGCGCCCCACAGATTGCACACCGCTGACTTAGGGAATAGCCACATCTCTTATGTCACTAACAGTGGACTCAGAGTATGTTACCACTCCCCTTGAATACATACAGTAGAGGCAACGTTTATTCTAACATTTGCCGTAAACTAGCCGGGTTAAATTCTGGGTATGTGCTGGGTATGTGCTGGGTATGTTCTGGGCTAGTTTGAGGCACGTTTAAGGCATTTCTGCATTGACTAACGACCCATAGGATTAACACAGCAGAGATCCCTGGCATTCCAATTCAGTTTGAATGGGACTGCCAGGGACCCCCGCTGTTAATCTGATAGGCCATTAATCAATGCAGAAATGCTGGGGCTAGTTTAAGGAAAGTTTAAGGCATGTATTCAGAATGTACCTGGGTGTTTCCTGGTTTTTTTGGGGAATTGCCACTGGTTTTTGTTCGAATAAGAGTTGCCTCTACTGTATGACACCTCACCACGGTGTGAGGGCAAACCTCCATGATTGATGCTGGCAATCCTGTATACTTACCAGGCTTACTGCCAGCATGAGAGAGAACTGTATACCATTATTAAACATGGCTACACTTGTAAATGCAGTTCAGTATCTAATAATATTATCTGGCTTTGCACAGCAATGTTCTATAATTGATAGGCTAAGTTAACTCGGTTGCAAGTATTAATAGCCACCAATATTAAAGTATTTTCCAAACCTTCCAGTGCCCTTTCCCCCGTTGTAAAAACTAAGCAATATCCACATAAGAAAAACATTTCTGCTTATACTGGTGGTGTTTACATTGTTTGTTATGTTTTCAACACACTTTCAGAGGCTGTTTACTGCTTTTCACAGATTAATTACCCAGACGTCCATTATTATTCTCCTTGGATTCACTGTGAACTGAGACGCATGACAAAGCAAATGTATAGAACTGACCGATTTGTTGTCAGGCTAATTTGATAGCCAATTAATGCCTGTTTTGCTATCAAACATTTTAAAGCTGCAGTTCAAGCTGCTGTGTAAAAAAATGTTTCCATTCAATATGTGCATCAATACAATCTGCACACTGACAAGTGATTAGCTACGTTGCAGATCGATCCTTTCTCCTGTAATCGATTGCTCTGCTCTGGGTTATTTAATTCAGTTATTGCTGCAAAACATTACCAACAATGCAAAGTTCTATGTGGAAGATCATGTGACCAGGCAGTCATTAGTTACAATTGATGCACTGATAGAGAGAGGGCAGGGATAAAGAGCTGGGCCTGTCTCAGAAGGGGAAGGGGGTGCGACTTTGTAAATGGCTTCTATAGAAATGGAAAATATAGATTCTATGCTGCACACCAATATGAAATTTGTCAATACATACGGTTACCGGTGCTCCTGGCTCAGGGAATACCTATCAAGACAATCCAGAATCAGTGAATCACAGTATGATTCAAGGCACTACGGATTTGGAATAAAAAGATACATTTATTTGTCAGAGTAGCAACGTTTTGGACATCACAGTGACCTTTTTTTAATGCCAGTTACTTGAAAAAGGCCACTGTGATGGCCTAAACGTTGTTACTCTGACAAATAAATGTATCTTTTTATTCAAAATCCATAGTGCCCCTGAATCATCCTCTGATATTCTATAGAAATGCTACAAGTATTTTCTCATTTTCTATTCCTGCATCTCACTATGCCCTCCCTATTGCCTTTTCTGTTTACTGTTTCCTCACTCCTTTGTGAATGTCTCTGTTCTCTCCAACTTCCCCACTCCCCACTGCGCCATTATTTAAACACCTCTCTCTCAACAACTTCTTTACCCCTCAATAAAAAAACACCCACACAAATCCTCTATTCACACCCTTTATCTACTCCTTCCTGCTGCTGGGATCTCCCTGAAGCCAGACATACGCACTTGCTCTCATTCATGCCTCCCTGCCATCTCCTCCCATGCAAATGGTGTCAACCTTTTCATTTAATACTGATTAACCTTAAAACTTGCCCCACAAATCAAGGATCCCAATAGCCTGAACTCATGGCTATTGCCCCACACCCAGTCACTTCTACCACCCATTGTGGCCAAGCACAGCCATCTACAGCACTTATTCCCTCACCTGTTGTCTCTGTAAGTTCTCCTCAAACCTTAGATTGTAAGCTCTTCAGGGCAGGGATTTCCTTTCCTATTGTCTGATTTTGCTGCACTTATTGTATTATTATAATTCCCTGTACTGTATTCTTTGTGAAGCACTGAGTACACTTTTGGTGCTATATAAATAAAGACATACAATACAATAGTATAGAACTGATTTATGTAATTAAAAAACCCACATGTATGATTGTCACGGGAGACTAGGTTATTTACACCTTTTCACTGGGATAATTCATTGAGCAAAACAAGGTAGAGAAATAAATTGTAATTTATTGGGCATAAATTCGCTTACACACAGTGAAACACAAAATACAGATGAAAAGACACGCTTACTTTGGGGCTGGGGTTGAAAACTAGACATTCCTAGGTGTAGGGAACTCTTTGGGAAAGTTTTACCCTGACCGGGACATAGCCCGGAATATCCTGGAACCCAAATCGGCATAAAATTCCATATGCCACTGCTATGATCTCTTCTGAGAACTTGGTCCCTCCTGACCGCGAGTCAGCCCAAATCTTCTGGATCTCAAATCGGCATAAAATTCCAGCCGCAACTGCTACGTTCGATTCTGAGAACATGGGCGCAAAATGCTGGACTTAGTCTCTGGCAGGCAGGCTTTTCAGGCTTGAAATCCAAGCCGATTGCTTTGCTCTTACAAACAAAGCATCTTTTAAAAGCCCGCCCGTGCTCTTTCAGCTCAGACTCAAGGGGAACACACAATCTTATTGGCTCATAGCTTCTTATAGAATTCTCTGCTTCATTCATAAAATAGAAGCAGACTGGAGAGCCAATCAGCGCGTGGGAACTTTCTCAAGCAGCCAATCCGAGCCAAGCCGGGTAGAAAAGCTGGGTCAGCGGTGAATTTGAAATAGCCAAGAGACATGCGCAAGCCTGCCACATCTCCCCCCAGCTGTTCCAATGCCACCCGCTAGGCAGGCGCCCTTAGGTCTGGCAGAACAAGTGTCCCGGATGACTGCCATTGATCTCCGGACCTAGTACTCCGCCTTTCCTGCTGACCAAATGCCGTTCGCACCTCTAGGCATCCTCTGGCTGCTTTGAACTCTGGTGTCCAGCAGACCTACCGGCGCCTATGGGTTTGCATGGGCTGCCTGTTTTGACATCGGTTTTGAATGTAAAATACACTGAAATACATTTTAATAAACACTGAGTCTCGGGGAACCCCTTCAGCTATGTGGGACTTTAGGTGAGGATCTTGGTGTTTCAAAACTAAGGCCTCGTTCAGGGTGCTGGCTTCGGAGGGAGGGCGTGCTGCCGTGCGTGCTGCCGTGAGAAACAAAGTATTCAATTTGAATACTGGTTGTCAGGGTAGCAACTGCCCTGTCTCCGAAAGCCAGGAGTTGACGCTGGCTACAGTTTCAAGAAACGAGAATTTCGTTTTTTGGAGCTGCTGCAGCGTCACAGGGACCTAGGCAGCCAATGAAATCATTCTTGAGAATGATTTCATGACTGCAGCCTCGATACTTTACCTGCCGTGTGTAACCCCGCCCCCTCCCCAACGCTGAAAAGTCTGCTGGGGGATAAACACAGATCGCCCAGCAAACTGCTGCACTGCCGCCCTCCCGCCCTCCCTCCAACTCCTGCAGCTGGCACCCTGAACGAGGCCTAAGAGTCTGGGAGACACTGTATGGCCCCAGTGCAACTCACCCCGGGCACACGAAAATAGTGTGAATAAGACAGGGAGAATTATAGCGTCACCGGTAATTTTTGTCTCCAGACCTCCTGCAATCAAAATTACTTGCTGTTCACCCCAAAACTCTACCTAAGATTTAGACTGCCAAAGTTTGGAGTCTAGGGTACAGGGAACAGAAAAGGAAAACATGTTGTCTCTTTATTTCTGCCTGCCTTATTCCCCACACACTTTCCCTCTGACTCAGTTTGAACTCTGAGTCTCCCCAACCTTATACGGTTCAACACCCACAAACCCTATACTGGTTGGGGGTCACCTTGGTACTAGCTTTGGTACCCACCTTAACCTAGGGATTCCCTCAGCTACAGGAATACATATTTATCCCTGTGTCTCATTCTCCTTTCTGGGCTGTGCTGAAGCAGGGTACCCTAGTGGTGAGTCGCACTAACGGTTTCAAGGGGAAGTATTGCTGGGACAATGTGCCTACATGTATCAAAGAATCAGGCATGATTCCTGGGTCCATTTATTGGGGACCCAACAACTCCGGACCCCAACCTCCTAGGCACATTCTGCCAATTGTTCCTCCACAACCCCCTTCCCCCTTGAAACTCATACACTAGCAATCCCTGCTTGATAGCATTCCCAGAAAGGGAAAAACACAAAAACTGGTTTTATTACACATACAAGTACAATGTGATCATACAATGTTACTGGTTCCAAGAGCTAACTCTCTGGGACCCTTACACACGGAGCAGGGGTAACCAAAATGTGCTTGACCTTTATTATACAGCCTGGTTACCCCCTCCCGTCACAAGGATTTTGCTTGAACTGCAGCTTTAATTTATAATGTGAATATGAACACCTGCATTATTTGTATTATATTGGAAAGTATCATAAATTATGAAATTCTCTTTAGATACAGTATACTGTAAGGTTAGATGTGCATCAAAATATTTTGAAGATACCTATAAAATGTGTATAAGTAAAATTTAATTCATGTACCCATTGTGGTAACAAGCAACATAGAAGTGGCAAATAGAAAGAAAATGTAAATTGTAATGGATTAGGAAGGTAATGTAGCAAAATAGGTGTGGAGTGTCATGCAACTAAAGAAAAAAAAGCCTAAACATATGCCTATCTGTTTTGTGATTCTTTTTGAAAGGTTGTGGTTAGTACCAATGTCTAAATTTAATAGAAACTCTTGTCTTCTTTAGAATATACCAGAAATTACTAGTAGTTTCTATGGTTTTCAGTTTTCCAGGGAGGCACGTAGGAGAAGAGAGAGGCAGAGTTATTTGTGTGTGTTATACCAGTAACTGTATTCTTACTGCTTCAGCTGGATGTTCAGCTTTGAAATAATGGAGTTTGAAGGCTAGTTTAGGGGAAGCTTGTTATTGTAATGAGACCAGTAAGCATATAAGATCAGAACTACTATGGCATTGATGGGGGTGTTATCTGGTTCTCAGAAACTATCCACTAGCTGTCAGCAAAATCTATCCTGTCCAAATATGATGAAAATTCTATTCTGCCGTAGCCAATAGACATTCCATACTGGATGTTACCAATTTTCCACCTCACCCTTGAAGCCTGGGATACTCTTGAGCATTGTTAAGCTTCGTATTCTCTGTCTTGGGTGCTGGCTCACTGCATCTTTGTTAAACAAAATTAATGTTTGTTAATTACAAGAGCAAGTGATACATATATGTTTAAATTCAATACAGTATGCTGTTGAGCACACATGTTATTTTTCTAATCAATGAGTGGAAATATACTCTTTAACTAGAAATTGCATCCGCTCAACAATAGTGAAAGGCATATTACCAAGAGAGGGTTTCTAGTTGCTTTGTTTTTATCATTTCATTTTAGAAGTATAGCAGAGGAAATCAGAAGAAAGATTTACTACTGGTCCATATTACACCTAAACTCTCTTCTAAGTCCAGAAGGTTTTAACGGATCAAAGTCTATAACATCCAAATAGTACCAAGAATATTTGTCTACAAATAATAATAGTGCTTGCATGTCAAACCACAGTTAAGGCTCGTCCAGGGTGGTGCTGAGCGGGCGTGCACGCTCACACAGGACACGTTGCGACAATGCACGTGTCCTGTGTCAGCGGGCGGACACACCTGCTCGGCGCTCAGCCGCTTGCCGAGTGAGCAAATTTGAATTTGTCGCTCGCAAGTGCGTGACATGAGCGGTTCGGCCAATGAGGGCGAAGCAGCTCCGTAACGTAGAGGCTACGCCCCCAGACGCGCGCGCATATAGCCGGCCAGGAAAAGCACGGCCGAGCAGGGTGCAGCGCTGGAGCGCCAGCGTGCCTCTACCCACCCTCGACGTGCTGTGGGAAGTAAATGGAGTAGCTGTAAGGACCCGCGCTGCGGGGACACCCGCTACCAGCGCCTCCTTACCTCTTTTCCCGCTGCCTCTGGTCCCCGGCGGCATGCCCCGGCCCTCGGCGTCTCCCCCGCGGCTGCTCCTGCACTTCCGGGTTGCGCGCGTCACCCTTACGGCCGCGCGTGGACCCAGGCTTCCCTTTCCTGGCGCCGGGAACCCGATCTCATCTCCTCAGTTGCGGCGCGCGCATCGGCGCGTTTCCCTGCCCCTGCTCCACCAAGTCCGCCCCCCAGACTATTCTCCTCTATCGGGGCTTCCCTTGGGCCGCACCTCCGCTCCTCCCTTTCCTCTGATAGTTCCCAGCCCATTATTTAGTCTCCCCTCGCCATTACCACATTGCTCTACATAGCTTCTGTACCTTGGTGCTGTCTGCTTCTGCCTGGCTCTCTTGTGTTTCAGTCCCTGTTCCTGGATTCTCTGCTGACCTCCCTGGATTTTGACCCTTGGCTTTGGACTTTGACTACGCTGTTCTCTGGAACCCTTTGGATTTGGCTTTGGACTCTCTACCTTGCAGTCTTCTACATCCCTTGGACACGGCTTACGGACCTCTACAACGCTGCTCTCTACGCTCCACGACCCAGGATTACGGACACTCTACCACGCTGCTCTCCCCACACCTTGACCATTGGCTTACGGACTTTACCCTTCTACGCTGGAGTTAGCAAGTACAGTACTCTTTCTATTTTTGTTCCCTGGACCAACTACGCTACTTCCACACTCCGGCCGTGCCCCTGTTTACTGTTAGGTGTGTGGTATTTCTTCTTTCCACCTCAGTCCCGGGGTCTCGTCTGGCTTGTGGGCAGGCCGCGTGTTACAGTAGCTTCCTGTGTGTGTGTGTGTAATATATATATATCAACCCCCTTATAGCCCTGTGGTTGGGGTCCAACGCATCACATCACGTTATAAGCGGATCGCGTTACAAATAATGTACAATTGTATGCATTGTACAATAAAGTATTTAAGACACCAATAATTGTGTTGTATAGTACTCATACTGATGCAGCGGCCGTTATTCGAACATTTACCTGGGTACATGTTGCGTTATGCCGCGTGGTGTTGCGAGATGTTCCATTGCAGACATAATGGCTCATCGGATTAACACAGCAGGGGTCCCGGGGTCTGCCTGTCTGTAAGAGACAGGCAGTAAGAGGGATGAATCAATCACTCTAACTGTGCGCCTCTCACAGGCGATTGTGGGGCTTTTATTTAATTTTAAAAATTACAGTAATGTAGCAGGGGGTCTCCGGAGCTGAACCACATTTCAGGTCCGTGGACTCCTTACCGTTATGAGGTGCCGGTTTCTCCTATGCATGGAAATGTCTCGCGTCACGTGATCGGGACATTTCCATGCATAAGAGATACCGGCACCCAATAACGGGGCCTGTATTTCGGGAATCATGGGGTCCCGGACCAGAAATCAATGCGGTTCTGCTCTTGGGACCCTCTGCTCATCTACAATAGTCATAAATTTAGATTCAAATATGTAGTAAGTACAATACACAACCCACCCCTGTGCGCCCACATAAAACCAATATTTATTTTTGTAGACACAGGATTAATACCACAGGCCGGCGGGAGTTCCCGGGTGGTCCCCAAGGGTGTTCCCAGGCCCCACAGTGCACCCTGGGTGGTTCCCATGGGTGTCTGGGGGCCCTCGGGTGGTTCCCGCTAGGCTCCGTTGGCCTCCAGGTGGCCCCCACAGGTGTCCGTGGACCCCAATGAGGTCCACAGGTGGTCTCTGTGTGTGTCTGGGTTCTGCGGGTCATCCCCACGGGTGTCTGGGGGCCCTCAAGTGATTCCCCCGGGTGTCTGGGGGCCCTCGGGTGGTCCCTGCGGGTCCTTGGGGCCCACAATTCCTCCCTGCAGGTGTCCGTGGGTCCTCAGGTGGTCCCTGTGGGCACCCGTGGGTCCTCAGGTTGTCCCGGTGGGTGTCTGGGGGCCCTTGGGTAGTTCACACAGTTGTCTGGGGGCCCTCAGGTGGTCCCCGGGTCCCAGACAGTTATGGGACACCCTGCAGGTGTCCGTGTGTCCTCACGTGGTCCCTGTGGGTCCCCGCTGGCCTGTGGTACCATTCCTGTATTTAAAAAAATATATATATACCTCCGCCCCCACCAAACACATTCAGTGCAGTAATGACAAAATAACTATTATCCAAATATGGATAATAGATCATTTGCCCATTATTAAACACAACTGTAACAGTGTTTCCCCACCGTGGAGATTTGGCCATTACTGTTCGTATGGTGCATGGTACCTGCTGGCAACAGGAGGGCTGAGTCGTCTACCGATGGTTGTGGGGTCACAGGACTAGGTTTCTCGGGTTCATACCCCACATATTTCTTTAGCAGTGTAGCATCTCCATCTGCCGTAGGCTCCAGAAGCTGAAGGTGATCTCGCACGGTAGAACTTATAACCTCTCCCCCCAGTAAGTAATACTTTTCTGTACAGTTACAGGAACAAGGCAGGTTCTGTCCAATGCAGTACTCTCAGCAATTCACTGGATGATGGTCCCTGGACCATCACTACAGGCCAAGGGCACCTGCAGCCATCCTAGCTCTTCCTCACCTCTCTAGCAGAGGCAGAGGTATGGTCCACACTCACTCTCCCCTGGAGGGAAGAGGACTGGAGAAGGCCCAATCTCAGCCTTTCCACTGTGTGACTTGCCTTCCTCAGTGGGGAAGGTACAACTCACAAATTTGGGTCCCTTAAGTACAGCCAGGAGGAGGGCACCAGGTCTGGCTCATGATTGGTCATGCCCAGGCCTGATGTCACCACCACCCGATGTGGTGACTCAAGTGCAGCTCCTCGGAGGGGGAAAACCCCATATCAACTACTGGCAACCTGATTGTACCAGGGTTTACTGCCAGCCCAAGGGCAGAATAGTAGCCATTAGGTGACCTGACTACACAACTTAAGTCAGGCTGCATAAATAAAGAAAATAAAAATCGTTCTACTTACCCCTGCCAATGTGAAGGGTGTCCTCGTCAGCATACTGCAGGGCCAGAAAGCATACATAATAAATACAATCTAATGGCCCCTAACCCCTTAATCACTATAGCGGTTAATAACCGCTATAGTAATGAAGGGGTTAACCCACCCTGCCCTGCTACCCACCCGGGAGGCCTAACCACCCACCCCGGAACTACTATACCCAACCTGTACCCATTTATTTTTATAGTTGTACATCATACCAATTTAGTATGGGCATAAGGTATTATAGCAGTCAATGGTCTCCCAATACAAAAGCCTGAATGTCCAAAATGCACAATAATAAAACCTATACAACAAGCATCTAAACACCCAAACTGTAAAATTAAAAGCAATAGGCAAACAATCAATTGCCTAAATAAAACCACTAGCCAACCAATCAATTAAAGAAATAAAATCACTAGCCAATTGTAACAGGGGACTTACTCTGTTCAGAAAACTTGCCTCTAATCCAGCTGTGTGCTGGTTAATTGACCAGCACCTGGCTGATTAGAGTTGTCAAAAAAAGCCTGCCTCTGGGACAGGAAGGGAGATTTTTCCTCAGTACACAAGGGTGCTGACAACAGGAAAGAAGTCTTGAGCAGAAAGGCTCTGCTGAAATCAAGACACCCAAAGACCTATATTCCTGGACACAGGGGAAACAGGAACCTACCAGAGACTGACAAGAAGGGCCATCTGCTTTAAGGTATCTCTTGAGACTTTGGGAAATAGGTTGGTAATGGGATTATCCCTCCAGCCCTGGAGAAAGGGACTCGGGAAGTATGTTAGCCCTTAACAGGTCTAGACATTTGTTGTTTTCATATGTTTTGCTGTGTTAAAAGGGACAGGCGCAATAACGCCTTATTTTAATTTCACCTTAAAACGGTCTCCATTGCTTACCTCTGCACACATCTCTTACACCAATCAATTACCTACAGTAAATAAAACCACTAGCCAACCAATCAATTAAATAAATCACACCATTAGCCCGAAAATACATTTAATAGCTAAAAGAACTAACCAACACAACAGTTAATACAACCACTAGAAAACACCAATTTAAAACAGTAGCCAACAAAATACATAATTAAATAAAAAAGTAAAACAATCTGAAAAAAAAAATTCAAGCCATCACAATTCAAAACAATTGAATCTAAATAATAAAAATATATAGAAAATATAATAGTCAATTGAAGAAAGGCATTTGCCAAAAAATGCATTGGCTATTACTGTATTCATCTGCACCCTAAACAGGTACAGATTAATAAAACAGTGGGCAATGAAAAACATTAAAAAAAAAGACAAATCCAATTTAAAAAACTGTAAAAATAAAAGTACATACATTCAATATTTCTCTTACCTTTAGAAGCGTTGGCCCTCCGAATCCAGGGAAATCAGGAAGCTCTCATCTGGTGACATCACGAAACACAATCCAACGCCATCCACGGTGAAGATCCTGGCCAGGTAACAAAATTCATCATTCTTTCGTCTTCCATCCTCTTCTTCTTTCTTCATCAGTGACTATTTCTATAATTTCTTTATCTTCTGTCTTTATCTTCAGTCATCATCTGTCAATCCAATAGCCCCATGTTTAATCCACGATGTTGACACGTCGGCTTCTTGAGCTCAAATGAGCCGTCACAGCCTTAAATATGGCCAGTGACATCACATTTGATTGGCAAATAGTTCTCACGCCTGTTATTGGCTGTGAGAATCATGTGCCTTTTTTTTTTTTTGGTGACGTCACGTAAAGGGACTGATGCCAGCCAATCAGAATGGCTGTGCTTCATTTCCCTTTAACATGGCATCACCAAATCCAAAATTTGCCCTCGCGTGGTACTACAGCCAATCAGATTGTGAGAACTATAGCCCCAATCTGATTGGTTGTAGTAGACCATGTGACCGAGTAATTTGTGGGAAAGGATGTGACGTCATCCAAAGGGAGTCATCTAGAGAGTGATCCGCGGATCAAAGGAATTGCCCGATTTGAGGTGGCTCCAAATCCGCAAACAAATTTTGCCCATCTCTACTCTTTTTCCCCAATTTGTCTCAATACGGACTGGAAATTGTCAGAAAACTCACCTCCTTCCAGTAGATGAAATAGGGCTTTCTCTTTCTTTCTCTTAAGGCCCGTAATACAGTATAGTGGGTGCGTGTGTGCGCGTGCCTATGCGAACGCTCGTGCACGTGACGCACACTTTTTGTGTGTATGGTCCGTGCTGCTGTGAGCAACAGGCTTGGAAGGGTACTGTGTGTGTGTGTGTATCACTGTGTGTGTTTGTGTCTGTGTTTGTTTAGATAAATATATATAGTGTTAGATAATAGTACTTTACATCTATACATTCCCATTGATTGTCAGTGTAGTTATTACTGACATTTACTGTAGGCTATGTCACAAATGTCTTCTATAGTATAAGTTAAAGTCCTATAAACTGTACTGTGGAAAAAAAAAACAGAAGGCCGCTGACCTTTTAGGGATTCTCATTATACTGTAGGGTGTCAGTGGAGTTAGACATTTGTTTTACAGGTCACTATTAAGTGGATTTACATAGAAAGCTATTAGTCAGTAAATACTGTATGGCGAATTTAACTGTATTTTCCAGGGAAATTAGGGGTTAGACAATTAATTTCCAGTGGCATAAACTAGATCAGAAACTAATCTCTTTTGATATCCTCAGCTTTATTTTAGCCTTTCAGCAGCTAAAGTCTAGCAAATATGCACTACTCTCTAATCCATTGTTAGCAGCTCATGGAAAGGTCTCCAATACGCTTTGATTCTGTAAAATAAATATAATTTATATCACACATACACACACATATATACACATACACATACACATACACATACACACACACACACACACACACATACATATGTACACTGGCGACACACTTTATTCGAGCTCGGCTAGTCCCACGAATTCGGGTATACCCGGGTGTATTGAGGTTTGTGACTGTTTTCTGCCCGAGTGCATTGAGGTATTTTCCAGGCAGGGATTGAAGCATTTTATTCCCGCTGGCTGCAATACTGCACAGTATATATATATATATACTGCATTACAATTCATGAATTTATGCCATCTGGTAGACACGAGAAGCATTGCAGCCTATTAAATCCTAATCATCATTATTTACCAGATCAGCCGCCCGTCAGCCAGGCATGAACCCAGGCTGGGAAGGCAAACGCAACGGGGCTTGTCAGAGGTGAGGAGCGGCGCATTCCAGGTATCTGCCAGGTACATACTGGGTATTTGCTCGAATAAAGAGTGTCGGTGCAGTACATACACATACATAATGTATATACATATAAATACACACATACATACACTGAGCGGTAGCGGTGAGAATACATACTTTTCATAGTCTTCCCCCCGATCGCCCGGCTCCACGCTCACTGCCCACTATATTACGGTCCTAAGTTCTATCTCTCGCTCTCATTCTATCATTCTCTCACTCTATTCCACAAGCCCTATTTTTCCTACATGAGGGAGGCAGTACTGCCAGTTTCCATTTATATGCATCAATAAGTTTGAATGAATACAGCGAAACCACATGACATTTTTGGATTATTTTGTATTTATAATATCTCAGTTTACTGAATAAGCCCCATTGACTATTGTTTTAAGATGACAGGTCTGTTAAATAAACTACGTACTTCATTATTTTTAGAAGTTCATTTACATTGTAAAATAGCAGATTGCAGTGGGTTAAAGCTATCCTATTTTAAAAGCTACAAAAGGGAAACTGGAAAAGATCAGATGTTATAGACTTTTACTTTGATATATTTACAGTATATATATATATATATTACTTTCTAATTGTAATAAAGTACGGCTCAGGGATTACTATTGGACAATTCTCTCTTCAGCCAAATTCCTTTATTTAACATTAGGATAGCTTAAGCTCTGTAGTCTGTACTGATGCTAATGAATGTTGTACTGCAAAGCATATTTTGGAAACATAATTGAGTACTGGTAATCATTTCATCTAGGTATGTGAGACTTGGGTCTTTCAGCACGCTTCAGTGAAATTACTTTACTTTTAAGACATACTACAGGCATACACTTTGTTGTTGCCAAGTGTAAGAAGTAAATGGACAACATGTTACAATATTCTTTAAACTACAAAATATTCTCTTCTGGCAGTGTAACCATGTCATTCATCTAAACATGTGCCTAAGTTACTTTTGATCTCATGTTGAGCTTTTTCAGTCATATGTGATTTAATTTTTTTGTAGCCACAAAATGGTTTGTAGCTAATGGCTGCATGACATATGTGTTATGATATTTCATTTTCTAATACAAATTCTCCTGCATCTAATGAATCACTTAAAACCAGAAACAGAATAATCGGATAACATGCTTGAAAATATAAGATTATAGTAAAAATAGAGAATGTGTCTGTTCTTTTTAAGACTGATGGTTGTACCTAGGCCTGATAGGGATTTTGGGCCTTTGAAATAATGGCCCATCATAGGGAAAGGGTCATATAAGTCTCAGAGAAGGGTGAGGAGAAGGATAGTCTTTACAGTAAAAGGTAAACACACAATCCCAGCAAGCTCTGACCCCAGAACCCACCACATCATACATACATACATACATACATACATACATACATACATACATACATACATACATACATACATACATACATATACAGTATACCCACACTGATGAGACCCATTAAGGTCGAAACAGCTGTCTGTGGGTGGTTTTCTGGGTATGCACCTTAACCCTGGCTGTGCTCAAAGCTGTGACCATGCAGCAAGCTTAAGCCTATAGGGAACCATGTTTAAAATAGTTTTTGAAGCAAAAAGTGGCACTGCGTGCTCAATTTCATGTCATTTCCCAGAATCCCTTGCTGCAGTGGAAGTGCTGTATGCTGGGTGAAAGGTGGGGTTGCAGACCTGCCTAAGACATGCAGATGAGCATACAGTTGTATTTGCATATTTGCTTTCCTGTGGAGGGTTTTTGTCACTTTTTTTTACTCACCATAACTTAACTCAGTAATATATAGATGTATATGTATATGTATATGTGTGTGTATATATATATATATATATATATATATATATATAGGAAAAAGAGAGGAGAGAGTGCACACCCCATAGCGTAAAAAGGTAATTTAATGAGGGAAGGGGGGGTAAGGGGGGTGGTTAAAATGCACTCACAAGGGTAC
Source organism: Ascaphus truei (assembly GCF_040206685.1). Classification (NCBI taxonomy): domain Eukaryota; kingdom Metazoa; phylum Chordata; class Amphibia; order Anura; family Ascaphidae; genus Ascaphus; species Ascaphus truei. Next base: position 404,022,190 of record NC_134483.1, read on the forward strand.
AAGTAATAAAGGCATTGTGTGATTATAATCACCACCATCCGGTTCTTGCTTTGTGTCTTTAATGAAGTCCGGTCTCGGAACAGGATGGGTCCGCGTCCCAGCTAGTAGAGAAGGCCAACGGGTATCACATGTCCTTAGAGAGTTTAGGAAAGTGTGGCTCTGTATTCCTCAAGCCTCCGTAGCATCGGCGCAGATCTCGGTCTGTTCTCTGCGCTGTATGATGACGTAATGTCGTAGCGTCTGACGTAATGACGCTCCCTTACGCGTTTCGTCACTCGGCGGGTGACTTTCTCAAAGGGCGGTACTGAGAGAGGGTCTGTCCGATGCTGTATACAGGAACAACCTATTAGAACCAGGCTGTCAGGAGTTAACAAGAGTGCTGTAACCCTCCTGCCACGTAATTAGTTATTTGTTTTTTCTTTTTTTAATTATAATATGCACTTTTATATATATTTTATATCTACATAGTTGTTTAAGTTAAGTGTTTAGTCTTGTTTACATTCCAGGTGTTTTATGAGTATTTGTTAGCTAATTATGTACTATTAATAGGAGTTCATTCTTATTTTATAATCCTATTTTCACTTCATACTATATTACACCCCCCCCCCCCGTTTTTTATATAAATTTTAGATTAATAGTTTTGATTATACCCAATTGGTTCAGAGGCGCAGCTTTTTCCTTTTGCTTTGTTTCAATATATATATATATATATATATATATATATATATATATATATATATATATATATATACATACATACATACATACATACATACATACATACATACAAACAACGTATCTGCTACATACCCTATAAATCAATGGTACCAAAATAAGTTAATGTAAGCTATATTATAAAGCTACTGACGGTGCTTGGGATATAGTAATATAAACACCTGAAGAAAAAGAATCCCACAATAGCATAATCATGGTCAGGAGTATTTTGTACACATTATACTATACACTTCACGGTTAACACACAAATGATAATATTTAGTTTATTGTTTTTTATATTAGACACACATATAGTGTTATACAACACTTGTGAGGTCATGTGTATTGTACATATGATTGCAAATTATTATAGGGTTTATAATCATTCTTACACATAATTTTTAAGATATATATTTCATTAATGAAAATTGATGAGTTTGTGTGATTTATATACATATCATGTATATTATATTATAGATGTTTGTTACAAACATACACTTTGTTCTTCAGCTCACGTATTAGCACACATTAATTTTTATTATGGATTGCTGGCTCTTTAACATCACGTCTCCATATTTATATTTATATTCTTTCTTTGCTCATCTCTCTACCCATATCGGGATACCTGTACTAACATCACACATTTATATTGATATACTTTACAATTGGGGTCACTATGATTGCGATTAAATTTGTATATGTCTCCTTATTTTCGAATATATCTTCACATGGTTCTTTTACAGTGCATTATTCTATGAAAAGCAATATCATCTCTACTTGGAACCTAGATTTATACATAGTTCATATGGTGATTCCACATTTGTATACATACACAATCCCAATTTTAAGTCATTATTTAATCTATTTTGTTGTTCATTTTATGGTTTGATCTAACTAATTTTAAATATACATATTATGTTTGATCATGGTATTCATTTCTTCCTTAAATCACATAGCGTTTCACTAATAATGTAAACGGTGTGTGATTTAAATTTCAAGCTTAGATATTCATTTATGCATTAGTGTAATTTAATTTATGGTTTAATATTTATTCCATTCATTTGTCGGATTTATCTAATTAATTGTTATGACATTTATCATTGTGATTAAATGGGAAGACTCAATCATTTTTGATGTTCTCGTTTTCAAGTATGTCCTGGGCACAGAGTGAAGACAAATAATATATGGTTACAAATAAAGTTACATAAGTGAACAGGGTATACATTATATACAAGACATTAGATGTACAGTTAAAGAAAATATATAATAGGCGTATGTAACAGTTACAGACCAGATTAAAATGTGAGACAGTCTTAGTTTTGAAAGAACTTAAACTGGTGGTGGATGTGAGAGTCTCCGGTAGGTTGTTCCAGTTTTGTGGTGCACAGTAAGAGAAGGAGGAGCGGCCGGATACTTTGTTGAGCCTTGGGACCATGAACAGTCTTTTGGAGTCTGATCTCAGATGATAAGTGCTACATGTGGTTGGGGTGAGGAGCTTGTTCAGCTTGCCCAGTAGCTTGCCCAGAAAGTATTTGAAGGCAAGACAGGAAAGGTGAACTTTGCGCCTAGACTCAAATGATGACCAATCTAGTTCTTTGAGCATTTCACAGTGATGTGTGTTGTAGTTGCATTGGAGAACAAAACAGCATATTGAATTGTAGAGGGTGTCAAATTTGCTAAGGTGTGTTTGGGGTGCCGAGCCATATACTATGTCTCCATAGTCGATAATTGGCATTAGCATCTGCTTTGCGATACGCTTTCTGACCAGCAGACATAGGGAGGATTTGTTCCTGTAAAGTACGCCTAGTTTGGCATAGGCTTTCGATGTCAGGGTATCACTGTGCATCCCCAATGTTAAGCGAGAGTCAAACCATATGCCCAGGTATTTAAAACTAGTAACAAGAGTTAGTGTGGTGTTAGTGTTGGTTCTGATCTGGAGCTTAGTCCCTGAAGCTTAAAACATTTAGTCTTGATCCCAAATACCATTGTACAGTAACAGTCAGTGTTTAAAAACAGTTTATGCTACATGAGGACAAGTGCTAGGCTGAATGTGTACTGCATGTTAAATGCTAACAAGGGCTAGAAAACCTTAGTACTTTACAGTGGCGGCCGATCTGAGTCTAAGATGGCTAGATCCGCGGTTCTCAGATTATCCCGGTTAGGTGCGTTTTTTTGTCGTTTTCGCCCGGAGTGAACTGCATTATTTTCGCGCTCGTGATATTAGCATTTTATTCTCGCTGTCTGCAATACTGCAATGCCGTGTAAAAACTCAGGGGGGCGTTTGCGAGCTGTTGTCTTGGAAGTCTAATACTTTCGCGGTTCAACCTATGTCAGTACACAGTCTGTGTGTGCGCGCGCAGTAATTGTAAATTTGCATATTTAAAGTATACTGCACCGACACAGTTTATTCTAACATTTGCCCGTTATGGCCGGGGCTTTTTTCGGCTGGCGCCCGGCTGGCACCAAAATGGAGCCGCGAGCGAGCCGCATCTTCCCCTTCCCGCGTGTATAATTAAAATACTTCCCCTCCCCTTCCCCAAACCCCTGGCTGCTCCCCCTGGCTGCTCCAGCTTCGCACAGCTATGCGCAGCTTCCCCCTTACCCCTGCTTCCTCTGCAGCCTTCGGGATGCCGGGGAACACTGGAACGTGTGACCGGCGCCAGAGTGACGCGCGGCACGCACCAGGGAAAACCCCCAACGAGACTCCGGCTAAACGAAAATTTCCCCACACCGCAGTGGCGGCCGCATTAGAATAAAGCGTGCCGCCACTGTACATGCTTTTCCAGTGCTGTGCTGCTGTACAGTATGTCTCATTTGAAAATTGTTGAAACGCATAGGCGTGTACAGTACTGTAACAGTACTGTAACAGTGTCACATTTCGGCATATACAGCGCTCTCCCCTCGCTCAGGATAATTAACTGCACTGCAGGGTATTTCAACTTCTTATCTTCTGTGCAATGCAGTACATCTCTCCCACACCATTCCTTTGAACGTGTGTCTGGTTTCAATCACATTCCTGCTTGACAGCAGGAATTTTTTGCGTATGCGCCTGTAACTTTGCCCACCACTGCTTGCTTGCCTGAGTGAGTGACCAAAAAAAAAATGTAAAAATTTTTATTGTCATTTTTTTATTTTTATTTTCTCCACACACAAGAGACTGCAAAACCCATCTTACTGTATTACGATATTCAATCTGTGCTGTAGCTTTTGACTGCGACCCTGCACATGGTTGATTTGTGTGCTTTTTACGTACTGTATTTGGGGGTGTATTATTATGATGAACTCATACTTCATCATACTTTTGAAATCAAAGTATGTCTTTTTAGCTTTGAACTTCATGCAGCTGTACCCTGCAGCCCCCTCCCCCAAAAATGCTAGCTCAAGGATTTGAAATTCCACGGAGTCGGTAATTTTCTGAATCTTGCCATTGTGTTCTTAATCCGTCCATAGCCGACCTACAAAGCCTCACTGCGCCTGCGTGTAATTCTGTTTGAGATGCGCCTGTAACTTCACCCACCACTGCTTGCTTGAGTGCCTCCCCCAAAATTTTTAATTCTGATTTTTTAACTGTTATTTTATCCACAAGCCTGCAAAAACAATCTTGATATTACGATATTAAATCTGTGCGTTTGCCTGCACATGGTTGATTTGTGTGCTTTTTATGTACTGTATTTGGGGGTGTAGGGATCAAATTACAGTATTATGATGAACTGCCTTTTGAAATTACTGTACTCTACAGTATAGTATAATAAAAAATGCACAAATGCGCACCAGGGATTAGTGGAAGGTAATTTATTAAAAATACACACAAACTCTGAGGGGATCCAACCCCACCTCAGAACAGCTGTGCAGCTGGACGGCTAAGTACTACCCAGGAGAACACCTGATGGTGACTAAACCCTAAGCTGCACAGTATACAAATACAGTAAAATTTATATAAAAACACATGAAAGAAAAAAACAAACATGAAAACAACCTATCAACAGATTTGTATAGAAACCGCCATAAGGTTGGGCACTGGCAAGGGGAAATGGACACTCACACTGAGACAGTCAGCAGACTCGCGGTGTCTGCACAGGATCCGGATCTCGGCACCGCGGAGATGGATAAAACCGCTGCTGTCTCCTGCAGGCTCCGTCTCAGCTTACCAGCATACACGCGCAGGATGACCTGTCGTGACCTCTACGCGTTTCGTACCAAGTACTTTGTCAGGAGGAACTGACGGGTGCTCACTACGGGTCCGCGGTGCCCCCACAGAAGTGGGACCACACATCATCATCCCCGCACCTACGGGTCGGCGGTGCCCCCACAGAAGTGGGACCACACATCATCATCCCCGCATGTGTCACCCGTGGAACCACCAGCCTGATACCCTTGGGATACCCGAGAATACCCGGAGGTGGTCTCCATAGGCCCCACGCAGAACCATGGAATCAAACCCTGAATGTAAAAAAAATAAACCTGGCCTATACATTCAATACATACACCCTCCCCCCCAACACCTACAGTACAATAATGTGCAAAATAACTATTATCCAGATATGGATAATAGATTAATTGCCCATTATTAGAAACATTAACTAGCATATACAAATAAATAAAGTACTACTGACCTCATCAATACGAAGTGTCCGTCGCCAGCGCCTTCCTTCCTTCTCTTGCCCACACAAGACATAGCCAATACCAAGCCAATACATTGCAAGTACATTCAGATATCAATTAACCCCTTAAACACCTTATCGGATAATAACCGCAAAGGTAATTAAGGGGTTAAGCCACACAGGCACGATACCCACCCTTCACCCATGAATTTGTACTGTGGCTTCATCATGCAACTATATATATATACTGTATATATATACAGAGAGAGAGAGAGAGAGAGAGAGAGAGAGAGAGAGAGAGAGAGAGAGAGAGATATACAGTATATATATATATATATATATATATACACACGTTATATACACACCCATGATAAACCAATATACAGTACAAATAAATGTAGAAGGGTTATCAAAAGCATACTGCCCTACAACCAAACACTTCTCCATACAGACACTACATTAAAATCAATTTCCTTTAAAAATCCTAACTGATCTCACAATATACTGTATATCATCACAAACCAATGAAAAACCTCACATTCCAATATATATGATGCATAAAATCTATGCACCATATACATTCTGCAAATGAATCAACCAAGTAAACAAAAATCAAAAGCCAATACATTGCAATTACATTCAGATATCAATTAACCCCTTAAACACCTTATCAGATAATAACCGCAAAGGTGTTAAGGGGTTAAGCCACACAGGCCCGATACCCAACCTCACCCATGAATTTGTACAGTGGCTTCATCATGCAAATATATATATATATATATATATATATATATATATATATATATATATATACACAGTATATATATATACACACGATGAACCAATATACAAATAAATGTAGAAGGGTTATCAAAAGCACTGTCCTATAACCAAACACTTCTCCATACATACACACTAAATTAAAATCAATTTCCTTTAATATTCATAACTGATCTCTCAATCTAAATCATCACTAAACCTCTGAAAAGCCATTTAAACAACTTACATTCCAATATAAATGATGCCTAAATATCTATACACCATATACATTCTGCAAATTAATCAACCAAGTAAACAAAAATCAATTAGCAATCATTATTTACATCCCTAAACAATTAACACTAGATCCCGAACAATAAAACCATTAACAAATTCACGCCTAGAGCAGAACAATTAAGCCTTTGAAAAAATATAAGTACCGACAAAAATACAACCTTTACAAACCAAGCCTATCCCTGACCTTCCTCAAACACACAATACAATACCAAGGAATACATCTATCTAATTTTAAAATACTTTAAACTCACAATAAAGCATAGCAGCATACACAAAATAATTTAAAACACATCTAATCCAGCTTTTAAAACAACATCATTTCTTACCCTGTACTGTACTGTATGTATATATCTCTCTACACATATATACATACATACATACAGTGGCAAGAAATGATATACCACAAAAAAAAATACACATGTTAAAAAACCTTTTGAAAAAATTAACAAGTTAAATAAAATACATTTCTTTACTGTAGTTCACTTACCATTACTTGCCCCCACCGACTCCCGTTGCGCAGCTTACTCACGAACCAATCCACGATCAGGAACCCATAAAATAAAAAACCATAAAATAATAAACATTAAACTAAAAATCCAAATCAATCCACGGGTCTTCTATCTGTAATCCATCTTCATCTGTATTCTTCTTTCTTCTATCTCCTTCCAGCGGGGCGGTGTCTTCTCCCCGTCTGCGGCCACGCCCTGGTCTTCTTTCTTGGCCGGAGGTCCTTCCTCCGCGGCGTCTGGCTTCAAAATGAGACGACATAGGCTTTTAAAGGCCTATGACGTCACATTTTGCGTCATGGTTCCCACGGTCCTGATTGGGCCGTGAAAACCATATGTTTTGTCCGACAAAAAAAAAATGATGACGTCACTTAAAGGGAATGAAAGCACAGCCAATCAGAATGGCTTTGCTTCAATTGCCTTTAAGAGGACGTCATGAAAAGGCACATGGCCGCCCTCACATGGTATGGTAGCCAATCAGAGCATGGGAACTTTATCCCTACTCTGATTGGCTCTGGTATACCATGTGTAAGGGGCTTGGGGAAGAAAGGATGTGACGTCAATGAAAACCTGTCACGTGGTACGGTAGCCAATCAGAGTTCCCACGCTACCGTACAACGTGACAGGTTTTTAATGACGTCACATCCTTTCTCCCCCAAGCCCTTGACACATGGTATACCAGAGCCAATCAGAGTAGGGCTAAAGTTCCCACGCTCTGATTGGCTCTAGTACCATGTGTGCACGGCCATATAAAATACAGAAATGCTGCTTCTTTACCATAGCGCATAGCCGCTAAGGTAAAGAACGAGTGTTTATTTATATATGTGTTTTATTTATACTGTACATGTGCAGAGGGTCTCCGGAGCAGAACCGCGTTGGTTTCAGGTCTGGGGACCCCCTGCTCCCCGAGATACAGGCCCCTTTAGGGGGTGCCGGTATCCCTCTGCTCTGCTTGGTTTACAGGCCGCGATCACATGATCGGGACCTTTAAACCAAGCAGAGGGATACCGGCACCTCATAAAGGGGGCTGTATCTCGGGAAGCAGGGGGTCCCCAGACCTGAAAACAACGCGGTTCAGCTCCGGAGACCCCCTGCACATCTACACTATCAATAAAAATGTATTTCAAATGTATTTATTGTCATTTATTTATTTATTTATTTAGATTTATTTATTTATTTTTTGGCGGCTGCTGTGTGTGAGTTTTTTTTTATTGTGGGTAGCGGGGGTGGGTGAATGGGGTATTAGCCCCAACGGTGCTTGTTTAGGCCTTTCCGGGGGGGTAGCGGGAGGGCTTAACCCCTTCATGACCGTAGCGGTATTAACTGCCACGGTCGTGAAGGGCTTAAGTGCACAAGCAACCCCCATGCAAGTCCTAAACTCACACCAAGGGCCAAATACCCCCCTCACCCATCCCCACTACCCACAATAAAGCGGGCACGGTGGGTTAACCCCTTGATTGCCTTAGCGGCTATCCGCTATGGTAATGAAGCAGCATTTCTTTATTTTTAATAATATTGAGCAGGAGCAGGGGGGGTCCCTGAGCATTAATTTCTGGCTCAGGGAACCCCCTGCTCACTGTACAATATTATTAAAATACAGAAATGCTGCTTCTTTACCATAGCGCATAGCCGCTAAGGTAAAGAACGAGTGTTTATTTATATATTTGTTTTATTTATACTGTACATGTGCAGAGGGTCTCCGGAGCAGAACCGCACTGGTTTCAGGTCTGGGGACCCCCTGCTCCCCGAGATACAGGGGGCCCTCTGCTCTGCTTGGTTTACAGGCCGCGATCACGTGATCGGGACCTTTAAACCAAGCAGAGGGATACCGGCACCTCATAAAGGGGGCTGTATCTCGGGGAGCAGGGGGTCCCCCGACCTGAAACCAGTGCGGTTCAGCTCCGGAGACCCCCTGCACATCTACACTATCAATAAAAATGTATTTAAAATAATTTTTAATGTGCCGATGTTTGCGCAGAGAGAGAGCAGCGGATCTCTCTCTGCTGCAAACACATCTCGCCCCCGCCGCCTATACAGTAGTATCATTTATGTATATGCATATAAAGTACTGTATGTGTACAGTACTGTATGTTAGGGGTTATAGGGGTTGTTGTTATACAGTATATATATATATATATATATATATATATATATACAGTATATATACTGCATTACAATTCCTTATAGGGGACAGCTTCAAAGAGAACAGCTCGCAAGCGCCCCCATGTGTTTTTACACGGCATTGCAGTATTGCAGCCAGCCGGAATAAAATGTTTAAATCCCTGTCGGGAAAATAACGCAATGCACTCTGGCAGAAAACGATCACAAACCTGAATACACCCGGGTATACCCGAATTCGCGGGACTAGCCGAGCGAGAATAAAGTGTGTCACCACTGTAGCTACTGCTTTACCTCTGCTGCTGGCTATCACACTGTGTGTGTTGTACATGGTAACTGCAGTCTCGACATTAGCCAGCACCGCTGAGTGCTACTAATGTGATTTGTGTATGACGGCTGAGTGCTGTGCATTTGATACATTGTTTAATCAGCATTGAAAGACAGACTGCATCTTTACACACCACAGCTATATTCAAGTCTAGGTTAAATCATTGCAGCAATGTGCTAAGCTATAATGTGGAGAGAAATGGTGCTCAAGCACCTGACCTCACATTAATAATGAAAGGACAAGAGGGCACTGGGAATTGCAATTAAGTGGTATAAACCTATGAAGAGGGCTCCAATTACCCTGAAGGCAGGGGGTAAATGCACAAAAACACCCCCCCTTACCTCATTGGGATGGCCCCAGGCAAACGTACTCACACTAGTACCTCCAGTCCCTCTCTCCTTGGGCGTGCTGCTGAATCCAGTGAGGAAAGGTCCAATGTAGTGAAGCGTGCAGCGCACAGCCAAAAAGGCAAGAGTGGTCTGGCAAAAAATCTTTTATTAAATTAAGAGATCATAAAACAGAGGGTTGTGAAACCTTCGACGCGTTTCGTGCAACAACAATGCACTTTATCAAGAAGTGCCTAAAACATAGATCAGGTACCTTTTATAGGGATCGTCTGCCGCTTTGGCGCCAAAATTCAGCGTGTGACATCACTTAAAATCTCCAACCACAACCGGAACACGCTGCGCACGCGCCATGCAGACCAACAGCTAGCTGAGTCTCACTGTGAGACGCAAGCCTGAACACGCCCCAGCTAGATGACACGCACCCAGAGGGGAAGTGAGCGGCGAACTCTCACGAGATGCGGCTCAAGCAAGTCTCACCTGCCTGCGCATGCGCAGACGTTGTACCAGTCAGGCATATTGATTAAATGCTCAATATCGCGAGATTAGGTCAACAGCACATCCACCTTCCTATAACTGCACAATATGCGCTATAACAATGCTCAGCATTGAGACAAAGTGAGAAAGTAATCAATATTAAAAAAATGTATCCAACCATTAAAATATGTATCCAACTACCCCAGATCAGTGACTCAAGAGCTCTTCTCATGTGAAAACACAGACAAGAACACTCTATGAGAAACACCACCTGGGGAGGGGATAACATAATGTAATTAAGAGCATGTATTTACACGGGGGAAAGGACTGGGACTAGTGGAGAGCCAGGTCAGGCAGACAATAACCTATATAGTCATACAGTAAGATATTAACAAACAACACAATAAACATTTAATTAAACTATATAGAGAAAATCTTTATAAATATATCCCTAAACCTATATTAAAAACAAATATAAACAACCCTCCTTTGAAGCAGAGGATATAATTCATAAGTATAGTTATTACACATAGAATCCAATTGATTAACTCTGGGAATTACTTACTCCTCACTTTATATTTTTTAGTATTTATTTTTTATTTTTTAAATTTTTTAAATTGCTCATATAAATGTTTCTTTCAAATCTTTTATATATGTTTCCTTAACTATTTGTTAATTATGAACAATAATTAATCGTTAGCTGAATATGACCGTTGATTGATTACTTAACAACATTCCATCACAATAACTTTCCAGAGAATCTAGGATTAATGGGGGCACGATGCTCTGAATAGACAAAAGGACGAGTTGACAAATGACTCCTTGCGTAAATCATTACTATGTGTATACTTGGACCTCAGATGCACTACAGAACATAATCAGAACATCAATTTAAGTCAACAATAAGTGGAAATTTCTCTTAGCAATAGTCACGAAAATAATATTCCCCATGAATATCAAATTCTTTGTACATATACAGTTATACATACATACATGTCAAAATATTGTTATTACAGAGTTAACATCCTCCAAGGACAGATGATCAGGTCAAGAAATGACTGATATTCCATTCAATATTCATTCCTTCTGGAAATCTCGTGTTCAGCATGAACATCCAGTAAGATTCCCTACAATCCAACCTCTTGACCTGATCTCCTCCCCTTTCTTTAGTCATAAGTCGTTCTATACCCATAAATGAAAAGTTTTCTATGCCCCCCTTAGCACATTCAGAAAAGTGTTTAGCAACTGGGTGCATTAAGTCTCCTTTCCTAATTAACCTACAATGCTCCTGCATCCTAACTTTCAGGGCCCTTGTAGTCCTTCCAACATATCTTTTCCCACAGCCACAGGTAATAAGATATATTACAAACGACGTATTGCAGTTGATAAAGCTATTGATATTAAAGCGTCTTTGTGGACTGTGGGAAAAGACACATCTGGAGGGTTTCATGAAGTTACACATATTGCAATTGTTTGAGCTTGAGCACCATTTCTCTCCACTGTATATCTACTTGCTTCAATGGTGGCCCGCACTGACTGACCTACATGTTTAGAGCTTAAGAAGAATTTTATCTAAAGACTTTGTTCTGTGCTTCAAGAGTTGGTCTGTGCATATATCTACAGTTTTTTTCTCTATCTTAATGATAAATTTTTGGAGATTTCTATAATGGATGTTGCAGAGGATACACAAAGTAATTTACCTCCAATTACCTATACGTTTAACTGTGGGGATGATTCCTCTAGAAAAAAGAAGGCACTTCGTGTTTTTGAGAATGTTGTGGATAATGACTCAAATGATATTGCAGATTTAAAGATTTACTTCCAGAGATTGGAAAGACTTCTCATCTATAAAACTAGGATTTGGTGGGACATTGTTGCTACTGAAAATTATTTGAAAATGAAAAGAATACCCAGAGGTTTGAGGGTGAAAAAAGCCCCTACCTTTGGGTTTCCTAACAAGGATTTTGAAGAGCAATGGATTCAGACACTAAACCATTGTTCTTTTAAATTGATGGACTTAATATTACAACACAAAATTAAGGAGAAGGATGTGATTGACACTCAGATTAAAGAACTACAAGACAAATTGCGCCAGTTCCAGGAAATGGGTGGTTTTACTAAGTTTGATAAAATTCTGTCGAATACTGTAGATGAAGCTGAACGGGAAATCATGATAAGAAAACAGAATAAATATGATCGTGATCGCATTGATTATGAAAAAAACCAAATTTATAGCTGGCAAAGGACTGTCTCTGTCTCTGATCGTTTTTCCCAAAATACATCTAGGAACACGACACGTAGATCGACACCGAATAAATCAATATTAAAAACCAGCAATAATGACTATCAAAGTGGTGATTCTGAAATCTCTGACGGAGAGAGTACCGTTCACTCTGTTTCATTTTTAGACATGGAAGCAAGATCTGGAAATCAGCAACGTGAAACCATCCCCCAAACCAGAGAGGCGAGATGTTCTATGGATGGTAACCCTCCAAGAGGAGACACTGTGGCAGGGAGATCAAATGATTCATATCACGAACAGCCGTCAAAAAACTTCTCAATGTTCAGGAAGAACGAAAAAGAACCAGGAGGGGGAAGAAAAGAGGCAGGGGGAAAAAGAGCTCCCAAGAGGAAGAAGAATTAACAAATGATTCTAATAATGTGATAAATTTATCAGGTATGGAGTTGACAGGGTCTGAGATTTCTCTCCTCAATAAAGGTTTAAAGTATGCGCCCTCTACGGGCATTGACCTTTTTGGAACAGTAATAGATGTACATAAGTATGTCCGTAAGTTGACACTAAAAATTTTTTTTCATGCACATAATGATGGAGATAAATCTCTAACCCTGATCGCTTCAGAGGAGAATCCCTCGGGGAACTCCAGTGGCTCTTCCTCACCTCAGAGTGTAACTGATTCTTCTCCCATTCAGGTTGCTCTGGACTCTTTTCAGGATATTTGTGCCCTCAGAGATTTAGAGGATCTTGTTGATCAGGACAATGGTATTGAGGATACCCAGACCCTCACATTTGGGGACTGGAGTTCCAAATTTAAGGAAAAATCTGTTTTTTATCCCACATTTGTTAAAGGCCCGTATCTCTCCATGTTTGAGAAATTGGTCATTCGTGACCTCAGACTTCTGGCCCATGGTTTTTCGTTTTCCCAGATTGGTAAGGATAACTTGAATCAGGAAGAACGTCTGGCTTTGAAGTCATTGCAAAGCAACCCAATGTTAGTAATTAAGAATGCTGATAAGGGGGGTGCTGTGGTGGTTCAGAGTAGGACAGCCTATCTCAAGGAAGCTTTTCGCCAACTTGGGGATTTGTCCTCCTACTCTGAACTACCGCGGGATCCTACAGCGCCCTATTTGAAAGAATTATTGGATCTTATTGATTTAGGGTCGGCTACTCAGGTTCTTAGTAAGAAAGAAATTGGATTTTTGGTTAATCCCCACCCAGTTATTCCCATTTTCCACCATCTCCCAAAGATCCATAAGACATTGGTTGACCCTCCTGGTCAGCCAATTGTCTCTAGTATTGGATCTTTGGGAGATGGGTTGTCCCGTTACGTTAATTCTTATTTGCAGCCATTTGTAAGAGCCCTGCCGTCTTTCATTCTGGATTCAGGGGATCTTTTAGTGCAATTGGAGGGTATCTCATGGAAACATGACTATCTATGGGTGACCATGGATGTGGTCTCCCTGTATTCAATTATAGAGCATGATCTGGGGTTGACAGCTGTCCGTCACTTCATTGAATGTCCAGGAAGCTCGATTTTCATGACTACATTTATCACGGAATCCATTCTTTTTCTCCTCACACACAATTATTTTCTTTTTGAGCACCAGTTTTACTTACAACAACGGGGAACGGCAATGGGGACAAGTTTTGCCCCCTCCTATGCTAATATTTTTATGGGGTGGTGGGAGCATGTTTTCATTTATAATAGCACCAACAAATATAGACACAATATTGTTTTTTACAAACGTTTTATCGATGATTTACTTATTATTTGGCACGGGAGCACGGACACTTTGAAATCATTTTTTGAATATGTTAATGACAATACTCTTAATATTAAATTCACAACAGATTTCCATGCACATCACATCAGCTTCCTGGACATTCTACTATTTATTGATATGGATCAAAACATACAAACAGATATCTTTAGAAAAAGTAACTCAAGGAATTCAATTCTTAGGGCGGACAGTTGTCACCCCAGATCAGTGATTACTGGCATTCCCTAGAGTCAGTACCTCAGACTGAGGAGGAACTGCTCCACGCACAGCGGGTTTCTGACTCAGTCTGAGGCTCTTACCAATCGTTTCATAGAGAGAGGCTATGACAGGGAGACCCTCCAAACCATAGCAGGAGAAATAGCCAAAAAGGAAAGGAAGACACTACTTCCCGCAAAGGGATCCAGAGCGAGAGATGGCAGTTTCAGGAGAGATAGGAGGAAGGTGGAGAACACATCTCCTATGTTCATTTCCCAATTCAGCAAGGCCAGTGGCCAGGTTAATAGAATCATTAACAAACATTGGGGCCTGCTACGCATGGACCCTGTACTCAATGAATACATCAAAAAGGGACCTAGGATCGTTTACAGGAAAGCGAAAACCATAGCTAACTATGTATCCCCAAGTGTTATCTCCACTCCCATTAGAGAAACAAATTCCTTTTCAACCAAGGGATCCTTTAGATGCAACAATTGCAATATGTGTAACTTCATGAAACCCTCCAGATGTGTCTTTTCCCACAGTCCACAAAGACGCTTTAATATCAATAGCTTTATCAACTGCAATACGTCGTTTGTAATATATCTTATTACCTGTGGCTGTGGGAAAAGATATGTTGGAAGGACTACAAGGGCCCTGAAAGTTAGGATGCAGGAGCATTGTAGGTTAATTAGGAAAGGAGACTTAATGCACCCAGTTGCTAAACACTTTTCTGAATGTGCTAAGGGGGGCATAGAAAACTTTTCATTTATGGGTATAGAACGACTTATGACTAAAGAAAGGGGAGGAGATCAGGTCAAGAGGTTGGATTGTAGGGAATCTTACTGGATGTTCATGCTGAACACGAGATTTCCAGAAGGAATGAATATTGAATGGAATATCAGTCATTTCTTGACCTGATCATCTGTCCTTGGAGGATGTTAACTCTGTAATAACAATATTTTGACATGTATGTATGTATAACTGTATATGTACAAAGAATTTGATATTCATGGGGAATATTATTTTCGTGACTATTGCTAAGAGAAATTTCCACTTATTGTTGACTTAAATTGATGTTCTGATTATGTTCTGTAGTGCATCTGAGGTCCAAGTATACACATAGTAATGATTTACGCAAGGAGTCATTTGTCAACTCGTCCTTTTGTCTATTCAGAGCATCGTGCCCCCATTAATCCTAGATTCTCTGGAAAGTTATTATGATGGAATGTTGTTAAGTAATCAATCAACGGTCATATTCAGCTAACGATTAATTATTGCTCATAATTAACAAATAGTTAAGGAAACATATATAAAAGATTTGAAAGAAACATTTATATGAGCAATTTAAAAAATTTAAAAAATAAAAAATAAATACTAAAAAATATAAAGTGAGGAGTAAGTAATTCCCAGAGTTAATCAATTGGATTCTATGTGTAATAACTATACTTATGAATTATATCCTCTGCTTCAAAGGAGGGTTGTTTATATTTGTTTTTAATATAGGTTTAGGGATATGTTTATAAAGATTTTCTCTATATAGTTTAATTAAATGTTTATTGTGTTGTTTGTTAATATCTTACTGTATGACTATATAGGTTATTGTCTGCCTGACCTGGCTCTCCACTAGTCCCAGTCCTTTCCCCCGTGTAAATACATGCTCTTAATTACATTATGTTATCCCCTCCCCAGGTGGTGTTTCTCATAGAGTGTTCTTGTCTGTGTTTTCACATGAGAAGAGCTCTTGAGTCACTGATCTGGGGTAGTTGGATACATATTTTAATGGTTGGATACATTTTTTTAATATTGATTACTTTCTCACTTTGTCTCAATGCTGAGCATTGTTATAGCGCATATTGTGCAGTTATAGGAAGGTGGATGTGCTGTTGACCTAATCTCGCGATATTGAGCATTTAATCAATATGCCTGACTGGTACAACGTCTGCGCATGCGCAGGCAGGTGAGACTTGCTTGAGCCGCATCTCGTGAGAGTTCGCCGCTCACTTCCCCTCTGGGTGCGTGTCATCTAGCTGGGGCGTGTTCAGGCTTGCGTCTCACAGTGAGACTCAGCTAGCTGTTGGTCTGCATGGCGCGTGCGCAGCGTGTTCCGGTTGTGGTTGGAGATTTTAAGTGATGTCACACGCTGAATTTTGGCGCCAAAGCGGCAGACGATCCCTATAAAAGGTACCTGATCTATGTTTTAGGCACTTCTTGATAAAGTGCATTGTTGTTGCACGAAACGCGTCGAAGGTTTCACAACCCTCTGTTTTATGATCTCTTAATTTAATAAAAGATTTTTTGCCAGACCACTCTTGCCTTTTTGGCTGTGCGCTGCACGCTTCACTGCTAAGCTATAATGGACTTCAGTGACTATTGTATTCAGTTGCAGCTTTATTAACTGCTTCATATGCTGTGTATATTATTGTCATCTTGCGTAGAGTCAATCTAGGTACCACCAACATATGATTGTGTTGTACCTACAGTGTAGACATTATGTTTCAGTGATTTAGTACACTAGTATATTACAACAGGTATATCACTGTTTAGTGCTACACTAAACAATCATAGGTTGGAAAAAACTTCATCTGTGCTATACACCTTTAGCTCAACCCTACCTCCCCATCACCCTTCCTTTATAATTACATTGTGTGTTTATAATTATAACTCTGTATGTAGATTTTATTTTAGCAAGATACCTATTAAATGTTAAGTTTTAACCGCCCAGGAGTGCATTTGACAAATGAGCTACTAGTTGGAGTGTTGAGGTGTCAATACACTTCTTCTCTCTAATTTTTGCAAACATAGGGCCTCATGCAGTACGCACCGATAAGAACACTTTGGCAAGTGTTGCCGATAGGCCTTTTTTTGGCGATTTGCCCTCGCAGTATTCAGTAAGGGCCGAATCCATGCCGATCCATGCCGAATCACTGCGAAAGCAAAACTGCCGATGAGCCTGTGCCTATACAGCCTGGCTCCCGATAAGCCTTCCCATACGCCATTTCTGCCGATAGGTGTTTGTAGCAGAGAGAGACCCGCCGCTCTCTCTGCGCAAACATCGGCAAAATATAAAGTATTTATAAACAAATTTTACTGATGGTGTACATGTGCAGGGGGTCTCCAGAGATGAACCGCATTGGTTTCAGGTCCGGTGATCCCCTGCTTCCCGAGATACAGGCCCCTTTATGAGGTGCCGGTATCCCTCTGCATTTAAAGGTCCCGATCACGTGACCGTGGAATGTAAACAAAGCAGAGGGATACCGGCACCCCCTAAAGGGGCCTGTATCTCGGGAAGAAGGGGGTCCCCGGACCTAAAACCAAAGCGGTCCAGCTCTGGAGACCCTCTGCACATCTACACTATCAGTAAAACACACATATCAATAAACACTCGTTCCTTACCTTTGCGGCTATGTGCTACGGTAACGAAGCAGCATGAATGTATTTTTAATAGTGTACTGTGAGCAGGGGGTCCCCTGAGCTGAATCGCGTTGCTTTGTGGACCAGGGACCCGCTGCTTCCCGAGTTACAGGCCCCGGTATGTGTCATCGGGTGGAAGTGTCGGCGTCATCTTTATAGCGTCCCATTCGCGCCGTGGCCGCTATAAATATGGCGGCGACACTGGCACCGGTGCCCCAAACCGGGGCCTGTAACTCGGGAAGCAGGGGGTCTCTGAGCCACAAATCAATGCGGTTCAGCTCAGGGGACCCCCTGCTTCCGCACAATATTATTAAAAAAACATAAATGCTGCTTCATTACCATAGCGGATCCCCGCTAAGGCAATGAAGGGGTTAAGGCATAATAGTATGTTTATTGGGGACATTTTCCCCCAATAAACATTGCACTAAACAACATATACCCCATGTGTATTTACAATACATAAACAACAATAAATACATTAAATACATATAGTACTCACCACCCATTTCCAGCTGCCACGATGAAGGCCATCCTCCTCTTCATCCTGCCCATGCCCCCTCCGCTGCTGCAAAACAGACACAAAAATGAAAACATCCAATGTAATGTCCCCTAACCCCTTAATCAAGATAGCGGTTATTAACCGCTACAATCATTAAGGGGTTAACCCACCCACACCCACCACTCGGGACACCTACTTACCCTCCCCCACTAACCCCCCACCCCGTGAGGCCTAACCACCCTCACCCACTACCCACAAGGGAGGCCTACCCACATACCGTTGGGGAACCCGCCCACCCCCACCCCCAGTACCCATAATCAAAACAATACAGTGACACACAATAAACATCATTATATTTATTAAATACATTACCCACCCCCTGTGCCCCCCCATAAATACAAGATTTATCCTTTTATAAACAGGGTTCATAATCTACGCGAGTCCCGGTGGGCTGTTGGGGCACCTGACAGACCTACAGGGTACCAGCAGCCCTTTTCCAACAGGTTCTAGAGCCAATCAGAGTAGGGATAGACTTCCCACGCTCTGATTTGCTACCGTACCATGTGAGGACGGCCATGTTTCTTTTCATGACGTCATCTTAAAGGCAATTGAAGCAAAGCCATTCTGATTGATTGTGCTTTCATTGCCTTTAAGTGACGTCATCATTTTTTTTTTATCGGCCAAAACACATGGTTTTCACGGCCCAATCAGGACTGTGGGAACCATGACGAAAATGTGACATCATAGGCCTTTAAAAGCCTATGTCGTCTCACTTTGAAGCCAGACGCCGAGGACGAAGGACCTCCAGAGAAGAAAGAAGACCAGGGCGTGGCCGAAGACGGGAAGAAGACCAGTGGATTGATTTGGATTTTAAGTTTAATGTTTATTTTTTTATGGTTTTTTATTTTATGGGTTCCTGTGCCTGGTGGTTTTGTTCATGAGTAAGCTGTTCAACGGGAGTCGGTGGGGTCAAGTAATGGTAAGGGAACGAAAGAAATGTATTTAATTGAACTTGTTAATTTTTTTAATGCTTTTTTAACATGTGTATTTATTTATTTGTGGTATATCATTTCTTGCCACTGTATGTATGTATGTATGTCTAGAGAGATATATACATACAGGGTAAGAAATTATGTTGTTTTAAAAACTTGATTTGATGTGTTTTAAATTAATTTGTGTATGCTGCTATGCATAAATGTGTGTATAATGTATTTTAAAATTAGATAGATGTAATTGTTGATATTGTATGGTGTACTTGAGGTCAGGGTTAGCCTTGGTTTTCAATTTTGTATTCTTGTTGGTACTTATATTTTTTCACAGGCTAAATTGTTACGTTAAAGGCTTGAATTAGTTCATTGTTTAATTGTTAGTGATGGAATGTAAATTGTTTAGGGATGTCATTAATGAATGCTAATTGATTTATGTTTACTGGATTGGTTAAAATAGTATACTTGTTGGGAGGTATTTGTATTTTGCTTGCAATGTTATTGTTAACATTCATTTGCAGAATGTATATGGTGCATAGATTGTATGCATCATATATACAATGTAAATGCTATGTGTTGATTGGCATTTGAGGTATTTGTTTGGCAGTTGATGATTGTGATTGTAAGTTCAGTTAGGATTATTAAAGGAAATTAATTTTATTGTAGTGTGTCTGTATGGAGAAGTGTTATTTGGAGTACAGCATGTTTTTGATAACCCTTCTACATTGATTTGTATATTGGTTCATCGTGTGTGTGTGTGTGTGTGTATATATATATATATATATATATATATATATATATATATATATATATATAAATATATATATATATATATATATATAATCAAAAAATAAATAGATGATACCGTTCTGTGGCTAACGAAATGCATTTATTTGTGCGAGCTTTCGAGATACACTGATCTCCTCTTCCGGCGATGTTACAATGAATGAACCAAAAGTATACTTAAAAACAGTGTATCTTGGAATGTTATCTGTGCTGTTCCTTCCACCGGTGTGGATGTGTTTTATGGATAGAGGTGTTAAATGGTTACTGAAAGCAAGTGAAGAAAGAGTGTGTATGTGTATCAGTGTGAATAAAAATGAATGGAGAGCCCACAGTATATACAGTGCTTTACACATATATATATATATGCATGATGAACCCACTGTACAAATTCATGGGTGAAGGGTGGGTATCGGGCCAGTGTGGCTTAACCCCTTAATTACCTTTGCGGTTATTATCCGATAAGGTGTTTAAGGGGTTAATTGATATCTGAATGTAATTGCAATGTATTGGCTTTGTATTGGCTATGTATTTTGTGGGTAATGAAAGACCAGGATGTTGCTGGCAACGAGGCTTCTTATTGATGAGGTCAGTAGTTTTATTTATTTGAATATGCTAGTTAATGTGTTTAATAATGGGCAAATAATCTATTATCCCTATCTGGATAATAGTTCTTTTGCACATTATTGTACTGTAGGTGTTGGGGGGAGGGGGTGTATGTATTGAATGTATAAGCCAGGTTTATTTTTTTTACATTCAGGGTTTGTTCCTTGGTTCTGCGTGAAACCTCTGGAGACCACCTGTGGTCTCCTCGGGTATCTCACAGGTATCAGGCTGGTGGTTCCACGTGGGAACCACCCGAGGCCCCGCAGACACCTGTGGGTCTGACTCGGGGCTCCCAGACACCTGTGGGTCTGACTCGGGGCTCCCAGACATCCTTGGGCCTACCGTGGGGACCCAATTGTGGCCCACGGTGACCCAAGGAGACCACCTGGGGGCCATGGCGCTTGGCGGGACCCACCAGCAGGCCTCCAGAACCTGTTTGAAAAGGGCAGCTGGTACCCTTTAGGTCTGTCAGGTGCCCCGCCAGCCCACTGGGGACTCGCGTAGGGCTGTGTTATGAACCCTGCTTGTAAAAGGATAAATCTTGTATTTATGGGGGGGCACAGGGATTGGGTAATGTATTTAATAAATATAATGATAATGATGTTTATTGTGTGTCACTGTATTGTTTTGATTGTGGGTACTGGGGGTGGGGGGGGGTGTCCCCAACGGTATGTGGGTAGGCCTCCCTTGTGGGTAGTGGGTGAGGGTGGTTAGGCCTCACGGGGTGGGGGGTTAGTGTGGGAGGGTATATAGGCGTCCCGAGTAGTGGGTGAGGGTGGGTTAACCCCTTAATGACTGCTGCAGTTATTAACCGCTATGGTGATTAAGGGGTTTGGACGACATTACATTGGATGTTTTCATTCTTGTGTGTGTTTTGCAGCAGCGGAGGGGGCATGGGCAGGATGAAGAGGAGGATGGCCTTCATTGTGGCAGCTGGACATGGGTGAGTACTATATGTATTTAATGTCTTTATTGGTGTTCATGTATTTAAAATGGGCACATTCACTATTATCCATTTGTGGATAATAGTAATTGTGGCCATTAATATACTGTATGTGTTAAGGGGGGGGGGGTTATTTATTTATAAGTATGTATGTGTTTTTACATTAATTTGGGGGGCCCACATAATTGGTACTGCAGACCTGCGGGTAACACCCGAGGGCCCCCGCCGGCCTATAGTATCATTGATGTGCATATATGTGTATGTTATGGGTTGTTGGGGTTATATATATATATATATATATATATATATATATATATATATATATATATATATATATATATATATATATTCATTTATTTATTTATAATCATTTATTTATTTATAATCATTTATTTATTTAGATATGTTTATTTATTTCGTGTGGGGCTGGTGTGTGTGTGATTATTTTTTATTGTGGGTAGTGGGGGTGGGTGAAGGTTGTATTAGCCCCAACGGTGGTTGTTTAGGGCTTGCGGGTCGGTAGCGGGAGGCCTTAACCCCTTCATGACCGTAGCGGTATTAACTGCTACGGTCGTGAAGGGGTTAAGTGCACCTGCAACCCCCCCGCAAGCCCTAAACATACAAGGGCCAAATACCCCCTTCACCCACCCCCGCTACCCACAATAAAGCTGGAACAGTGGGTTAACCCCTTCATTGCCTTAGCGGTTAGCAGCTAAGGTAATGAAGTGGGCTGTACATGCATTTTTCCTGCCTCGGATGCATGCTGGGGGCCTCCGGTGCTGGTATCAGCTCCGGAGACCCCTGGCATCAATCCCAGGCAGGTAAAAGGGCTGATTTTTTCTAAGTGTTGCCCTTGCCAATGCTTCTTTAAAGTCTTCTAAAGTTGCCAACTTTAGTTGGCGGGCTGGATTCCCGATAAACTCTCCATTCTGGAGTGCCGATCAGCACCGAAAAGCTGATTGGGGCTACTTGAATTCCACCGAGTTCAAAAAGTGTCGATAAGTGGCTTTTCGGCAGCCGGCTGCCGATAAGTTTTTATCGGGAACAAAACTTCCCGATAATTCCCACTTATCGGCACTTACTGAATTGGGAGGGCAAAAAATGCCGAAAAAAGCCTTATCGGCGCTTACTGCATAGAGCCCATAGTCCCTGGAAGCTTTAAACATTTAGTCTTGGTCCCAAATACCATTGTAACAGTCAGTGTTTAAAAACAGTTTATGCTACATGAGGACAAGGGCTAGGCTGAATGTGTACTGCATGTTACATGCTAACAAGGGCTAGAAAACCTTAGTATTTTATGTACAGTACTACTGTAAGTGTATTAAATTTACTGCTAAATTAAAAAAAGTCTTTAAACAATGAAACCAGTGAATACTTTATAAAACAAAACTTATTTTTATTGTATGAAAAGTACAGTATAAAGCCTAAATAGTAATAGTTATACCAATCACATTTATTAAACACAATTTAATAAGTTAAAATGAATAGGTCCCACTGATGTACTCCTGCTGTGAGACCTTTCATTTTAACTTATTCAATTGTGTTTTAAATTGTGTTTATTAAAATGTGCTTGGTATAACTATCAGTCACCTGTTTGTTCTCAGCATTTGTTGTTTGTGTTGTGAGTGTACCATTTTAGGTTATCATACAGTACTATACTATGTATTTTTATTTATTTCCATTTCATGTCTGATCCTCCTCACGTGTAGCACTCAGCGGATTCGCCAATATCATCTACTCTGGTTGTATATATCCTTTTTTTCATTATCTAAGTGCAGAGCGCCATAGATATAACATTTTTCACACTATTCTATCTGACCTGGGGTTAGAGTTATATCACAGGCAGCCAGCCACTTTGATACAATTCTTATTTTATGTATTTGGAATTAGCACTACCTTATTTGTTTTCTAAATAGTAACCGACAACACTGACAGGATAATTGGTCAGTGAGTGTTGTGGTCTGCACAGTAGCAACAGAGTGTCTTGATAATTGATTCAAATTGCTACTACCAATATAAGTTAAATGCCCAATTTAGACACCATTTTAGTTAGATGCTGCTTATCTAGCACTCTACATCCAGTACCTGCATTATCCTCAAATCAGGATCTGGATTCTACTTTATCTCACCTTATTCCTAATAGTAATACCCTACCTCCAAATAGACACAGTATCAGTATACTGTGTGTTAATGTGTAGCAGCACTCCGCCCCACTACGGACTATTTTAGATTTTGTATTTTGTTTGTCTGATTTTTCTGTGCACATTTATTTTAATAGTAACTAAATGAATGTAAGTTTTATATATGTTGACATATTTAACTTTCCTGAGTGGAAATCGTAGTGCTTGCCCTCTTATGCCTCTATTTCTATATCATATCCATGTGTGCACCATGATCAATTTTTTTTACTCATTTTTATATATATATATATATATATATATATATATATATATATATATATATATATATGTATATATATATATATATATATATATATATATATATATATATATATATATATGTATATATGTATATATATATGTGATGTGGGTGCTCAAAAAGTGTCCGGAATATATAAGTCCTTAAATATAATACAGGCTCTGGAGTGATGCTCTATTGGGGAGTGGGTCTAAAGACTAGCAAAGATGACAAACCAGTCAGTTGATAATGAAGTGTCTCCTGAAGTGACCCAACAAGATGAAAAATGAATCCACTTGTAGTTAACTCATTGGAGTCAAACTAAATTAAAACTGGTGTAGCACACATAGTAGATATGAAGAATGAAGTTGATTGCTTACCCACTCCTGAGCCTCCAAGAGTCCCTGATGGCATGTCCAGCCACTGATAAGGAGGATAATTCATTTATATATATGCTGAGCCGGAGCCCCCCTCCTTTTTCCAATAGAGTTTGATAAGATAGGTCAGTAGAAGCAAGGTACTACAACTGAGAATGCTTTCAAACCGAGCCTTAAATACTTTATAAGTGTAGTAGAGAGAAGGCATGCTTAGCCCCTCGTGTGCCCTTTTAATGCGCACTATTTATTTATTTATTTATAAAATATTTTACCAGGAAGTAATACATTGAGAGTTACCTCTCGTTTTCAAGTATGTCCTGGGCACAGAGTAAAACAAAATAATACATGGTTACAAATACAGTTACATAAATGAACAAGGTATACATTATATACAAGACATTGCATGCACAGTTAAAGAAAATATATATTATGGGCGTATGAAACAGTTACAGACCAGATTAAAATGTGAGACAGCCTTAGATTTGAAAGAACTTAAGCTGGTGGTGGATATGAGAGTCTCTGGTAGGTTGTTCCAGTTTTGGGGTGCACGAAAGGAGAAGGAAGAACGTCCGGATACTTTGTTGAGTCTTGGGACCATGAATAGTCTTTTGGAGTCTGATCTCAGGTGATAGGTACTGCATGTGGTAGGGGTGAGGAGCTTGTTCAGGTAGCTGGGTAGTTTGTTGATTTTCACCTACAGCCTATGGTCCTACAGATGTCATCATATATTAAAGATACTACGGACTTCATAACTAAACTGTCAGCACTAACATTGGATTTAACAGATGTCCTGCTTGTGACACTTGACGTGTCAAGCTTGTACACTAACATCCCCCACCAGGAGGGGATGGAAGCTGTCAGGAGCCATCTACTCAGTACCGGCCAAGGAGATGGTCCTCCATCAGAGTTCCTTATGACTCTCATAGATCTTATATTACATAAGAATTACTTCAGATTCGAACGGACGTACTATCTCCAACTCATGGGAACTGCTATGGGGTCTAATATGGCCCCATCTTATGCGAATATCTATATGGACACATATGAGCAGACACACCTTCTACATGATTCTCCACACGCTGAGTCTATTTTATATTATGCTAGATTCATCGATGATGTGTTCCTCCTGTGGGGTGGGGGCGAACATGATCTGTTGGAATTTATTCATTATGTGAATCTCATACCATCAAACATACGCTTCACGTACCAGTACAGTGCCACTAATATAGTGTTCCTGGATACCGTGGTATACAAGGAAAATAATGTATTGTGTACTAGAATACATACAAAGGACACAGATAAGAATACTCTCTTAGACGCTCAGAGTCATCACCCTCCCCCTCTAAAGAGGGGACTCCCCTTTTCACAAATGCTCCCGGTACGGAGAATTACAAGCGATCCTACGCATGTTGAAGCAGCTTTACAGAAAATGGCAGATCGCTTCAGAGAGAGGGGCTACGAACGGACAGAAATTGATCAAGCATTAGCCAAAGCACGTTTACCAACAAGGGGTGATCTACTGAAACCTACGGTGACAACCATTGAAAATGATCGGTTTCACATAGTAACAACATATAGTACTGCCTCAAGCCAGATACAACGCAGTATAAAGCAAAACTGGCACATTTTGGCGAATGATAAACGTATCGGAAAACATTTTGAGTCCCCACCCCTCTTTTGCTATCGGCGGGGTCGGAATGTGGGGGATTACCTCATAAAGGCGGACCCAGTGGATAAATATGCAGCGAAAACGACCTGGCTAACAAAAGCTCCGGGGGTGCACAAGTGTAGAGGTTGTGTAAATTGCCAGTATTTAATGCTGGGCAACACTTTTATGCATCCGCATAAAGGTTATCCAATTAAAATTGTGGATTTTCTCAATTGTGACTCAAAATTTGTAGTCTACATTATCAAATGCCCCTGTGGGCTTGTTTACGTGGGCAAGACATCGCGTATGCTTAAGGAACGAATAGCAATGCATCGTTCCACAATACGCAAGGCCCTTGCTGACCCCACCAATTCTGATGATCTTAAGCTGTTACCAGTGGCAAGGCACTTTAAGCTTAAACAGCACAGCTTAGCCACCTTTCGTTGTATGCCCGTTGTACAAGCCCATACTCCAACCAGGGGAGGAAATAGACACAGGCTTTTGTTCCAGCTTGAGGCGAGGATGATTCACAGACTGGATTCTATGGCCCCCAAAGGCCTGAATGAGGACATGAACTTGGGTTGTTTTTTGTAATTTTTTGTAATTATTACTGTTCAACATCAACTGTATGTATACATGGATCAGCGTAGTTCAAAATGATTAGTTTAAAAGGCATTTATTATACAGTATATTTTACTACAGCTTGTATATTCTTGTCGTTCAGCTTCTTCCATTGATTTTATTTTCCCCTCCCGGTTCTCTTCACTTTACCCTCACTGTGTATTGGGTGTTCTTTATTCCACATTTTTGCAGGTCCGTATATTGTATATTTATGTAGTTCTACAGACAGCATGTTCCTTTATTTGATCGCACTTTGTGCCTTTAGCAGTACTGGTATACTAGGGGTTAACTAGCAACCTATGTATATCCATGCAGCATGTGACGCCGACAGGTTTATTATGGGTTACCCGACTGGGATTACAGCGGGTTCTATCTGTCATAGGATTCTACTGATATACGCATGCCAGTATCTGTTATTCTTAGGTGCTGTTTAGAAGTAAATTCATCACTGCTACAGCACATACACATTTGCAGTGGTGTATCTATACACGTGCAGTACACATGACAACCACTGGTGTCTGCTGCCTTTAAAGAGTTGAGCACACATGTTGTTGCCTTGAAAACCGGGCCTGCTGATGCAGCATCAGTTTGTTTACATGCAATGACACTGACAGCTTGGGTTTGATCATGTGACTTGGATTCCCCAATAGGAGTACAGACATTGAGTTGGAGCATGATCTAATTAAATTGTATTATGCACAGCTGTTTTGTCGCCCGATGATGATGCTTTCTGATGATGTGGAGATGTTTATGTCACTTGGGTGTTGGGGTATATCAGTCACTCACTGTCCTGTGTCTGTTGCACCACCCTGAGGAAGATCCCCCTGTGGGATCGAAACGTTGGAGTTATGTGCTGTATTTAACACATTTATTTTCATTCACCTGAGTGCTGTCTCCCTTTTTGCTGCTATGCGGTAATGTATACTTTTATTATTTATATGGGACATGCACCTATTCATTATTGAATTTCTATTGGAGTGCCAGTGATTTTTTATCATATATATGTATATATATATGTGATGTGGGTGCTCAAAAAGTGTCCGGAATATATAAGTCCTTAAATATAATACAGGCTCTGGAGTGATGCTCTATTGGGGAGTGGGTCTAAAGACTAGCAAAGATGACAAACCAGTCAGTTGATAATGAAGTGTCTCCTGAAGTGACCCAACAAGATGAAAAATGAATCCACTTGTAGTTAACTCATTGGAGTCAAACTAAATTAAAACTGGTGTAGCACACATAGTAGATATGAAGAATGAAGTTGATTGCTTACCCACTCCTGAGCCTCCAAGAGTCCCTGATGGCATGTCCAGCCACTGATAAGGAGGATAATTCATTTATATATATGCTGAGCCGGAGCCCCCCTCCTTTTTCCAATAGAGTTTGATAAGATAGGTCAGTAGAAGCAAGGTACTACAACTGAGAATGCTTTCAAACCGAGCCTTAAATACTTTATAAGTGTAGTAGAGAGAAGGCATGCTTAGCCCCTCGTGTGCCCTTTTAATGCGCACTATTTATTTATTTATTTATAAAATATTTTACCAGGAAGTAATACATTGAGAGTTACCTCTCGTTTTCAAGTATGTCCTGGGCACAGAGTAAAACAAAATAATACATGGTTACAAATACAGTTACATAAATGAACAAGGTATACATTATATACAAGACATTGCATGCACAGTTAAAGAAAATATATATTATGGGCGTATGAAACAGTTACAGACCAGATTAAAATGTGAGACAGCCTTAGATTTGAAAGAACTTAAGCTGGTGGTGGATATGAGAGTCTCTGGTAGGTTGTTCCAGTTTTGGGGTGCACGAAAGGAGAAGGAAGAACGTCCGGATACTTTGTTGAGTCTTGGGACCATGAATAGTCTTTTGGAGTCTGATCTCAGGTGATAGGTACTGCATGTGGTAGGGGTGAGGAGCTTGTTCAGGTAGCTGGGTAGCTTGCCCAGAAAGTATTTGAGGGTGAGACAGGGAAGGTGAACTTTGCGCCTAGACTCTAGTGATGACCAATCTAGTTCTTTGAGCATTTCGCAGTGATGTGTGTTGTAGTTGCATTGGAGAACAAAACGACAAATTGAATTGTAGAGGGTGTCAAGTTTGCTAAGGTGGGTTTGAGGAGCCGAGCCATATACTATGTCTCCATAGTCAATAATTGGCATTAGCATCTGCTGTGCAATACGCTTTCTGACCAGGAGACTTAGGGAGGATTTGTTCCTGTAAAGTACCCCTAGTTTGGCATAGGTCTTGGTTGTCAGGGTATCAATGTGCATCCCGAATGTTAAGTGGGAGTCAAACCATAAGCCCAGGTATTTAAAACTAGTGACAGGTGTTAGGGTGGTTTTAGCGTTGGTTCTAATCAGGAGCTCAGTCACTGGAAGCTTTACAAATTTAGTCTTGGTCCCAAATACCATTGTTACAGTCTTGTCAGTGTTTAAAAACAGTTTGTTTTGGGAAATCCAGTTTACGAGTCTCAAAAAGTCAGACTGAAGTATGTGTTGAAGGTCAGAGAGGCTATGGCTGTGTGCATACAGGATTGTGTCATCTGCATACATGTGTATTGAGGCTTCCTTACAAGCTGTGGGAAGATCATTAATGAACACTGAGAAGAGTAGGGGCCCCAGAACAGAGCCTTGCGGGACACCACAGGTGATATCCAGGGGGTTGGAGTTAGAGCCTGAGATGGACACATGTTGGGATCTTCCTGATAGGTAGGACTGAAACCAGTTTAAAGCATGTTTCCCTATTCCAGAGCTCTGGAGTTTGTTAAGCAGGATAACATGATCAACTTTGTCAAAAGCCTTTGCAAAATCTAGGAATACTGCACCAGTGAGTTGTCCCCGTTCCATTCCACACTGGATTTCATTGCAAACTTTTAGCAGGGTAGTTACGGTGGAGTGTTTGGGACGAAACCCAGACTGGAATTGGCTAGGGAAATTTGTCTTGGTGTAGAAATCGCTTAATTGGGAGTGGACACATTTTTCCATAACTTTGGATAGGATTGGGAGAAGTGAGATTGGCCTGTAGTTTGAGACAGTGTTTTTGTCCCCACTTTTGAAGATTGGGACAACTCTGGCAGTTTTCCAGGTCTTAGGGATATGGCCTGCAGACAGGATAGAGTTGACTATGGACGCAATTGGTTTGGCAATGGCTGGGGCACCAAGTCGTAGGAACCTAGATTGTAGTAAGTCGGGTCCACATTGGCTGTTTAGTTTTAGTTTGAGGAGCGCTTGTGTAATCTCCTCTTCAGGTACTGGGCTAAATTGAAAATTGTGGGCAGTGTTGGGAGGGGGTGGGACTATAGGGGTACTCCCAGGATGAGATTCATGTTTGGGGTTTGTGCTGCGTTTCGCTAATAAGTTAGTGGCACACCCCACAAAGTAATCATTGAATGCATTTGCAATGTCAGTAGGGTTTGTCAGAGTAATATCCCCCTTAGTGATATTACTTGGTTGTTGATGGTTAGGAGCCTGGAATATATTGTTGATAACCTTCCAGAAGTTAGCTGGGTTTGATGTATTTTGGTGGAGATTGTCAGAGTAATATTGTGCTTTTGCAATCCTTGTTTGCCTTGTGCACACGTTCCGCAGGCATCTGTAGTGATTGAGATCCTTGGTAGTGCCAGTTACTTTGTAGCTTTTCCACAAGGCATCCCTGAACTGGTAGAGTGCTATAAGGTCAGGTGTAACCCATGGAAGGTGGGCCCCCCGTACCCTTATTTTGCGTAGTGGAGCATGGGTATCGCAGAGTTTTAAGAACTCGGATTGGAAATAGTCGAGTACAGAATCAGGGTCGGGAATTAAATCGATTCTGTGCCATGGGCAGTTAGTAAGGTCATCCAGAAACTGTTGTGGGTTAAAGTTTTTAAATGTTCTAGTGAGGAAAACTTTAGGGCTTGAATGGGGTGGTTTAATTTTCCTTACACAGTAGACTATTGCATGGTCACTGAAAATATCAGGAAGGATGCCAGAGGATTGGATTCTGCTGGGGTTTGAGGAGAGAATCCAGTCTAGCAAGGAATGGTTATGCGACTTCAGGTTTATTCGTGTGGGTTGGGAAATGAGTTGCGATAGGTTAAGTGACTTGAGTTGTATCTGGATTTTGTGGTTTTTAGGGTCAAGCCAATTGAAGTTGAAACCCCCTAGAACTAGCAGCTCACTCTTCTCATTCAGAGAGGAAATGGAGGCAAGAAATTGGGTGATATCAGTCAAGGATTGTAGAGGGGCTTTAGGGGGGCGGTAGATGCCAGCAAGCAAGATGGGCTTAGAAAAGGGGAGGCAGATTTTGCCAACTAGAGTTTCAAAAGAGGGTGGACTTAGTGGGCAATGTAACAGTGTAAATTGTAAGGTGTCTGCAATATAAAATAACACCCCTCCTCCTCTCTTTGACCTATCTCTCCTAAAAATGGAGTATCCCTGAATGGCGATATTTGCATCAGGGGTTTTAGAGGATAGCCATGTTTCTGTAAGAACGATGGCTTGGGTTTATGCATAAGGCACCATGCCCTTAGTTCATCCAGTTTGGGCAGCAGGCTCCGGATGTTTACATGGGCGACAGATAGCGCTTTTTGGAATTTAAAGGTGGAATTCTCAGGGGCATGGGACAGAGCTGAAATGGGACTAGACATTACAAGAGCCCAAACTCTGTTGGCCTTGTGATGTTCAGTGTATGCTATCACAACTTTCCTCTTTTCTTGGGAGCAAAGAAGTGTGGGTAGCCCTGTTAGTCCTTTCTTCCATGTAGTAACAAAGGAGGGAGAGGGTGGTATGATACCTTTTATTGGACAAACAAGTAGTCGAAATGTTACAAGCTTTCGAACTTCTCAGTGCCCTTCATTATGTATGGCTGAAAGACAAACACAATATTATATACGACAAACACACAAAAAGAATGTTGCTCACACTACATATATATGTGGAAAAACCAGACCCAATAAGTAATATTGACTATCTTGGAATAAAAAATAAACAAAGTAAGCCTAGAGTAAATGGGAAACTGTAGGTGCTAGGGGATAACAATAATATTTGCTTCTCTTAGCTTACAGTTTGTTAGCTCCACTTTTTACTAATTTGACTTAATTCTTAGACCTGGTTACTCTTGTCAATCTAGAAAATGGATGCGAGCAATAACGACCAGAGGCGCTTAGCTAGTGCTAAGGAAATCTTTTCAATTACAGATGAGGATATATTGCCAGAGGTGTTAGTTTCCACCAGTAAAGATAAAGATAGTGTTCATACCCTTAGATTACTTACCCCCAAAAAACTAAGGGTCTGGTGGAATAAGACCGCCTTGGAAAGGTATGTCCTAAATAAACTTATACCAAGGGGTCTGAGGTTACAGACATTCCCAGCATTCCAATTCAACGATATTAAATTAAAGGAACAATGGGAGGAAACTCTCAGTGTTTGTTCCTTTCAATTAATGCATATCTTAATTGCACATGATGAGAGTGTTCTAAATGATATTGCAGTACAAACTGAGCAGATACTTAAGGACATGGAGGTAGATGCAACTGGACTTATTACGAAAATTGAGCTGGAATTGGCAAAGTTTGAGGAGAAAATCACTATAATTAAAAAAACAAATTTTTTACGTGACACTGCAGACTATAAGGCAAATAATGTTTATCGCTGGCAGAGGGGCAAAAAACATGCTAGAAAAAATGTACCCAGGACTGAAATGGCTGATGTGTCCCCAGGATTCACGTCATCTGAAGCTGAGTCCTCCGACGTGGATGTGCAACAACTTGCTGGCACTACAGAGAGAGCACCTTTTTTAGGCAGAGGTGGCCCAAACCACACCCAAAAAGGAGGGGAGGGGAGGCAAGAAGACTTTGCGACCGGCAACGCTACGGTTACAGAGTGAAGAACAAATGATGGATGCACCAGTCTCGGAAGAACTGACTGTGGTGAACCTTTCAGATATTATCCTGAGTGTAGACCAAACCAATGTCTTGAAAAAGGGGTTATCATTTGCTCCAACGTTCACCTTGGATAAATTCGAATGGGTCAAGGACCTACACCTGTTTTGCCGCAAGCTGCTGCTTAAGAATTTATTTTCTAAATCTAAAGAAAACGTCACCCAACCAGTTGATATTGAGGGTTGGAGTGACATGGAACGCCAACTTATCTGTGATATGGCCACAGAATTTACAACGGATCCGGAATCTGTACAGAGTGAAACTAAGGTCCTCTCACACTTCCGACCAAAATCATCATTTTGCCCACCCTTTCAAACCTGTCCGCAAATAGAGGTCTTCGTTTCCCTTGTGAGCAATGATATTCTCAAATTATCTGAACGACCAGGGGCGAAGAACCTTACTTTCCAAGAATGGCTTGCCGTTAAGCAACTTGGAAAAATTACATCAGTTGAATTCAAGCCAGCGAACAAGGGAGGCAAAGTTGTGGTATGGCCTAAATCACAGTATGAACGAGAAGCCTTCAAACAGTTAAGGGACCGAACTTGCTATAAGGAATTGGCTGCTTATCCGACAGACAAGTTCAAAATTGAACTTGACACAATTCTCAGTGAAGCATGTGCCTTGGGTACAATAACAACGAAAAATAGAGACAGTCTGGTCACGAAACATCCGACGACTGCTACATTCTATTTATTACCCAAGATACATAAAAGCTTAACTAATCCATCAGGAAGGCCAATAGTGGCCGGTATCGGTAGCTTATATGAACCTATTAGTAAATTCCTGGACCCCTTTTTACGTCCAGCGGTTGAAGCATTGCCATCGTATCTCCGTGACACCATGGATGTCCTATCCAGACTCGATGGTGTCATGGTGGATGCAAATACAATCATTGCCACATGTGACGTGGAAGCTCTGTACACGTCTATAAGCCACAAGGACGGTTTTCGAGTCTCAAAAAGTCAGACTGAAGTATGTGTTGAAGGTCAGAGAGGCTATGGCTGTGTGCATATAGGATTGTGTCATCTGCATACATGTGTAGTGAGGCTTCCTTACAAGCTGTGGGAAGATCATTAATGAACACTGAGAAGAGTAGGCGAACCAGAACAGAGCCTTGCGAGACACCACAGGTGATATCCAGGGGGGTTGGAGTTAGAGCCCGAGATGGAAACATGTTGTGATCTTCCTGGTAGTTAGGACTGAAACCAGTTTAAAGCATGCTTCCCTGTTCCAGAGCTCTGGAGTTTGTTAAGCAGGATAGCATGATCAACTGTATCAAAAGCCTTTGCAAAATCTAGGAATACTGCACCAGTGAGTTGTCCTCGTTCCATTTCACACTGGATTTCATTGCAAACTTTTAGCAGGGTAGTTACGGTGGAGTGTTTGGGACGAAAGCCAGATTGGAATTGGCTAGGGAAATATATCCACAACACAGAGAAAGATTTGAAGAGGTGAGTGGTTGAAGTCAATTTTGGCCAGAGAAAGAATATCTCTCTAGGCGAGATAAGTTGTATCTGGTGAGTGCGGGAGAAATAAGTGGCTTGCTTGCTTGCTTGGCTATGCTGTGCAAAAAGAAGTGACAGAACTGTGAGTAAGGTAGAGTTGGGTGAAGTTAAATGTGACACCTACAGTAGGTAGCACTTTTGTGGGAAATGGTAATACCATTTATATGCAAAAATGGAATGGGCCACCAATTGTTAGCAACATGTATCTGAGCTCATTAAGCACATCTGAGTGAATGCCATCTAGGCCGATTACTTTATTTAACTTGATTTGATCAAGTTGTTTTTGCACCTCTTTTATCAATTTAATGTGACTTAGAATATACAATAACTACAACTTAGCTGTCTCTAATCCCATACAAAAGAGGAGTAAATATTTAATGTGAAGGCAATGTGTGCAATATAGCTCTCAACCAACAGGTATTGATTTTCTAGTTAGCAGGATGTTCCTTGGGCTAGATTCCATAAGGTCTGTTGAATCAGTGAAAACAGCATGAGGTTACCTAAAACAGGAAGGGCTACTATTACTTTCCCAGAGTTAACGTCCGAATTAGTACATGAATGAAACGCAAAAACAAGACACATTTTTTTCAGTAGCTCTAAGAGCATCGCTGGACAAAGCGATTTGTACAGTTAATCTTAATAGAACTTTAAAAGCTTTTCCATCACGCTTCCTTGGCTGCAGCTTTAAAATGCTTTCATATGCCATGCTAAGCCTGCTTGTGCAGTGTTAATGGTTTAACAGACTATTCAGGGTAATCTCTTAAAAATAGTTTTTAAATAAAATGTGGGAAGTAAAACACTTCTATTTAAATCACCAATTACTTTTTAGCTTTTTCCCCCAGCTTAATCTTAGAATCCTTACAACACAAACTGAATCACTGGGCTCCTGGCAAAACAATGATCTTCTTTTAGGGGAAATTACAGTAATATGATCACTATCCTAAAACTTGAAAGCGAAATATTTCTGGATAGCTGCATTGTGAATAATACTGGTAAGAGGCGTTGTAGATAGCATGAAAGACTTGTTTTAAAGTTATATCAACAATATATATATATATATATATATATATATGTATATATATATATATATATATATATATATATATATATATATATATATATATATATATATATTTTAGCAGTGTGGGTTGCCATTGAAACTTCCTTTTAATTTTATTTAGTACTTCAACTGTTGCTTATGTTAACACAATGCTTTTTTGCTGCCAGAAGTCTCAGCTTAATTTTGTTTCCTATTTTCCCATAGTCAGGAAATCTGGTTGGTGCAGTGGATTGTTTTCAAACCACTTGCAAAAAAAGGAGAAAAAAATGTGGTGGACAGCGATGACCGCCAGGGCTAGAATGATTGTAGAAATAAAAGATTATTTATTTATACAAAGCCATAAGGTAAAAAAAGGGAACAAGGAATCCTCTGTTAAAACTACAAGATTCTGAATAAATGACAGGGTTTCACACCGCTGAAAAGGTACAGCAGTTTGTACCTTTAAATCTGCAATTTTAGCCACTTTTTCTATTTTTCTGAAATAAGAAATGAAAGGATCACAAAGTACTGTAACTAAATTAGCCAGAAATAATTTATAATGTGAAGCCTGAGGAACATGGCCCATAAATACTTGTACATTAAGGTTTGCCTACACACACAATTTTCATTATACACTTATGTGTGAACATTTGTCATAGTTTCATTCTATAACCTCTTTTTTGCTAGGGTAGCAATACTGTACTGCAATTCAGTGTTAGTTTAACCAACTAAGACATGGTTAGATATGAAATTTACTCCTTCTAAAGCCCCAGGTTAGTATAAATATTTTATCTCTAGTGTGGTTGTAGAGATATTGTAATGCTTATTTGTGAAACCAATTAAAAATGGCATTTTCAGCTTATGGGGTCTATGCAGTAAGCGCCGAAAAAATGCAATCGCCAAGGGTTGCCGATGGGCCTTTTTTTGGCGATTTGCCCTCGCAGTATTCAGTAAGGGCCGAATCCATGCCGATCTCTGCCGAATCACTGCGAAAGCAAAACTGCCGATGAGCCTGTGCCGAAACAGCCTGGATCCCGATAACCTGCCGATAGGTCGTTTCTGCCGATAAGTGTTTGCAGCAGAGAGAGATCAGCCTCTGCGCAAACATCGGCAAATTTTTTTTTATTTATTAACAACTTTGACTCCTAGTGTACATGTGCAGGGGGTCTCCGGAGCTGAACCGCATTGGTTTCAGGTCCGGGGACTACCTGCTTCCCGAGATACAGGCCCCTTTATGAGGTGCCGGTATGCCTCTGCATTCAAAGGTCCCGATCACGTGACCGCGGAATGTAAACAAAGCAGAGGGTTACCAGCACCCCATAAAGTGGCCTGTATCTCGGGAAGAAGGGAGTCCCCGGACCTAAAACCAAAGCGGTCCAGCTCTGGAGACCCTCTGCACATCTACACTATCAGTAAAACACACATATCAATAAACACTCGTTCCTTACCTTTGCGGCTATGTGCTACGGTAACGAAGCAGCATGAATGTATTTTTAATAATAGTGTACTGTGAGCAGGGGGTCCTCTGAGCTGAACTGCGTTGCTTTGTGGACCAGGGACCCCCTGCTTCCCGAGTTACAGGCCCCAGTATGTGTCATCGGGTGGCAGTGTCGCCGCCATCTTTATAGCGTCCCATTCACGCCGTGTCCGCTATAAATATGGCGGAGACACTGTAACCGATGCCCCAAACCGGGGCCTATAACTCGGGAAGCAGGGGGTCTCTGAGCCACAAATCAATGCGGTTCAGCTCATGGG
The DNA here is from genome assembly GCF_040206685.1 of Ascaphus truei. Classification (NCBI taxonomy): domain Eukaryota; kingdom Metazoa; phylum Chordata; class Amphibia; order Anura; family Ascaphidae; genus Ascaphus; species Ascaphus truei. The sequence goes on from NC_134483.1 coordinate 404,059,069, forward strand.
ACCCACTGCTTCCGCACAATATTATTAAAATACATAAATGCTGCTTCATTACCATAGCGTATAGCCGCTGAGGCAATGAAGGGGTTAAGGCAGAATAGCATGTTTATTGGGGACAATTGCCCCCAATAAACATTGCAATAAACAACATACATCCCCTGTGTATTTAAAATACTTAAACAACAATAAATATATTAAATACATATAGCACTCACCCATTTCAGGCTGCCACGATGAAGGCCATCATCTTCATTCTGCCCATGCCCCCTCCGCTGCTGCAAAAGAGACACAAGAATGAAAACATCCAATGTAATGTTCCCTAACCCCTTAATCACCATAGCGGTTATTAACCGCTACAGTCATTAAGGGGTTAACCCACCCTCACCCACCACTCGGGAGGCCTACATACCCTTCCCCTTCTAACTCCCCACCCCGTGAGGCCTAACCACCCTCACCCACTACCCACAAGGGAGGCATACCCACATACCGTTGGGGCCAATAACCCCTCCCCCCACCCCCAGTACCCACAATAAAAACAATACACTGCCCCACACTAAACATCATTCTATTTATTAAATACATTACCCACCCCCTGTGCCCCCCACATAAATACATGATTTATCCTTTTACATACAGGGTTCATAACCCAGCCCCACGCGAGTCCCCGGTGGGCTGGCGGGGCACCTGACAGACCTACAGGGTACCAGCAGCTCGTTTCAAACAGGTTCTGGAGGCCTGTTGGTGGGTCCCGCCAAGCGCCATGGCCCCCAGGTGGTGTCCCTGGGTCACCGTGGGCCACAATTGGGTCCCAACGGTAGGCCCGCGGATGTCTGGGAGCCCCGGGTCAGACCCACAGGTGTCTGCGGGGCCTCGGGTGGTTCCCACGGGGTCTGGGGAACTCACGAGTGCTCACTACGGGTCCACGGTGCCCCCACGGATGTGGGACCACCGCTTCATCCCCGCACCTATGGGTCCGCGGTGCCCCCACGGATGTGAGGCCACCGCTTCATCCCCGCAGGTGTCACCCATGGAACCACAAGCCTGATACCCATGAGATACCCGAGGAGACCGCAGGTGGTCTCCAGAGGTCTCACGCAGAACCAAGAAACCAACCCTGAATGTAAATAAATAAACCTGGCCTATACATTCAATACATACATCCCCCCCCCAACAATAATGTGCAAAATAACTGTAATATGCAATAGAATTGTACAATAATGTGCAAAATAACTATTATCCAGATAGGGATAATAAATGTAGAAGGGTTATCAAAAACATGCTGAACTACAAATAACACTTCTCCATACACACACTACAATAAAATGTAGTTTTAGTCACTTTTTTTACCCACCATAACCTTAATAGTGGTATATATATATATATATATATCTGTGTATATATATAGTTGCATGATGAAGCCACTGTACAAATGAATGGGTGAAGGGTGGGTATCGTGCCAGTGTGGCTTAACCCCTTAATTACCTTTGCGGTTATTATCCGATAAGGTGTTTAAGGGGTTAATTGATATCTTAATGTAATTGCACTGTATTGGCTTTGTATTGGCTATGTATTTGGTGGGCAACGCAAGACAAGGATGTTGATGGTGACGGGGGCTTTTTATTGATGAGGTCAGTAGTACTTTATTTATTTTAATATGCTAGTTAATGTGTTTAATAATGGGCAAATAATCTATTATCCCTATCTGGGTAGGTGTTGGGGGGGGATGTATGTATTGAATGTATAGGCCAGGTTTATTTTTTCAGGGTTTGTTTACATTCAGGGTTTGTTCCTTGGTTCTGCGTGAGACCTCTGGAGACCACCTGCGGTCTCCTCGGGTATCTCACGGGTATCAGGCTGGTGGTTCCACAGGTGACACCTGCGGGGATGAAGCGGTGGCCTCACATCTGTGGGGGCACCGCGGACCCGTAATCTGCGGGGATGAAGCGGTGGTCCCACATCCGTGGGGACACCGCAGACCCATAGGTGCGGGGATGAAGCGGTGGTCCCACATCCGTGGGGGCACAGCGGACCCATAGTGAGCACTCGTGAGTTCCCCAGACCCCCGTGGGATCCACCCGAGGCCCGCAGACACCTGTGGGTCTGACCCGGGGCTCCCAGACATCTGCGGGCCTACAATGGGGACCCAATTGTGGCCCACGGTGACCCAAGGAGACCACCTGGGGGCCATGGCACTTGGCGGGACCCACCAACAGGCCTCCAGAACATGTTTGAAATGAGCTGCTCGTACCCTGTAGGTCTGTCAGGTGCCCCGCCAGCCCACCGGGGACTCGCGTGGGGCTGGGTTATGAACCTTGTATGTAAAAGGATAAATCATGTATTTATGGGGGGGCACAGAGGGTGGGTATTGTATTTAATAAATAGAATGATGTTTAATGTGGGGCAGTGTATTGTTTTTATTGTGGGTACTAGGGGTGGGGGGAGGGTGTATTGGCCCCAACAGTATGTGGGTAGGCCTCCCTTGTGGGTAGTGGGTGAGGGTGGTTAGGCCTCACGGGGTAGGGGGTTAATGGGGGAGGGTATGTAGGCCTCCCGAGTGGTGGGTGAGGGTGGGTTAACCCCTTAATGACTGTAGCGGTTAATAACCGCTATGGTGATTAAGGGGTTAGGGGACATTACATTGGATGTTTTCATTCTTGTGTCTGTTTTGCAGCAGCGGAGGGGGCATGGGCAGAATGAAGATGAGAATGGCCTTCATCGTGGCAGCCGGACATGGGTGAGTACTATATGTATTTAATGTATTTATTTGTGTTTATGTATTTCAAATGGGCACATTCACTATTATCCATTTGTGGATAATAGTAATTGTGGCCATTACTATACTGTATGTGTTAAGGGGGGGGGGTTATTTCTTTAGAAGTATGTATGTGTTTTGACATTAATTTTGGGGGGGCACATAATTGGTACTGCAGGCCTGCGGGTAACACCCGAGGGCCCCCGCCGGCCTATAGTATCATTGATGTGCATATATTTGTATGTTAGGGGTTGTTGGGGTTATATATATATATATATATATATATATAACCCCATCTGTACATACTGTGCTATATGTATGCACACACAGCTGTCTCTCACACATACTAATACTCCTTGTTTTTCCATCCCTATACACCAATAGGGACCACATAGTATCCACACACACTTTTAGTTGTGCTACTAACTCTCACATTTCCACACCCACCCACACCATTTATATCCAGTCCCACTCCACACACACCTTGTGTAAAGCACTATATATACTGTGGGCTCTCCATTCCTTTTTATTCACACTGATACACATACACACTCTTTCTTCACTTGCTTTCAGTAACAATTTAACACCTCTAGCCATTAAACACATCCACACCGGGGGAAGGAACAGCACAGATAACATTCCAAGAGACACTGTTTTTAAGTTTACCTTTTGCTTCATTCATTGTAACATCGCCGGAAGAAGAGATCAGTGTATCTCGAAAGCTCGCACAAATAAAAGCATTTCGTTAGCCACAGAACGGTATCATCTATTTATTTTTTTATTTTTTTTATTATTGAAGCTCGGCTAACACGGTACTGATACCTCTACATATATATATATATAATATATATATATATATATATAATATATATATATATTCATTTATTTATGTCGATATATTTATTTATTTAGTGTGGGGCTGGTGTGTGTGATTATTTTTTATTGTGGGTGAAGGGGGTATTAGCCACAACGGTGGTTGTTTAGGGCTTGCGGGTGGGTAGCGGTAGGGCTTAACCCCTTCGTGACCATAGCGGTATTAACTGCTACGGTCGTGAAGGGGTTAAGTGCACCCGCAACCCCCCGCAAGCCCTAAACAAACAACAAGGGCCAAATACCCCCTTCACCCACCCCCGCTACCCACAATAAAGCTGGCACAGTGGGTTAACCCCTTCATTGCCTTAGCGGTTAGCCACTAAGTTAATGAAGTAGGCTTTACATGCATTTTTCCTGCCTCGGATGCATGCCGGTGGGCTCCGGTGCTGGTATCAGCTCCGGAGACCCCCGGCATCAGTCACAGGCAGGAAAAAGGGATGATTTTTTCTAAGTGTCGCCCTTGCCGATGCTTCTCCTCCCCCAACTTGCCAACTTTAGTTGGCGGGACGAATTGCCGAAAAACTCTCCATTCTGGAGTGCCGATCAGCAGCAAAAAGCTGATCGGGGCTACCTGATTTCAGCCGAGTTCAAAAGCACCCGGCTGCCGATAAGTTTTTATCAGCAACAAAAATTGCCGTTTTTTCCCACTTATCGGCGCTTACTGAATCGGGAGGGCAAATTTGGCAAAAAAATGGCGATAAACAAAATGTTGAGAGTAAAATTTGCACAGTAATTTTGTTTAAAGCACTTTATTTCAACTACAAGCTGAAGTTCATTCTCTCTCAATCACTCTGAGGATTTCTGGAACAGAGTACTGGGGGATGCTGAGAAGAAAAGCTTCTCCATTGCATGTGTAGCCCTGGTAAGAAATAGGGCTATATGTCTTTCCTCCAACTGGTATAAGCCATGTTAAGGGCAGGCTGCCAGTAGTTCTCATGGGTTTCCCCCACATCAAGCCCTGCTCTGAGTGGTGGAAGTAGGTCACCTGACCCTGTGTGGAAGGCATAGACACGGGGGCGGTACCTGCTGATGTCATGAAGGGGAGGGCTGTCTCTATTTAGAATGTGCCTGTTCCTGTCAGTGACAGTAGTTGAGTCCTGGGTTCAGTCCTGAGGAGTTGGTGTTGGAGTGTCTGACTAGACAGTCAGAGTATGTGAGCTAGCTAGGTTCCTGAGGTGTAGGGTCTAGTGAGTTATAGGTGGACCAATACTCTCACCCTGCATTGGGGGTGAGGGAAGAGCTAGCCCCACCCTGAGTGCCCGTGGCTTGGGGTGGAGGCAGGGAGAAGAGATACCATCCTGAGGGAGAGCAGTCTGGAGGAGTGGGACAGGCTGTACCTGACTGTCTGTGATCCTGCTGCCATTCCTGCACTGAATAAAGAGCTGCTGCTGATTTTACATATAGACTGCCTGAGACTGGAATCTCTCGTCCCAGAGAAGGGGACTCTCTGTAAGGGTTCCACCCCATATCCCTGGGCTTAACAGAGATGGAGGCGTTGCACTACTGAGTAAAGAACGGAGGCATTCACCCCAGAAACCTGGTCCTGTCACCCCCATACCATCGCGGGAGACTCAGGCCCTTCTGTTACCTACAGGTATGCACCACCCACAGACACGTAGCCAGACCCTAGTACAGAGGGGGGGGGGGGCAATCTGCGATTGGCCCCGGGAAGAGGGGCTACACATGGTTTATTTTGCACTTATTTTTTACATACTCCTACCTCTTGTATAGAGATTAATTTGCACAATATTACACATACAATTTGCACATAAATGATTTCATCCTGTATACAATTACATTAATATTTGTATATGCACTGCATTTTTCAAATTGTATTGAGCACTTGAATTAATGCATAGCACCAGTCAAGGGATTGGTGAAGAAGTATTCATTTATATTTGTATATTCATACTTGTATATTTAGATTATCACTTTTATTATTTATTATAATTAAATAGCGCTCCCCTTATTTCTCACATCATATATCAGAACCTAGCGGTCGTGGTTATTTTTTAGGGTTAGAGCTGCATAGATTCATTTGATAAGTTTAGTTAGATGTACCGGGTTTTATTATCTTACATAATTATATAATGTATCATTTAGTTGGGGTTAAAGTAAAATGCCTTGACTAAAATGTTGTCTGACAAAGAGCATTCCAAAAAATCCCAGTAGAAATATGTGCTCCAAAATAAGTTGGAAATCACCCCAATCAACTAAGGAAAATGTTATGTTGCCAAAAGCTAAAAAAATATGACATGCAAATATGCATATCAAGTATGCAATCAAATGAAAAACAGCCCTATTATACATCAATGAAATAGACACTAGACTTCTTTACAAAACAAACTGTGGGTGTATATGTAACTGATTAAAATTATCCATATTTAGGTGTTTTTAATATAATAACAAAAAACATTTTTAAACAAATTTCCCTTCTGTGGTTATCTTTATTCACCACCATGAGAAAGATCGAGCAAAATGTCATAAGAAAAACATTTTTTTTACCAGTATTGTTGCTTTTTTTGTAAAACACAACTTTCTAAATTGTTTATGCTGAGATTTTTCTTTGGTTACAGTACATCCTGCTTCAAATTCTGTGTGTCTACATATTTCCACGGGGAGACTGAGGATTTGAAAGTCGTAATAAGACACATTGACATTGGAGCAAAATTTAGCCAGAGGCTCGAATCTCCTGCAATATTTCATCTCCCTATCAACATAAAGATTCCTCTAACTTCCCTTACAACCTTTTGTTATGGTTTCAGCTGGGGAGGGTACAGATGCCACGTGATGGTTAGTCGACGAGTCCTCGAGTATTTCTTGTGGATGCCTCCCCCGCCTCCCACATTTGGCACGCGATGTGACAGTGGTCTGACAATGGAATTTCAGCATTGTTTGCAATACTGGACAGAAATGCTAGTAGGCGCTAGTGTGTCTTCAAAAGCTAAAAGCAATCTAACCCGTCCCATATTACCGTTAATTTTTGAACAATCCGATATCACACGGTATCATGCTGTATGTAATGGTATTGAAATGTATGTAATGGTATGGAAATGAAATGTGAAATATAAAAACTTGAGAAGAATAAAAAGTAGTTTAAAAATAAATATTTTTATTTAATAACACTAGGCTTTATGAATAATTTAATGATAAAAATGTATTTGCTCTTCTTCAAAATGTACAGTGTTCTTCTTTCTTCATCTTCTTTGGCCTGCCTGGCTCTTGGACATCTTGGCCTGTAAAGAGAGAATATTAAATATTAATAATCGTGCATAAATACAATAGTGCATGTAGGTCTCTATGAAACGCATATGCTTGTCATTGAATTTATGCGCGTGCGTGTAACTGTGGAACTGTTAGGATCAGATGCAGGCTCCACTCCCGTCAAGCTCCATTCACCTGATTGGTTGTAGCTTCTCTCCTGTCTACAGGTGTAATACTGCATTTGATTCACCAACACCACTATTTAGGCTCAGCCTCTTCCACCAGGAAGTTGGCTGAACATAAACCTTTGGGACGTGTCCTGGTCACAAGATCTCTGCCTTGCCTCACTTATGTCTTGCCTCGCTTATCCTCGACTACTCCGCTCTCCCTGATACTCTACCTGGCTAAAGACCCTCTACGATCCGTACCTCTCCGTCCCTCGACCTCAGCTTGCCTACGACTATTCTTCCTTCTCCTATCCATGACCCGGCAAACCCACACTACAGGTCCCGCATTCGGGCGTGACTTCACGACTTTAGGTCAGTGTTTATATATCCCCACCTCGGCCTCATGGACCAGTTCTGTTTGTGGTGAGCAGCCGTTACAGGAGCCTGGTTGAAACGCATATGTATGTCATTGAATTTCTGCGCATCCGTGTCTCTATGGAACGTAGTTGAAAATATAACTACTGTACTGTTCAAGATGGATGAATTACAGTACTGGTCTTTACCTGACTGTGTCGCTGGATGTCTTTCCTACATGAACACAGTGTTGGCTTCGTCCTGCCGCTATATCTGCAAAACATTAATGAACAGAAGTATTAAACAATGATTACATTATGAATTGTTGTATTTTTTAGATACAGTACTACAGTCGAATTAGACAATGATAAAATCTTCTTCAAATGCGAACTAACATCTTATTGCTGTATCTGTTACATGTTCAAATGTTACATACTAAAATTTTGTGTTTTTTTAAAGAAAATATAATGGATGCATGAATGAAAGTACAGCATTTTACATTACCTAGCATGGATTGGTTCCCTGCATGAACACAGTGGGCTTTGGCCCACCGCTATACATACAAAACATTAATGAACAGAAGAATTAAAGCATTACTACATTATGAATTTTTGCATGCATTTCTTTTTTGCACTTTTTGTAAAAAAAAAAGCATAATGAGATGTCTCAAAATATCGTGTCCGATAATAGGACATGATAACCCAATCATGATACACGATAACCCAATGGAGGGTTAATGCATATGCATTGCTATCTGTGTGTCTGATGGTGTGTGCATGCACATGTGTAGTCATTACTATATATTCTGTTTTTGCCACTTTTTGACTTTATGCATGCCATCATGTTATAGAGGATAGTATTCCACTCTTGATTATATGACCAGTCGGTCATGATCACATAGGGAGCCTTGTCTCCTTTTGTAATCTATATAGTGGCATACACTAATCTTTTTTGTGTGACATCACATGTGCTTTTTGTGTTCCATGGCCTAGAGAGTATTACATGGTGTCCTGTTTCTGTGTTTTAGCTCATATTCTTTTTTTTCATATTCTTTTTTATTCAGTGTTTAATAAATTTGCAGGTGTTTAAAAACCAGATAAAACCAAGTCTACAGTACAGTACCACTGCAGTCCATTGTGAAATGTTTTCAAATTTAGGCGTTTCATAATAAAAACCTCTAAAACAGAATGCTTTTGGCTTTTTTCTACATTCTTATCCCTGCACAATTGTTGACTGGACTGGACTGGACACCATGTGTCCGTACACGTATAAAAAACCTGACCGTAGTTATGGATTTTTAATATGTTCTGCAATTAATGCTGCAACAGATATGGTGACTGTATCAGAAATATATGAATATTTCATTTCGAACAATACATTTTCACCTGATGATCCTGGGTGGAAGCATTCGATAAGGCAAACCTTAACTAACAATCATTGTTTTTATCGCATCGCCCCTACTCCCGGAGATAGAGGAGGTTTATGGGTGTGTGATCCCACATTTTTACACTTTGTTTGATCATGGCAACTTCAATAGGAGAAAGGTCGGGTTTATCCATATAAAATTTGTCAATCCCAATCCAGCAGTGTGCCAGCGCCAGCAACAGCACCGGCAACAGCGCCAGCACAAACTTACAATAACTGTCCGACCGTCAGTGAAAACCTGGTGAACGGCAATCCTTGCTACCTGGCACCGACGGAATACCCACAAGATTTACAGCCTGATTACCAACCAGATTACACGTGCAGGTACCTGTACCAGTATGCTTACAACCAACATGATTACCATATTCAGCAGCTGTCAACTACAAATGTAGCAGACCAGCTGTCACCTTTCAACTATAATGCAGACTGCAGTGGCTCATCTCCACCCGTTTGGCAAAGTTTATAATGAAGGTAAATATAATGTATTACAGTATACTGTATTACACTACACAGTACAGTATTAAATTTAAAGCTGCAGTTCAAGCTGCCGTGTTTAAAAAAAAATATTATTTTTAAAAAATAAAACAATATTTGCATCAATACAATATGTACACAGACAAGTGATTATTTACAGTAAGCTGTAGATCGGTCATTTCTCCTGTAATCAATCACTTTGCCCAGTGTTAATTAATTCAATTCTTGCACAGCATTATTGAAATTGTAGCCCTGCAATATGATTGACTGAGCAGTTACTACAGTTGATACAATTGGTGGACAGCTAGGGAGAGGGCGGGGCTCAAGAGCCAGAGCCTATCAGAAGTTTGTTCTTATCGTACAGAACTGATTTTTTTTTTAAATGTAGGATATTGCTTGAACTGCTGCTTTAATTCCCAATGACACTATAGTAGTGTACAGTATGCTTGCCAAACAGTATCATGCTTGTACTCATGCAGCATGCGCAATACTTGAAATAATAGCATCATTTTTTTCCCCAGAAAAGAAACTTGGACATCAAGCGGCTAAAGATAAGGAGGAATTTCGATGGAACTCTAATATCGCTTTTTTAAAAGATTGCTTGTGCATTGTGAATATGATTTAAAAATCCAAGTAGGCAAAAAATGTAAAGTGACAGTGTACTTTTTATTGATTAGGAGAGAATAATTGTGAGCTTTATACAAAACCTTATACAGTAATCTGCTATGTTTTCATTTTCGATACTTTTTTACATTGGGAACTGTAGGGAGTCTCTGCTACTGCTAATTGAAAGTATGGGAGCGGTGCTCTTGGGTATATAGTGATAATAGTAACAGAAGAAAAGGTGACTCAAGTCTAGCATTCAAGCTCACGCTCTGATGATGAGTGATAGTCATTAAAAATATATTTTATTGATATAACACTAAAATAATGGGTTTTAAAATTGACAAACTGAATGTGTACCGGATCCAAGTGCTGAGTACAGTAAATGCTCAGGATCCTAACAGTATTGTTGGGTAACCATAAATATTCTAGAGTCAAATGTGAGGCCATCTGTCCGGCAGCTAAAGCTTGGCCGAAATTGGATCATGCAACATGACAATGATCCCAAGCACACCAGCAAATCTACAACAGAATGGCTGAAAAAGAAAAGAATCAAGGTATTGCAATGGCCCAGTCAAAGTCCAGACCTCAACCCGATTGAAATGCTGTGGCTGGACCTGAAGAGAGCTGTGAATAAACAAATGCCCACAAACCTCAATGAACTGAAACAACGTTGTAAAGAAGAGAGGGCCAAAATTCCTCCACAACAATGTGAGAGACTGAAAGTCATACAGAAAACGATTACTTCAAGTTTTGCTGCTAAAGGTGGTTCTACAAGCTATTGAATCATACGGTGTACTTCTTTTTCACACATGGCTTCTCCATTTTGGATTTATTTTTGTTAAATAAATCATGATACGGTGTAATATGTCATGTGTTGTTGTTCAACTGAGGTTGTATTTACCTAATTTTAAGACCTGCTAAGGAACAGATGATTGTTATTACGTCCTGATATGTAAAACCATAGAATTCAAAGAGGATGTACTTTCTTTTTCACACAACTGTAGATATTAACTGGTAAATTGTCCAGCATACCTGGCTGCAATCTTAAATTATAGCCACAAGGGCTTGAGTGATTACATTTTATATACTTATCACACGAGGATTGGGCGGTTTTTCTTCTCTTTTTCTGTCAGGTTACATCAAGGGAGGTTGTTGTGCCCAAGAAGAAGGCTGTCAGTGTCCGGACAAACAGTTTTGTTGACCAACAAGGTCACATTATTGGGTTTTTTATTTACATTTATATGGACATTTTCTTTTAACTAATTTTTAATTTGTATTCATTGGTATTGTATGTTTTAGGCTATTATTTGAGCACTTTATCATTCGCTAATGGTTAATACTAGTTAGCATTGTGGGTAATACCAACAATTAGATTTATTCTAGTGTTTGAACTATATATATACACATTGTTCTCTAGTTTTTGCTTAGCATAACAAGGCACGGTCTTTTGATCTTTTTCCAATACTGTATATATATTTATATATATTTGTGTGTGTGTGTGTGTGTGTGTGTGTATATAAACGTGTGGTATTCAGTCCTTGCAATAAAGAAACAAAGATATGTGCGCTGAAGACCTCAATAGAGATTTCTCTCCGACGAATGGTTCTGTTTAAAATCCTGTAAGTGCATTTGTTATGGGTTGCTGATATTTTAAATAAATGCATCTTTATTTTTAAGCAGTTACGTGCTATGGAGTTGGCGCTTTTGTTTGTCGTGAAATTTCTCGGGCCCCCCCTGCCTGATGTAATCAAAATCACATGAAAAAAAACCTTTGTTAAACGGTATACAATGTACAGTAAATACAAATATGTCTAAGGCCGCGCATATACAGGTGGTGCCCTCAACTGCGATGTCACCCGTCGCCGCTAGTATTTTGTATTTTGCTTTGTGGCGGCGCGGGCGACCAGGCCATTGATTGGTTCAGGGGCTGACACATGAGGCGACAGCCCCTGAAAAACAAATATTGACGGCTTCAAAAAATCTCGTTGCCACGTCACGCTTACTATAAGCGCACGCGGCGGCGGCGGCGACAATGCATTTGTTTTTGGGCGACGTCGTGTCGCCGGCACTAAAAGCGCAGCCTAAATACTTACATACTTCAACAGCTCACTCTTGCAAAATTAGGCTGCGTCCACGCTGCCGCTGAGAGCGGTGACATCACCAACTCTCCAAGCATGAGCACAGGGTCTCCTGCATAATTTTGCAAGCACGAGTGGGGAAGTGTTTTATTATTTCTGTACATTCATAGTATGATTGATATAGTGGCAGCCTACCCTTTCACTTGAAGAGGATCGCAGTGAAGCAGGTTGCCAGCGGAGGAGAACCGGAACACAGCGCTATTGTAGGGCAGACACCGGAGGGAGGGGCGTTTGACATCACAGCGCTGGGGCGTCCTCCTCCCTCATACCTCCAAATCACGTGGCCCCACCTGCACTATCCCGCCACCTTCACTATTCTGTTTGGCTGCCCGCACGCGCACATCTTTTTTTCCTGCGCTCACAGGTTTTGCCGCAAGCGCCCCGCCTAAATAATCTTGCGCCCAGGGCGCCCCTCCCTTCAGTTTATGCACCGCTGCATTCAATCACAACACCCACATACACAATCACAACACACACTCAATCACAACCAACACACTCAATCACAACACACACAGACAGACAACCAACAGGCACAGCACACACACACACACACACATACACACAACACACACACAGTCACAACCCACACAACCAACACTCACATAATCACAACCAACACACACAACACTCAATCACAACACCCCCACACACTCAATCACAACACACAGACAAACAACCAACAGGCACTTACTGTAAGAGTGCTGGCAATTACTGCATGCAGGAGAGAGGGACGTGAAGACACTGAATGCCTCTACAACTTGCTGCTAACTCGTGGAAGGAGTTTATTGTGGCTACAGGCTGTGTACCTCCACTCTGCCTACCTGGGACTCCCCCTACCAGCGCTGATGACCTCAATAGAGATTTCTCTCCCACAAATGGTTCTGTTTAAAATCCTGTAAGTGCATTTCTTATGGGTTTCTGATATTTTAAAAAAATGCATCTTTCTTTTTAAGCAGTTACGTGCTATGGAGTTGGCGCTTTTGTTTGTCGTTTTTACACACACACACACACACACACACACACACACACACACACACACACACACACACACACATATATATATATATATATATATATATATATATAATCAAAAAATAAATAGATGATACCGTTCTGTGGCTAACGAAATGCTTTTATTTGTGCGAGCTTTCGAGATACACTGATCTCTTCTTCCGGCGATGTTACAATGAATGAAGCAAGGATAACTTAAAAACAGTGTCTCTTGGAATGTTATCTGTGCTTCTCCTTCCCCCCCCCCCCCCCCCTGTGGATGTGTTTTATGGCTAGAGGTGTCAAAGGGTAACTGAAAGCAAGTGAAGAAAGAGTGTGTATGTGTAGCAGTGTGAATAAAAATGAATGGAGAGCCCACAGTATAAACAGTGCTCTACACAAGGTGTGTGTGGAGTGAGAGGGATATAAATACACACTCTTTCTTCACTTGCTTTCAGTTACCCTTTGACACCTCTAGCCATAAAACACATCCACAGGGGGGGGGGGGGGGAAGGAGAAGCACAGATAACATTCCAAGAGACACTGTTTTTAAGTTATCCTTGCTTCATTCATTGTAACATCGCCGGAAGAAGAGATCAGTGTATCTCGAAAGCTCGCACAAATAAAAGCATTTCGTTAGCCACAGAACGGTATCATCTATTTATTTTTTGATTATTGAAGCTCGGCTAACACGGTACTGATACCTCTACATATATATATATATATATATATATATATATACTAGCTGAGAGACCGAGCGTTGCCCGTGAGTTAAATTTCCCGCTAGGAGGGGGGGGGGGGGGGGACACAGTGGACAGTAGGGGGACACAGTGGACAGGCGGGGGGGACAGTGGACAGGAGGAGGGGACAGTGGACAGGAGGGGGGGACAGTGGACAGGAGGGGGGGACAGTGGACAGGAGGAGGGACAGTGGATGGGTGGGAGGGACAGTGGACAGGTGGCGGGGACAGTGGACAGGAGGGGGTGGGGGACAGTGGACAGGAGGGGGGAACAGTGGACAGGAGGGTGGGGGGGTCAGTGGACGGGTGGGGACGGACAGTGGACAGGTGGGGGGGGACAGTGGGCAGGAGGGGGTGGGGGACAGTGGACAGGAGAGGGGGACAGTGGACAGGAGAGGGGGAAAGTGGACAGGAGGGGGGGACAGTGGACAGGAGGGGGGGACAGTGGACAGGAGGGGGGGACAGTGGACAGGTGGGGGGGGACAGTGGACAGGAGGGGGTGGGGGACAGTGGACAGGAGGGGGTGGGGGACAGTGGACAGGAGAGGGGGACAGTGGACAGGAGGGGGGGACAGTGGACAAGAGGAGGGGACAGTGGACAGGAGGGGGGACAGTGGACAGGAGGGGGGGACAGTGGACAGGAGGGGGGGGGGGGCAGTGGACAGGAGTGGGGGGACAGTGGACAGGAGGGGGGGTTGCTTAAATTTTCCGGGTCCCTTCTCTCCACTCCCTCTGTATGTTTCTCCACTCCCCCTGTATGTTGCTCCGCTCCCCCCTCTCTCTCCGCTCCTCCCCCCCCCATTGCGCAGCTCGGTCCCCACCGTACAGTGTCTGACACACACACAGTGTCCCACACACATACACACAGTGTACACACACACACACACACACACACACACACAGTGTCACACACACACACACACACACACACACACACACACACACACAGTGTCCCACACACACAGTGTCCCCCCCCCACACACACACAAACACACACACACAGTGTCACACACACACACACACACACACACACACACACACACACACGCACACACACACACAGTGCCCCCCCCCCCCACACACACAGATATGTCACCTCTCCTTCTGGGTGCCGCCATCTTAGGCACTCGGCGTCGCGAGGGAGGAAGGGGGTCCTTCCGGGCGTCACCATCTTAGGTACTTGGCACCGCGAGGCAGATGCCAGCTGCCTGCCCACTGCCTTTCCCCCCGCCGGGGAGGGAGGTGAGTGAGCACCGGGGAGGGAGGTGAGCGAGCACCGGGGAGGGAGGTGAGTGAGAGCCGGGGAGGGAGGTAAGTGAGTGCTGGAGAGGGAGGTGAGTGAGTGCCGGGGAGGAAGGTGAGTGAGCACCGGGGAGGGCGGTGAGTGAGCACCAGGGAGGGAGGGAAGAGAGCACTGGGGAGGTGAGTGAGCGCCGGGGAGCATGGTGAGTGAGTGCCGGGGAGGGAGGTGAGTGAGCACCGGGGAGGGAGGTGAGTGAGCACCGGGGAGGGAGGTGAGTGAGCGCTGGGGAGGGAGGTGAGTGAGCGCCGGGGAGGGAGGTGACTGTGATGGGGGAGCGGGGGAGAGAGGGAGAGAGAGTGTGTGTATGTGTGTGTGTGTGTGTGGCCGAGGGGGAAGAGAGTGGCAGTTGGGTGACGTCAGACCCACCAATCTGATTGGCCAGAGGCTCAGGACCAATCAGATTCACCGCAACCTTTCGATTTTATATATTAAGATATATATATATATATATATATATATATATATATATATATACACACACTCACACACATATATACACACACACATATATACACACACACACACCTACACCTACCTGGTGGGTGGGGGGAGGGAGTAACTAAGCCGGCTCAGGTCCCCCCATTTGCTGCTGAAAACGAACGGGTAACAGACAGGAGGAGGAGGGCTTGTCTGTGTGCAGGTAAGGCCCCGCCCCCTCTGCAGGCAGACAGAGCAGGGAAGCAGTCTCAGCACGGAGCTTCTGGCCGCCCTTGCACAGCTCTGCCCGCCCCCAGGTTTCCCCGCACGCAGCCCGCGCCCCCCTAAATAATCTTGCGCGCCCCCCAGTTTGCGCACCGCTGCTGTAGACCACCCTCTTCTCCTTCACATTCTCCATACTCTTGGTATACGTAACAAAGCTCTATCCTGGATATCCTCATAACTCTCCCATCATACATTCAGTGTCGCTTTTGCTAACACCTCCTCTATCAATCTCTCTGTGGGGGTACCCCGTAGCACTGTCCTGGGACCTCTCCTCTTTTCTTTTTACAAACTCTCTCTAAGAGACCTAATCACATTTCTTGGGTTCAAATACAACCTATATGCTGATGACACACAAATTTACTTTTCAATACCTGACCTTACACATGCTGTACAGACCAAAGTTTCTGAATGCCTCTCCACTATATCATCCTGGATGGGCCTCCGCCGACTCAAACTTAACATGCCAAAAACAGAGCTCCTTAAATTTCCTCTCAATCCTGGCCCTACTACCTTTTTCCACATTACTATTGGAAGTACTATCATACTCCCAGTAGCACAAGCACACTGCCTAGGGGTCACACACATCTCCTCTCACATTTTGCTCTCACATTCAAAAGATAACTAAAACCTGTCATTTTTTCCTCCCTAATAGTTCAAAGATACTCTCTTTCCTCTGTTGCTCGACTGCTAAAACTCTTACACAGGACCTCATTCTCTCCTGCCTCGACTACTATAACCTCCTGCTGTCCGGCCTTCCTGCCTCTCACCTGTCTCTCCTACAATCTATCCTAAACGCTGCTGCCAGAATCACTTTACTCTTTCCTAAATCTATCTCAGCATCTCCCCTGCTGAAATCCTGCTTCCTATCAAATCCTGTATCACACAATTCTCCTCCTCACTTTTAAAGATTTACACTCTTCTGCACCTCCTTACATCTCAGCCCTAATGTCTCGCTAAACACCATCCCGACTCCTGCGTTCTGCACACGGATGTCTCCTATCTACTCCATTTTTTACCTAAAGCCCTCTCCTGCCTTAAAACTTTTTCAATGACTGCCCCACACCTCTGGAATGCCCTTCCGCTCAATATCTGACTAGCACTCTCTCTATCCACCTTTAAGACGCACCTTAAAACACACCTGCATAACGAAGTATACAGTATGGTAGCTCAGTGGCTGATACGTGTCACCTCATACATAAACCCTGGCCCCTTGCAGATGCACTTACAGAACGCATTCCTACTGTCTCTGTATGTTCTTCCTACCTGCCAATTAGATTGTAAGCTCTTTGGAGCAGGGACACCTTTTCCTAAATATTACTTTTATGTCTGAAGATTTTCTTCCCATGATGTGTTATTTGTATTATTTGTTATTTATGATTGTCACGTGTATTACTGCTATGAAGTGCTATGTACATTAATGGTAATATATAAATAAAGACATACATACATACATACATATGTAGCCATGCATGTAAAATGGTCTGCAGTTGTCTCCCCTGCTGGAAGTAAGCCTGGTAAAT
The DNA here is from genome assembly GCF_040206685.1 of Ascaphus truei. Lineage (NCBI taxonomy): Eukaryota > Metazoa > Chordata > Amphibia > Anura > Ascaphidae > Ascaphus > Ascaphus truei. Next base: position 404,076,312 of record NC_134483.1, read on the forward strand.
TACAGGGATGCCAGCGGTAATCATGGAGGTTTGCCCTCACACCCTGGTGAGGTGCCCTATGTATGGGTGGGAGTGGCTACATTCTCTGAGTCCACAGTTAGTGACATCAGAGCTGTGACAGTTCCTGAAGTATATAAGGCACAGCACTGCCCAAAGTTAGGTTGTTGCTGAGGGTTGGAGAGAGAGAGATTTAAAGGAAGGAGTCTGTGTTAAGACTTGGGACATGAAGGGCCCACTAGTGCAGTAACTAGTGGCCCACTTTTACATTAAGCCTACAGGGCCACACTGTGTCCAGGGACCTGGTACAGGGGTGATCTCCCTGCGGGGAGAGGGGATCCCACTCCATTGGGAAGGCGTACCTTTTCAAGGGACAGTACGGCGAGATGTGCGGCTGAGCTGATCACTGCAAGGAGGCAGTTTGCTACATCAACAATAAAGATGCCCTGCTCAAAGACAACCCCACTGTGTGAGTGTGAAATTATTCTCCAGTAAAAGTCACCACCAAGAAGGAGTTCCTCATCAGGACCATCTCCCTGCGGACGCATAGATCCTGATGAGGTGGAGGCGCTGCACGTGATATAGGTAAGACTCGCACACACTACCTCAGCTGCCTGTCTGGATTGACAATCCCCGAATACCATCATGCGGGAGTGTAGACGGACGTTCACAGAGGTACCCAATTGGAGACTTTATAAGGTGAAATTATAACGAGACTTTATTGTGCCTTTTTCTTAACATTAGGAAAACATCCAAACAAGGGGGAAACAAAGCTTCTATTCACTTGGGAGTGGTTCTAGTGAAATACCATGCAATTCACAACTCCTAGTTAAGCCTGTCTCGCAGCCCCAAACATATAGCATGACATAAGCAGATATAAGAAGTCTCTTAAGAATGAAAGTCTTATCTGTTAGCTGCTGTAGAGTAAGCTTCTCTGCTCTCCTGGAACCGCACCCGTGCGTGCACAGAAAATGTCAGCATCCAGGTTTAGAAGTCTTTTTTGTCAGCTCCAGAGATCTGTGTTCTCTTGGTCAGTGTCTCCTGGGAGATCCAAGAACCACTGCTCTGTCTCCAAAGTTCAGCTCACAAGTGAGCTAAGGAGTCACTTCCTGTCTCACAAGACAGGCTTTTGTAAGCAATCAGGCAGGTGGTGTTTATTAATTGACTACCAGCAGTTAACCACCACACTGCTAGATTAAAGGCACATTACTTGAACAGGGATTACTCCCCTGTTACAGGGAGACTCAGGAGTCCTGTTGCCTACAAGTGCACCACCAGACATGACCATGTAATGGGGGCTGGGTAGACCACATGGGCCAATATGAGATTGGGTGGGTCAAGCTAGAGGGAATATCCGTTACACATACATATGTAACGGATTTTATGGCCTAGCCTGACCCACCCAATCTCACATTGGCCCCTGTGGTCTAACCAGTCCCCATTACAGTGTAGTGTCTGGTGGTGCACCTGTTGGCAACAGGACTTCTGAGTCTCCCGCATGATGTTGTGTGGGGATTGCCAACCCAGACAGGCAGCTGAGGTACTGCACCGACACACTTTATTCGAGCAAATACCAAGTATGTACCTGGCAGATACCTGGAATGCGCCGCTCCTCACCTCTGACAAGCCCCGTTGCGTTTGCCTTCCCAGCCTGGGTTCATGCCTGGCTGATGGGCGGCTGATCTGTTAAATGATAATGATTAGGATTTAATAGGCTGCAATGCTTCGCGTGTCTACCAGATGGCATAAATTCATGAATTGTAATGCAGTATATATATATATATACTGTGCAGTATTGCAGCCAGCGGGAATAAAATGCTTCAATCCCTGCCTGGAAAATACCTCAATGCACTCGGGCAGAAAACAGTCACAAACCTCAATACACCCGGGTATACCCGAATTCGTGGGACTAGCCGAGCTCGAATAAAGTGTGTCGCCAGTGTAGTGTGCATGAGTCCTACCTATATCCAGTGCAGCGCCTCCACCTCATCAGGATCCCAGCGTCCGCTTGTGGATGTCCTGGTGAGGAACGCCTCTGTGGTGCACTCCTCTGTGTAATCACTCCACACACACACGAGGGTATACTTGAACAGAGTCATCTTTATTGATGTACGGTGGGCCAGCTGCCCGTCACAATGGATTCTCTTAGCCTTCCATTGTTCACCGTACTTCCCTTTAAAAGGTATCTCTTCCCTTAATTGGTGGATTCCCTATCCCCGTGGGGATATCTTCCCTGTGACCAGGTCCCTGGTCACAGCTCCGTAATCTGTCCTTTCAACAGCTTATCACTCCTCCTCTATAACTCAGCAACCAACTAACTTTTGCACAGTGCTGTGCCTTATGTATCCTCTGGGGGCTGACACAACTCTGACATCACTAACCATGGATTCAGAGCATGTGACCACTCCCATCCATACATAGGGCACTTCACCAGGGTGTGAGGGCAAACCTCCATAATTACTGCTGGCATGCCCATAACTTACCAGGTCTTACTGTCAGCAGGAGAGATGACTGTTAGCCATTTTACAGCATGGCTACACATACATACATACATACATACTTATATACATACAATAGCGCCACTACTTTTACGAATAGACGTTATTTTTGCATCTCATTAGCTTTGAGGATACACGTTAAAATGAAGAAAAATAATGTCCATTCCCAATTTCGGTAACTAGCTTTATTATTGTTTTTATTGAAGTTATGTTATTTGTTACAGAAAAATAAAACAGATACAGTATAAAGTTGAAATGTGCTGTGATTAAAGACTTCCCGTTAGTGCTGTATATCACCCATACATATCCTGGGCTCTTGGCAGCTCTTCAAAAGTAGTTTGCATAAGTGTTGAGTGAATTAAAACCAATAAATACAATTTACTGTTGAAAAACATCTTTATTACATTGACATCTGTCATCTCAATTCATTGCTGATATGGACATCCAACGCTATATTAATATGGACATTTAAAGGGACATTTCACTTTGAAATTGTCAGATGACTTAAAACACATTTTAACTTTGGCATTTTAAACAAAAACCCATTTAATTATATGACTAATATTGTGAGGAAAAACATGTGTTTTATTAGTCAATTGAACTTTAATGCATTCCATCTCATGGGTTACAGCATTATTTTTGTGGATAGAATGTTTCTGGTCGCGGCTTTCTTACCTACAATCTCGTGCAGTGGATCATTTTAAGTGGCATCTTCAAAGTACATTTATACATGGCAATTGTAAATCAAGAAAGCTGAAACCCCAGTTGCCAACTTTGAACAAAAAAATAAAAAAATGTAAACGGTTCGATTTACTAATGTCCATAGCTGCAATACTAAGGGAAAATGAGTGTAAAATGAATTAGTAATGTTTTATTTATAATAGTAAATATGACCCTTTAATATTTTGTGGATGTCCATGGACCTGAAATAGGTAGAATAATGTTCACCTTCCTCACCCTTACCCAGCAAGCTGGTGTGTTTCTCTGTGGTGTATCTGTCAATTGATAGCACCCAGTACAAGTACGACTAAATACATATACACCCCTATTGGTTTGTATTGTTTCTGGAGTATAAATAGCACACACAATCATATGTAATAGAGCAGTGCCTCATTAAAACTTTACTTCCTCATAAAACTTCTTACTTTAATTGTTCACCATGTTGATTATTTATAGGGGTATTTTTTGTAACTGGAATGCTACCATCAAGTTATATTATTTTCATAGATTATCAAACACTAATTGTCTGGTCCATTTTAGAAACCAATGAAAGGAATCGGAGTAATGCGTATTTCTCACTTGTCCTATAACCAAGAAAAAACAACCACAGAATAATAAAAAAACTGAGTTATTACTAATAGCGAAGTAGGTAAAATCTGTTACTTTCATTCTCGCTCTGTTTATTTTGGATACTTTTGAATAGACCACACCTAAATCTTTATGAACCTAATAAACTTTCCAACATTCTCAGACATGAGTCGTGATCTTTATACTGATGCAGAGGCCGTTATTCGAACATTTCACGCGGCAATTAATGCGTGATCCGTGATCACAACGGGGACAAAGCTCGCTGTGTTTAATGAACTGACCGCGACGCATTAGCTTCCCAAAGCAGGGACCCCTGCTGTGTGAATGCTACCGGCGTCTGCCTTTGTGTAATAGACGTGCAGAAAGAGAGTCTGAATCAGTCCCTCTAACTGCGTGCCTCTCACAGGCGATCGCGGGGGTTTTATTAAAATTCTAAAATTACAGTTTTGTAGCAGGGGGTCTCCTGAGCTGAATAAAGTTGATTTCAGTTCCGGGGACCCCCTATGTTCTGAGTTACAGGCCCCGTTATGGGGTGCCGGTACACCCGCCATGTTAAAATCCTGTGGGATCGAATCAAAACAATGCAGAGGGATACCGGCACCCCATAACAGGGCCTGTATCTCGGGAAGTAGGGGGTCTCCAAGGCTGAAATAAACTTTGTTTAGCTCGGAAGACGCCCTGCTCCCCCACACTAGTATCAAACCTCCCCCCCCTCCAAATAAAAATGTATTACCTTAGCGGATAGCTGCTAATGTAATGAAGCTGCTTACATTTTATTTTTATTCATAGTGTGCATGAGCAGGGGGACTCCTGAGCTGAACAAAGTTGATTTCAGGAACGGAGACCCCCTACTTCCCGAGTTACAGGCCCAGTTATGGGGTGCCGGTATCCACGCCATGTTAAAATTGTGGGTCACGTGACAGCGGGACTAGAGGGATACAGGCACCCCATAACTGGGCCTTTAAGTCGGGAAGTAGGGGGTCTCTGGACCTGAAATCAACTTTGTTCATTTCAGGAGACCCCCTGCTCACGCACATAATAAATAAAAATTAAAAATGTAAGCAGCTTCATTACCTTAGCAATGCCCGCTAAGGCAATGAAGGGGTTAAGGCACAGGTGCCAACCCTGTGTGTAAAAAAACTATATATTGTGAATAAGTGAATATAAGGCGCTAACAACTTAAATATATACAATAGTGATACGTGCAAGTGCAATAAAAAATTAATATTAGTGCTCAAATAATAAACCCTGCTCAAACCCTCTGGTAGAACCTGTTTCCAGGGTTCCAAGTAGAAAGATGTATTTCAAACAATCCAGGAGGAGCAAAATATAGGGAAATAAAAACAGAAAACAGTGCAAATTTAAGTGCAGACGTTGAGACTCTGATGAAATAATAATGACAATATCTTGGCTCTGTCGGTCTATCTACTTACAAGATGTAAGTGGTAAGTATGCAGTTGGCAGATTGGGCTGCCACCCCAGGTAGTAGCTGTGTATTGTGGATATCCCTCCAGGCTTATCTCGTCAGGGTAACCATGGTGTACATATGGGAGGAAACAAAGCTACATAGCGCGATCTGTCTTTCCAAAAACTTTATAAAATGAATATGAGCATATAAAATGTGCACTTACAATGTGCCAGAATTAAAAATGCATTTATCACAATCACAGTGATTCTAGGGGTTTTTATCCGATCTCACCGCCTCCTCTCTGGCTCTGGATATCAGCCGTCTGCAACCTGGAACGCTCAGCTCCGTTTCTCCTCCGGCGCGTGTGACGTCACTGCTCAGTGGAAGGTACAGCTACGGATCCCTCACTAGACCAAAACACCACTCTACGCGTTTCGCCCAGCTCAGCAAGCTGTCAATGGCTTCGTCAGGAGTGTGTGAGTTGTGGGGTTAATGAATATCCTTATATACCCTCTCTGGTCTAATTATACAATCAATGCAGACAATTACATCAGCGCTATGGTGACCAATCTTTACATAATTGTTCCAATTAGGATTTCTATATTACACATGTTACATACTTTGATTCTTGATGAAACATCATTCTCATAGGTGTTAATCTTTATATAATGTTATCCATCTACAGGAAATTATATCTATTCAGCACTTGGAATATATATATGGAGTATCAAGTGCAGTTTAATAGTATTTTGATTTTTAATTAGCAATTTACATTTTATAAATGAAGTTAGGCTGATTTCTTTTAAAATTTTCCTTGAGTCTTATGTTAGTCTCTATGTATACAATAGAGGCTGCATCACCAAAAATGGGGGGGGGGGGGGGGGGGGGGGTGAATTCGTTCTTGTTCATGAATAAATGTATTAAGTCAGCAGTTGACAATGGGCAATTTTAGTTTATTTTGATGTAATTGATTAATTCAAGTTGCTGCTGTTATATTGCAACCTGATTTATTGTGACCCACTTTATATTCATGTCAGTATTAGTTTCATTATTATTTCATCTAGCTGAATTACTTAGAATCTGCTTCTGTGTGAATAATCCTAGACAACAATACAGATGCTTCTGGGATAGTAAATTCGTATCTGGTGTTATAATTAATTGGTTTTAATGCTAGCTGACATTAGGGGGAAACTTCAAGTAGATATTACTTATAAGGTAATTAGGTTCTTAATACTCATTATATAATTTTTAGTGTTTATAAGTGACTATAAATTTGGGTGGAGAATGACATTTCATTTACATTATAATATACATATTTATGCAATTTATATATTTTACATTTTTAAACATATGTTCTCAATGCATGTTTATAACACAAGCGCAACATACAACAGGACATGTATAATCTACTCTAAAGATCTATAATGATAAAGACTCATACACATTCCAACAAGTTTATACATTATGTCATATCAAAAAGGTGTTATACAATCTCTGACTATCAGTGCTAATACACATAGTGTGATTTCACTATCTGAAAACACACGCAGATAGGATATATTGAGCCTAGAGGAGAGGAAAAGGAGAGGCAAAAAAAGGGGGGGGAGGGGAGAGGAGATTACAATCAGTTAGATATTCAGACTAGGAAGGGTGTCAGATCTATTTCTGCATTCAGGCCCCTTGGTGTCATAGTTTTTAGGCGGTGGATCCAAAATGCTTCCCTTCGCAATAGTTCTAAACCTCTATCGCCACCCCTCCAATGTGGCAGAACATGCTCTATAGCTTGATAATGCAGGCCTGTCGGTTCACCAGCATGGAAGTCAGAAAAATGTTTTGGAATACTATGATTCTGCAGCTTCCTGTGAATCCCACTAATATGTTCCAGTATTCTTATTCGTACAGGCCTTATGGTCTTTCCAACATATTGTAACCTGCAGGAACATTCCAAGAGATAAACCACATGGTCTGTCCTGCAGGTTATGAAGCTTGATATTTGGAAGCTTTCGCCTGTAACGTTTGATACAAATTGGTTTTGGTTAGGTGATTTGAACCGACAGGCTGTGCATGTCTTGCATCCGTAAAACCCCTTTGTATGTAGCCAACTATTATCTATACAGTTTTTCTTACTTCTCAGAGCACTTGGTGCAAGTTGATCTTTGAGATTCTTGGCTTTTTTATATACTATACTAGGTCTATTAGGGATGACTGGGCCTAAGACAGGATCATTTTTTTAATATATCCCAATGTTTAAATAGGATTTTTTTGATCGCATTTGCCTCCCTATTGTAACCCGTAAGGAACGCATATTCAAAGTTCCTGTTCTCCTTTTTTGTCTTATCTTTTACTTTCAATAGGTCAGATCTATTCATGTTCCTAACTTTTTCCCTAGCACCATTTAATAGTTCCTCATTGTAATTCCTCTCCAGAAATTTGCTCTGGATCCTATCTGACTGTGTTTCGCACTCTTCTACATCGGTGCAATTCCTTTTAATGCGTATCAGCTGACTGATTGGAACGTTGTCCATCCAATTCGATAGATGACAGCTATCTCTCCTGATGTAGTTGTTTTTATCAGTGTCTTTGAAATGTGTTCTTGTCTTTAACATTTTATTTTCAACATAGATGTTTAAATCTAGATAGTTCACCGCTGTGTTGCTCCACTCATTGGTGAAAGAAAGATTACATGCGATCAAAAAAATCCTATTTAAACATTGGGATATATTAAAAAAATGATCCTGTCTTAGGCCCAGTCATCCCTAATAGACCTAGTATAGTATATAAAAAAGCCAAGAATCTCAAAGATCAACTTGCACCATGTGCTCTGAGAAGTAAGAAAAACTGTATAGATAATAGTTGGCTACATACAAAGGGGTTTTACGGATGCAAGACATGCACAGCCTGTCGGTTCAAATCACCTAACCAAAACCAATTTGTATCAAACGTTACAGGCGAAAGCTTCCAAATATCAAGCTTCATAACCTGCACGACAGACCATGTGGTTTATCTCTTGGAATGTTCCTGCAGGTTACAATATGTTGGAAAGACCATAAGGCCTGTACGGACAAGAATACTGGAACATATTAGTGGGATTCACAGGAAGCTGCAGAATCATAGTATTCCAAAACATTTTTCTGACTTCCATGCTGGTGAACCGACAGGCCTGCATTATCAAGCTATAGAGCATGTTCTGCCACATTGGAGGGGTGGCGATAGAGGTTTAGAACTATTGCGAAGGGAAGCGTTTTGGATCCACCGCCTAAAAACTATGACACCAAGGGGCCTGAATGCAGAAATAGATCTGACACCCTTCCTAGTCTGAATATCTAACTGATTGTAATCTCCTCTCCCCTCCCCCCCCTTTTTTTGCCTCTCCTTTTCCTCTCCTCTAGGCTCAATATATCCTATCTGCGTGTGTTTTCAGATAGTGAAATCACACTATGTGTATTAGCACTGATAGTCAGAGATTGTATAACACCTTTTTGATATGACATAATGTATAAACTTGTTGGAATGTGTATGAGTCTTTATCATTATAGATCTTTAGAGTAGATTATACATGTCCTGTTGTATGTTGCGCTTGTGTTATAAACATGCATTGAGAACATATGTTTAAAAATGTAAAATATATAAATTGCATAAATATGTATATTATAATGTAAATGAAATGTCATTCTCCACCCAAATTTATAGTCACTTATAAACACTAAAAATTATATAATGAGTATTAAGAACCTAATTACCTTATAAGTAATATCTACTTGAAGTTTCCCCCTAATGTCAGCTAGCATTAAAACCAATTAATTATAACACCAGATACGAATTTACTATCCCAGAAGCATCTGTATTGTTGTCTAGGATTATTCACACAGAAGCAGATTCTAAGTAATTCAGCTAGATGAAATAATAATGAAACTAATACTGACATGAATATAAAGTGGGTCAAAATAAATCAGGTTGCAATATAACAGCAGCAACTTGAATTAATCAATTACATCAAAATAAACTAAAATTGCCCATTGTCAACTGCTGACTTAATACATTTATTCATGAACAAGAACGAATCCCCCCCCCCCCCATTTTTGGTGATGCAGCCTCTATTGTATACATAGAGACTAACATAAGTCTCAAGGAAAATTTTAAAAGAAATCAGCCTAACTTCATTTATAAAATGTAAATTGCTAATTAAAAATCAAAATACTATTAAACTGCACTTGATACTCCATATATATATATTCCAAGTGCTGAATAGATATAATTTCCTGTAGATGGATAACATTATATAAAGATTAACACCTATGAGAATGATGTTTCATCAAGAATCAAAGTATGTAACATGTGTAATATAGAAATCCTAATTGGAACAATTATGTAAAGATTGGTCACCATAGCGCTGATGTAATTGTCTGCATTGATTGTATAATTAGACCAGAGAGGGTATATAAGGATATTCATTAACCCCACAACTCACACACTCCTGACGAAGCCATTGACAGCTTGCTGAGCTGGGCGAAACGCGTAGAGTGGTGTTTTGGTCTAGTGAGGGATCCGTAGCTGTACCTTCCACTGAGCAGTGACGTCACACGCGCCGGAGGAGAAACGGAGCTGAGCGTTCCAGGTTGCAGACGGCTGATATCCAGAGCCAGAGAGGAGGCGGTGAGATCGGATAAAACCCCCTAGAATCACTGTGATTGTGATAAATGCATTTTTAATTCTGGCACATTGTAAGTGCACATTTTATATGCTCATATTCATTTTATAAAGTTTTTGGAAAGACAGATCGCGCTATGTAGCTTTGTTTCCTCCCATATGTACACCATGGTTACCCTGACGAGATAAGCCTGGAGGGATATCCACAATACACAGCTACTACCTGGGGTGGCAGCCCAATCTGCCAACTGCATACTTACCACTTACATCTTGTAAGTAGATAGACCGACAGAGCCAAGATATTGTCATTATTATTTCATCAGAGTCTCAACGTCTGCACTTAAATTTGCACTGTTTTCTGTTTTTATTTCCCTATATTTTGCTCCTCCTGGATTGTTTGAAATGTAAAAAAACTAAAACATGGCCTACACAGTACAGTACATTTAAATAAATCATCCCCCCCCCCCCTGTACCACCAAACACACATACATTACATTAATGGGCCAAATAGCTATTATCCAGATATGGGTAATAGATTATTTGGCCCATTATTAAACACATTACCTACAGTAGCATAATAAAATAAATACAGTTCTACTGTACTTACTACCACCGCAATACAGTACATTCTGACACATACACACAGTACTGGATGCCAAGCAATGCTCTAAATAAAATAAAATAAATAAAGTACCATAAATCAATCCATTCACAAATCAATTACAATACAATCCAAATCAATTACTGTACACAATTCACTATTCAAATCCTACAAACAAAACAAGTAAACAGAAATAAATTACCATCAATCAAACCATTCACAAATCAATTACAATACAATACAAATCAATTACACAATTCACTATTCAAATCCTAGAAACAAAACAAGGAATCAGAAATAAATTACCATCAATAAACTAAATCTAACCAACATTAAGCCACTATTAAAAAGCAAGCCCCTCCCCCCTGAAATAAACCATAGCAAACACATTTGCACACCAAGCTGCAAAATACAGTTACAAATGCATCAAAAAAAAGCAACCAAACATGAGCAATACAAGCTTTTATTTGCTCTGTATTATGTATATCCATAGGGACATACATAAATACAGAGGCAATAAATGGACATTAAAAAAAATCAATCACATTAAAAAAAAAATTCAAAACCTGTACAAGCTAAATAAAATACATTTCTTTTGTAAACTTACCATTACTTGTCCCATTCACCGACTCCCGTTGATACTGCTTACTCTCGAACCAATTCACGCACAGGAACCCATAAAATAATAAAACATAAAATAATAAATCATAAAATAATAAACCATAACAATCCAGGGGTCTGTGTCTTCTATTTGTAATCCATTCCGTCTGTGGAGTCTTCATCTGTATTCTTTTTTCGCTCTTCTTCTGTTCCTCGGCCACGCCCTGGCCTTTTTCTTGGAGGGGAGGTCCTCCCTCCACGTCGTCTGGCTCTAAAATGAGACGACATAGGCTTTTAAAGGCCCATGACGTCACATTTTCATCATATGGTTCCCACGGCCCTGATTGGGCCGTGAAAACCATGTGATTAAAAAAAAAAAATGAATAAAAAATTGATGACGTCATTTAAAGGCAATGATGCCAGCCAATCAGAATGGTTGTGCTGCAATTGCCTTTAAGACGACGTCATCAAAAGAAAGATGGCCGCCCTCACATGGTACAGTACTTGAGCCAATCAGAAGTGGGATTACAGTATATCATTTTCCAATTCGTGATCCGTTCGAATAACGGCCGCTGCATCAGTACCTTACACAGAATACAATGGTGTATTTATGAATAAAAGCACTGAAATATGAAGTGAAGGCATAAGGAAACAGATGAATTTCTTTTAAACAGGTTATCTGAATTTCTATATATACACAAAACCAACATGCAGGCTTGTTGTTGTGGTTTGTATGAAGTAAAGTAGCAAAGGAAGGAGACAGAGTTAGTTATATGATGCATTTAATTGGACCAATATATAGTTGACCATTTTAAAGCTTTCAAACCACAAAGGGGTTCTTTATCAGCTATGGTAGAAATACAGAAATATAATTTATATACACACTGTATAGTGAAGAGATTGTATCTAGTTACACTAGATAAGGAGAGGATGTAAGATATCACAGGGTGAATGCTGGCAGGCTACTTTGAAAATGAACATGGAAGGATTGAGAGACTATTCTTTTGTTATTTATGTAGCCCCTGTAAGTAAGAGCGGGCTACTTATCTTTCTCCTACTGGAGTAAGCCCTGGTAAGGGCAGGCGCCAGTAGTAACCATGGATTTTCCCCCCTTCAAGCCCTGCCTGGAGTGATGGAGGTGGGCTCTCTGACTCTGTGCAGGCCTAGACAGAGGGGAGGTATTGCTGACCTCATGAGGGGCAGGGCTGACTCTATTTAGTGGGCTGTCCTGTGTGTGTCTGAGTCAGTTGGTTCTGTCAGTTCGTGCTGCGAGTTGAGTGAGAGCTGAGAGAAAGAGATGGCAGCTCAGAATGCTCAGTTCTGTGAGGGTGTCAGTCTGAGCTGGAGCAGAGTCTGGAGAGCAGAGTGTCAGGACTGGCAATCTGTGGAGAGCCTGGAGGGAGTATGTGGAGTGATGTCCTGGAGCGGAGTAGAGTGCTGGTCTGAAGTGTAGTAAGACCCAGCAGAGCGCATGCCTGACCTGAGAGGCCCTGTTCAACGTGAGAGTGATATTTGTAGGAGAGACCTCAGAGCCCCTCTGAGTAGAGCGGACAGGACTATAGAGGTGGACCACTGCCCCTCACCCTATTTATGGGTTTAGGGGGAGGATAACTAGCCTCACTCCTAGGGCCTACCCTGAGAGGTGGAGGCAGGGGTATTGAGGCCCCATTCAGCCCATCCTGCTGGGAAGCATACATCTGGAGGGAAGGAGAGGAGAGAGACGCCTGTACCTTGGGAGCCCGGTTTCTATGAACTACTCTTTGCATGAACTGCTGTGCACTACCTCACGGTGTTACCACAGAAAAAAGACATTGCTGCTGTTTTACATAAGACTGTGTGTGAGTTCTGGAGCATTCACCCTGGGACCAGGGTTCTTTCTCTGTAAGGGTCCTACCCCATATCCCTGGGGCTTATAGAGAATGGAGGCGCTGCACCACTAAAGACTGAAGGCCATTACCCCAGAAGCCTGTCCTGTTGTCCCCAATACCACCGCGGAAGACTCCGGCCCTCCAGGTATGCACCACCAAGTACATGTAGCCAGCCCTCACTACACCCTAGATACAGTATGCTATCAGTGTCTGGGGGGGGGGGGACATGGGTTACATTTAAAAGAGACTTAGATAAACAGGAGACATGAGTGAAAAGCTGAAGAGAACTAGACAGCGTTTACATCGAGGTGGATATATACATGACTGTGTTCAGTCTTTCAGACCTTTTAATGGTGCTGGGCTGGGCATGGAAATGCAGATAGAATAAGGATGGGCGACAGGAACTTTTAGGCCCCGCTCACACAGCGCGCTGTACGACGTGCGCGCGCTATACGACGTGCGCGCGCTTATGTGCGCGCGTGTTCGTCACAGATTCCTGGCGGTCAATGGTAGTGTTCAGTATTGAAACTACCATTGGCTGCAAAGTACAGCGTCAACGCTACTGCAGTAGCGGATCACCTTTGAATCTGTGATTTCTGCCTGCAGCAGCATGACGTCAATTTCAGCAGCCAATCAAAGGTTCGTAGAGGAGGGAGAGGAGGAGGGCAACGCGGCAGCCGCCCCAGCACCCCGCCTCTTCACACACCTCCTGCCATTACTGCATCTATTCCACAGGACAATATTACTCAGAGTATGGTATAATGTGCTCAGTCGGACATGTGTCCATGGAATAGGGTATGTTGTGCGGCTGCTTTGTACTTGTGATACGCAGAAAAAGTAGTTGATTGTTACCTTGCTCCCTGGGTCCACCAGCAATAGATGCTTTGGATGTCCTTCATTAAGCCCACTTAGTACATATTGACAAGCCGATGGTGTGCTCTCTTGAACCAGAAAATCTCTGTCATTAACGAGGAAGCCCTTTGAAACTTTCCGGCTCATTTTCTTAAGTAATGTAATAAAACACTGCACAAATCCTAGTATCGTTTTTATTTACAACAGTAGCTTGGCTCACACAGTCAGCTGAATGATTTGGCACTTGTTTCCTTCCTGGATGTTGCCTTGTGTCGGATCATTCCGTCTGCTGGGGATGATCACACATCGCCCAGCAGACAGGGCGCGCACACGCGGACGCGCGCACGCTACATTGTGAAGTCCCAAGTGTGAACGCAGCCTTATAGTACAAATAATAGCTTTATTCAAAGCTGTTCATAATGCTTGCCACATAACAGACAGACTTCACTTTAGATATTATCTGGTGTCAAACAATACGGTCACTCTGTGCTTTCTTCCACTGGTATTTCTCACTCCCACGCTAGGGTGGTAGTGATGCTTGTTTCCCTTAGTATTGGTTAGTTTAGCAATCTCCTATATAGCTTCTATACTGCCCTTTCTCAAGTGGATCCTTGTTGGGGGCACACACTATTTTCTGGCACTGATACTCTGTTTCAGTATAAGGCATTCTTGGTCTATGCTTGTCAGATCGAGAGTTTACTGAGGACCTTCCATTGGGACTGATCCGATAATGCTCTAGAGCTACTACACTGATAACTGCTGCTGATCACCTGCTTACTCCTATACCTGCAAGAAATCAATCATGAGCCATTACTATGGGCATAACTTTATACCGCACGTTCCGTAACTGAAAACAATACATGTTACATAGTGACAGGACATCCTTAAAATACTGAACTATACAATTAGACCTATATACAGGACTCGCAATAAGGCCCTTACCAGAACTGCAAGAAACCAACTTCTGGAACATTGGGTGGAGCTATACCGGTATATACCCTTATATTTACCTATGGTGGCATCACTGTTAACTAGCCATCCTACGTCACATGGTGGGGGAGGGCAATATCAGAGTGATCCCAGCAGCTTAACCTATTAAGGCAGATAACCCCTCATATTAACCAGAAGTCCCCAAAGGGGGATTACACAAACGTTATTATTTTCTCACTTTGCAGCGAGACAAACAGATGTAGAAAGGCACTGTCTACATAGCCGTGGCTGAACAAGCTGAAAACCTAAAGAAAAGGTTCTGAAGGTTCCGAAAGCTCCCAAGGCAACGCACTCTAGCCCTTATTATGTGAAGAAGAAAAGGGCCAAAATCCACAAGGATCAACTTGTTTGGATGGGTACAGACGTGCCCCTGCACCCGCCAAAGCAGAATCAGATGTCCCAGGCGTTTCACTGCCATCGCCCACCGCCACGATTCCAAAACATCCACCCGCTCTGACTTTTTTTACACCGATGCTCGTACGGAAACCCCCAGCTTACCTGCTCCAGGACCCATCCACATCGATGCTCGTCCGGAAACTCCCAGTTCACCTGCTCCTGGACCCAGCCACGCCTGTGTAAGTCCCAAAGCCTCCAGCTCCTCTCCTCCAGCACCCAGCCACACAGATGTTTATCTGGGTGACACCAGCACTCCTTGCACCAGATCCAGCTCGGTCACCCACATGCTGGATGTTTTCAGTGGTATCGAAATCACTGACAACTCAACAGAGAAATACAGGGACTGAGTGGAGGCCAAGATGAATCATCTTAAGGAGACCATGTTGAATATGGATAGGTGCATTGGTGCTCGTTTGGATAAGATTGAGTGGAACATCACTGGACTCTATTCTTTGCTTGGAGCCCCTGCCCCGCTATTTCTAATGCAGGAGCAGGAGGGTGGCCTGGAAGCGCCTTATTCTCAAATGAAGGAACCGCATACCGCCCCCCCCCGCCCCCACACCCCATGCACCATCTCAGGATTTGACCTTCATGGGGCCAACACCAAGCACAGCACGGCCCCCCCCCACGCTTACCCCCTCTGACTACAGAATACATGTATGCGCTTGTGTTGGAGGAGATGACAACCTCGGTAAGCGTTAGGCCACGACCGGAAGAAAGCATCCTCCCCCCGACCATCTACCCCCACCCATTGCCAGAAGCACACCCGCTCCAGCACCCAGGATTATACAGCTCCCAGAGATCACCCTGAGAGATCTGCCTCAGAGCCCCAAGATCAGATCTGCTGGTCTACGTCAGTAATATTCCCAGTTAATCTTTAAACACCACGTCAGTTTTGAGCTGCACAGCGAGTGGACCCAAAATGTAAATTATGAAGGCAATAAATACAAGAAGGTTCTTCCAGCCCAATTAAGGAGAACAATTATGGAGGAAGTGAAGTGCAATTTTAAAGCTACCAGTCTTCTTATGAAAACCGTGAGAAACAGCATCAATAGTCTTTTGAGGCATACAAAGGCTCTTCCGTGGAGCTCCATCGACTTGTTTGATGACTACTAGCTATAAATGTATTTACAAATAAAGATGCACTGCCAATGTAGACATACAATACAATATTTTTAATCTAAAAAAACAGTTGATTTTTTAAAAATGATTTAATTGTTTAATGCTTATTTTCTGTTTTGCCTGTTTGAAGCTGGGCAAAGAAAACGTGCCGGAACCTGCCCTCCCCTCCCGCCACCCCCCCCTGCCCCCCCCAGGTAAGAAACACAGTGCTCAAATCCATGCATGCCATGTCCCTTCCCAGGGCCACCATCAGCGGGGCACAGAGGGCACTGGCGTCCCGGGCCCATTGAGTCAGCGGGGCCCACCGCCGGCGTGTCTTTAAAAAAAAAAAAGGCTGTGTCAAAAAAAAAAATAATAATAATAAGGAGAGGGGATCCAATCAGGGCCCTCCTCATGGGCGGGGAGTGGGAGGACTTAAGCTAATATAAGCAACTGCACAGGGGGAAAAAGCGTGTTTGAATGTTCCCGGCTGTGCAGTTGGTTATTCAAATATACAACACCACAGAAACGTTAAGTAAATCCATGCTTTAATTGTTATTTGTCCTATGAATGTGATTGTGTCTGAGTTTCACCCTCAGTCACTGTTGTTTGTGTCTGTCTGTCTACAATGTACTGTATACTCTCTCTAGTCTGTTATTTGTCTGTCTGTCCCTTCCGACATTTCCCCCCCCCCAAACCGGCATCCACTGAAAGCCCCCCACCACAGGCCCCAACACCCACCGGCCCGCCGAGTCCAGCCACAGCCTGCTCCTCACTACCACCGGCATCCACACGGTCTCTTCCCCCCCCAACCACCACCGGCATCCACCCCCCTCCACCGGCATCCACCTTCCCCCGAGGCCCCCACACCTACCGGCCCGGCATCCAGAGATCCGCCGCACCCGCCCTCCACTCCTCCGTGGCATCTGTTTTGGGCCTAGCCCACGCGTCCCTCCGAGCCGCAGCCTGATCCTGACTCGACCCCCCCCCCTGGCATCCACATGGTCCCTCCCCCCCCGGTATCCACACGACCCCCCCTCCACCCAACCGGCAACCACCCCCTCCACGGGCATCCATCTTCGCCCCCCCCCGAGGCCCCCACACCTACTGGCCCAACATCAAGAGATCCTCCGTGCCCGCCCTCCACTCCTCCGTGGCATCTGTTTTGGGCCTAGCCCACGCGTCCCTCTGAGCCACAGCTTGCTCCTCACTCGACCCCCCCCTGGCATCCACACGGTCCCTCCCCCCCCTGGCATCCACACGGTCCCTCCTCCAACCAACCGGCAACCACCCCCTCCACCGGCATCCACCTTCCCCCCCGAGGCCCCCACACCTACCGGCCCAGCATCCAGAGATCCTCTGCGCCTGCCCTCCACTCCTCCGCGGCATCTGTTTTGGGCCTAGCGAACGCGTCCCTCCGAGCCTCAGCCTGCTCCTCACTCGACTCCCCCCCCCTGGCATCCACACAGTCCCTCCTCCCCCACCCCCGGCATCCACATGGTCCCCACTCCACCCAACCGGCAACCACCCCCCTCAACCGGCATCCACCTTCCCCCCCTGAGACCCCCAAATCTACGGGCCTGGCATCAAGAGATCCTCCGCGCCCGCCCTCCACTCCTCCGTGGCATCTGTTTTGGGCCTAGGCCACACGTCCCTCCGAGTCGCAGCTTGCTCCTCACTCAACCACCCAGGCATCCACACGGTCCCCCCTCCACCCAACCGGCAACCACCCCCCTCCACCGGCATCCACCTTCCCCCCCCCTCCAAGGCCCCCACACCTACCGGCCCGGCATCAAGAGATCCTCCGCGCCCACCCTCCACTCCTCTGCGGCATCTATTTTGGGCCTAGCCCACGCGGCCCTCCGAGTCCAGCCTGCTCCTCACTCCCAACCCCCTCATTGGCATCCACCTCCCCCCCCATTGGCATCCACCTCCCCCCCCTTTGGCATCCACCTCCACCCCCTATTGGCATCCACCTCCCCCCCCCCATTGGCATCCACCTCCCCACCCCATTTGCATCCACCTCCCCCCTATTGGCATCCACCTCCCCCCTATTGGCATCCACCTCCCCCCTATTGGCTTCCACCTCCCCCCAGGCCCTACTGGAATCCTCCGCCGGGTCATCCCACCCAGGACCGGTTGAAGCCTCCCCCCGCAGGCCGATTGAAGGCCCCCCCTGTGGGCCGGTTGAAGGCTCCCGAGTCTACCGCCCCCCCCCCCCAGTGGACCAATCGAAGGCCCCCCTGCGGATTGGTTGAAGAGCCCCCCGGACCGGTTGAAGAGGTACTGTAACTAATACTAAATGTAATATTGTCTGTACCCCTTACACCCATACTTAACCATATCCCCCGAGGCCTATACTTAACCCCTTCCCCCCAGGCCTATATTTAACCCCTTCCCCACAGGCCTATACTTAAACCTACGTAAACCCCCCAGGCCTATACTTAACCCCTTCCCCCCCAGGCCCATCCCTTACCAGGTTTAATGAGCTGTAAAATGATTGGTTTAAGAATTAAGGAGTGGTTGGTATAATCTGCCTAGTAACAGTTTTAGACAAAGGAACCAAAAAAATGTATAAAGGTTGCTGCCTGGACACTCCCTGGCAGAGAGAGTCTTGTAGACTTTTGAATGAGTATGATCATACTGTACAATAAACTACTTATTATCAACTGAACCCCGTTTGTCAATTTGGAACATTGACAAAACCCCATTTTATTCTACAACTTTGTCCTGTCTGGGGCTAGTGATCCCGGTGGTTTTGGTGTTAAAGTACTAGTCTCTCGTGACAATAACACTTTGGCCAAAGTGTTTAACTAAATGACCCTTATTCATGAGAATACGAACATTGAAGTATCTACCTATGTATTTCATCACATTGGATGTAGCATTGGGCGTCTTTCTTTTGTTATATACATTCGGCCTCACAGAGCACTCATTTTGCAAGAAAAATATATATATGATGTGGTGGGTCCTCGCGTTAGAGCTTGTTGGCATTGTGCGTTTATTAATTTTCAACTGGTATCAGTTGGTTGGAGGTTAGTAGGTAGGTAGTGGGTAAATGGGAATTTTCACAGGTGGTGTAGGACCTGCATACTGGTCATGCCGTGACGTGGCTGCAGGCTCATAACACTTTGGCCAAAGGGTTTCATTAAATGAACGTTATTCAAGAGAATACTAACATTGAAGTATTTAACTATGCATTTTGTTACATTTGATGTAGCATTGGGTATCTTTTGTCTTTTGTTGAAAATATTAAAATAAACAGACTGCACTGTAATGTTTTTTTCAGTATTATAACAAGAAAGCATTTCATTTAAACTTGGGTCTGTTTTTTTTGGGGGGGGGTGGGGCCCACTCCTTTCATTTGGCCCGGGCCCCATGATTTCTGATGGCGACCCTGTCCCTTCCCCCCAAACCCAAAGTACTTTAAAACCTCTAGTCCTACTGTAAAGTGCAGTAGCACATGCAATGCATGCTTTGTTTCCTCCAACCCTCCTCAAAAACTAGAAGATACAGTTTAACAATGGACTGTACTGGCGTCATGGTATAATAATTTTTTTCTATTTCTGTTTTCTATTTTGCATGTCTGGAGCTAGGTAAAGACAACGTGCAGGATCCAAACGCCCCCCCCCCCCCCCCCCACTTGGAGCAGGAAACTCTCCCAGCAATACTGCCAGGTAAGACACCGTGCTCAAATCCATGCATGCCATGTCCCTTCCCCCCAAACCCCCAAAAACCTAAAGTAGTGTAAACCTGTAGTCCTATTGTGAAGTGCAGTAGCACATGCTTTATCTCCTCCAACCCCCCCAAAAGCAGAAGATACAAAGCACTGTAGTCTTAATGTACTGTTCCCCATGCCATGCCCTTTCCCCCCAAATCCCCCAAAACATAAGGTACTTTAAAACCTCTAGTCCTACTGTAAAGTGCAGTAGCATATGCAATGCATGCTTTGTCTCCTCAAACACCCCCCACCCCCCAAAGCAGAAGATACAAGGCACTGTAGTCATAATGTACTGTTCCCCATGTCATGCCCTTTCTCCCCAAACACCCCAAAAATCTGTATTTAATAATGTATGGTGCAATTGTAAATATATAATATTGTCTATTTCTTTACAGACCAAGATGTCCAAGAAGCACCACCCATTGATAAGAAGTTATATACAGTATATATATACATGGATGCACATCTTTTTGCTTGCTTTGGCAAGTACTCTGATTTGTTGCTAGAGGTCTTCTTGATATGTGGCAAAAATAACAATGAGATTATAGAGAGGAGTGCTGCACACCTTAAAAAGAGAAAAATGATACAATTACCGGTGCTCCAATGTTAGAACGAAAGCCTGCAGTCAGTCCTGAGTACATAGAGGAAGGAACAGAGGGCACAGCGGATTCTGCAAATTCAAACTCATTTATTGAGCCAACACAACGTTTCGACCGTGGAGGTCTTTTTCAAGTGACAATGGCATGTGCTTGTTTAAGGCTCAACAGTCCTTTCTCATTTCTGGACCAAATGTTCCTTCTTTCAGGGAAGGGAAGTCCAGTCCTGACATACTCTTGTGATGTGTGTATCACTGTACATGCTTCCAATATCTTTCTACTCTATCTTCCAAACCCCATGGCATCAATATTTCTAATTCCTCAAATACCCAATATATTCCGACCTTAACATTGTCTTCCTCTATAATTTAATTTACAGCCATCTGATTTGACATCTGGCTCACATCAACTGACAATGCCTCCAATCACTGTCAGCTTTTCCTTAATTCTCAACCGTGACAGTATACTGACGTCAACGAAAAAGTAATTATTTTCCTTAGTTCCATCTGTCACTAAAGACAGCACTTTTAACACTTTTTACCTTCTGGGATCATTTATGGGCAAAACAAGATAGTGGAATAAAATGAGGTTTATTCAGGTGAAAACCACGTACACACAATGAATATACAAAATACAGACAGAATACACACTTACTGGGGATCTGGGGTAGAAAACTAGCCTTAAATAGGTGCAGGGGCCTACATCGGACGTCTTCCCCTGACCGGGACCTCGTCCCGATTGTCCTGGTACTCTTTTCAGGGACAATACCCAACCGCGACCGCTATGTTCTATTCTGAGAACTTGGTCCTCGTGTCTTTCCTAGCTCCAGTAACAAAGCCGGTTGCTCTGCTATTTGAAACAGAGCAACTTTGAAAAGCCTGCCTTTGCATCACCGACAAGCCACTAGATGGTCTGGTTCTCTGATCGGGCAGTCTCCTTACATACACTCCGATGAGCTATCTCTAGCATGGAAAATAGACTGGCGACCAATCAGAGTGTGGGAATTTCACCCCAGCCAATCACAAGACGGAGACTTGTCTGGGTTTACCCAATTAGAGGGGGGGGGGCGTGCTTAGGTTCAGGATGCCGGAAAAGGGGGAAATATGAATTGGCCAATGGAAAATGCGCCTACGAGCAGCGTCTTTCGCCAGCCAACCCATTGTCGCATGCTGGACAGGCTCCACCAGCTCTGGCAGTCAAAGTGGTGCCCCAGTGGTGTGCCCTTGTTCTCTGGACCTGGTACTCCACCTCCCCCATTTGCCAACTGTCCTGACACCTTGCCCATCCGTTTGTTTGATCCGCCATTGCCATGCAGACCCCCCTTCCCCCCTGGCTAATTACATTACCGGGGCTGGCTGCATAGTAATGGAAACCTATATTTTTACATGGAAAACTTGGAGTCTAAAACTTGCTCTCTAAAACATGGTCCCGGGAACTTTGACCTTAAAACATGGTCCCAAGAACATGGTCTCGAAAACATGGTCCAGAGAACTTGGACCCTGCAATGGGGTTTTAAAACAGGCTCCTGCACTGTGTTTTAAAACCCACTTGCAGAACTTGCTGGCAGGGCAAAGAAATCCCATAGAAACACATTAGACTTCCATAACACACCGCGTTTTTATGTACAGATGCGTAACCCACAAATCATATACTATTTGTGGATAAAATATCAGTACTACCGGTATCTCCAGTCAGCAAACCTTTACACAGATTTTACCCCTCTTTGCCCCCCAACATCCACCCTAAACCTACCGCTTCCAAAGTCCCGGTCCTGCAGCTAATTCCTATAAGGGACCTTAACCACACATGCATCGCTAGTTTACAATCCTGCAGGGGACAATATAATGGGAACAGAGTTACAGGGAAACACAGTAATGTACATCCTAGACCCAAGAGCTGACACTCTCAGCTCTTAACCCATGTTTCTTAGGGACAGCCAGCCGGGCTACACCTTTATTATGAAGGCCGGCTACCCCCTACCGTCACACCATCACTAAGCATCCAGCACAATATATTTGCATTATTATATTAGCCTATGAGCATCTGAGGCATTTCTTGACTTTCCATCCTTCCTGACTGCTCCATGAGCAGAAAGGAGTGAGGGGATTAAATTAAAAGCCCAGGAAATAACTTCTAGTTGCTGCTGTCACGGGACTTAATTCATTGGCTAACAATACTAGTTTCAAGCACCTGTCTGTGGCTTTCGTTTTGCCCCTTGAAGATACTTCTTATCACCCACCATATATCAACTTTGAGGTAATTTGCACACACGATTGCAAAACATGCAGTAATCCCCCACCCCCACCAAAGAAACTGCTACTAGTATATGGAAAACAAATATATATATATATATATATATATATATATATATATATATATATATATATATATATATATATATTGTGACAAACGGCTTACTCCGGGGCTCCGTCGTTTGTCCGGGACTGTTTAGAACACGGTCTTTTAGGGTAGGTTAAATGATGAGGCGTCACGTACTGTTCCTTTAAACAGGCTATGCCTGGTTTATTCAGTCCCAGGCACTGAGACTGCCACAGTGCATACAACAGAAAACAGATCAAAACAAAAGCTGCTCACCTGAGCGATAACTTAACTTAGATATCCCTGACTCAGGGTTGGAAGTGGCTTTTCCACTTCCAACATCAAAACACGGTACTTTTGCAGTCTTACACAAATGAACAGAAAGATTGAACCTGTTTGGGGAAGAGGCTTCTCCCCTCTGTAGTTCAGCAGCCTTCTAGCCTCCTGGCTCTTGTGGGGAGCCCAGAGCAAACAGGAAATCAGTCTTTCATACCTGATTCCTAATTAGCATGACAGGTGACAGAAATCAGGCAGCAGAAAAACTCTGGTCTGGATCTCTCATCCCTCAGTTCCAGCGCTTGCCAAACTGTGGGATGGAGTGTATGTATTATAAGGCTGCACTCCCAGGCCAAACAGGATAGAAACTCTCTAGTATCCTGGGAGCCCTATATACGGAATTTATTACCATCCCCTGGTTTCTGTCACATATCCTCCCCCCCAGCTCAGACCTCGAGGGATGAGCGACCATGGATATTAGGGAGTGCATCCTTGACAACCCGTCAGCATTGCCATGCTTGTGCCCTGACCTGTGTTCCACAGAAAATTTAAAGGGTTGTAGGCTTAGGAACCACCTGGTCACTCTAGCATTCTTTTCCCTGTTTTGACACATCCAGGTAAGGGGTGCATGATCTGTGACCAACCGGAATTTTCTCCCCAACAGGTAGTATTTGAGCGTCTCTACAGCCCACTTTATTGCGAGACACTCTTTCTCTACTATGGAGTAATTTTTCTCCTGGGGATTTAGTTTCCTACTTAAATAAAGGATGGGGTGCTCCTCACCTTGAGACTCCTGGGAGAGTACCGCCCCCAGCCCTACCTCAGATGCGTCGGTTTGGACTACGAACTCTTTGGAGAAGTCAGGTGTGACCAACACTGGTTGGGCACAGAGAGCTTCTTTCAGGCTTCTAAAGGCCTGTTCGGTTTCGGGGGACCACTTTACCATTAGCGGTCCTCTTGCTTTTGTGAGGTCAGTTAGTGGGGTTGCCTTAGTTGCAAAATTGGGAATAAACCTTCTATAGTACCCAATTAACCCCAAAAAGGTCCTTACTTGTTTTTTTGTAACTGGCCTTGGCCAATTTTGTATCGCCTCCACTTTGAGTGTTTGGGGTTTGAGTAAACCTCTGCCAATAGAATATCCCAGATACTTGGCCTCCTCCAGACCAATAGTGCATTTAGCGGGGTTAGCAGTTAGTCCAGCAGACCGGACTGCGTCAAGCACAGCTTGGACCTTTGGAAGGTGGGATTGCCAATCTTCACTATGGATTACCACATCATCCAGGTAGGCGGCAGCATACCGAGCATGTGGTTTTAAAATGTTATCCATCATTCTTTGGAATGTGGCGGGAGCTCCATGTAAGCCAAAAGGCAACACCTTATACTGAAAGAGGCCGTCTGGGGTTGAGAAGGCTGTCTTTTCTTTTGCCCTTTCTGTGAGGGGAACCTGCCAGTACCCTTTTGTTAGGTCTAGGGTTGTGAGATATCGGGCTTTGCCCAGTCTCTCTACAAGTTCATCTACCCTGGGCATAGGATAAGTATCAAATTTTGACACCGCGTTTAGTTTCCGGTAGTCATTACAAAACCTTGTTGTACCATCTGGCTTTGGGACTAAGACTATAGGGCTGTTCCACCCACTTTGGGATTCCTCAATTACACCTAGTTTTAGCATTTTTTTAACCTCTAAACTTATAGCCTTTCTTTTGGCCTCTGGGATTCGGTACGGTTTAAGGTTAACTCGGACCCCCGGTTCAGAGACTAGGTCATGTTCAATTACGCTAGTTCTACCTGGCCGTATAGAGAAGATTTCTTTGTTTCTTTTCACTAAATTCTGAACCTCTCGTTTCTGATGAACAGACAGGGTTTCAGCTATGCTAACCTCTGGGTCAGTTTCTTGATTCTCTGACGGACCTGGGGGTACTAGGGTTAACAAGACTTCTCTATCTTTCCAGGGCTTGAGTAGGTTTATATGGTAAATTTGCTCAGGTTTCCTCCTACCTGGCTGTCTTACCTTATAATTTACTTCTCCCACTCTTTCCAAGACCTCATATGGCCCATGCCATTTAGCAAGGAATTTACTCTCCACGGTGGGAACCAGAACTAGTACCCTATCACCTGGAGAAAAAATTCTGACCCTAGCACCCTTATTATATGTATTCCTCTGTGCTTCTTGAGCTTTCTCCATGTGTTCCCTCACTATGGGTAGGACTGCAGCAATGCGGTCCTGCATCTGGGCAACATGCTCTATTACACTTCTGTAAGGGGTAACCTCGTGTTCCCAAGTCTCTTTGGCTATATCCAGTAAGCCCCTTGGGTGTCGGCCATACAATAGTTCAAACGGGGAGAAGCCAGTGGATGATTGGGGAACTTCCCTAATGGCAAATAACAGGTACGGTAACAAACAATCCCAGTTTTTCCCATCTTTATCAACCGCCCGCCGTAACTTGCTCTTTAAGGTTTTATTGAACCTTTCCACTAAACCATCTGTTTGTGGATGATAGACTGAGGTTCTAAGATGCTTGATTTTTAGGAGTTTACATAGCTCTTTCGTTACTTGGGACATAAATGGTGTTCCCTGGTCAGATAGAATCTCTTTAGGAATCCCGACCCGGGAAAACAGAACTACTAACTCTTTTGCTATGTTTTTAGCTGAGGTGCTACGTAGGGGAACTGCCTCCGGATATCGGGTGGCATAATCTAATATTACCAATATATGCTGATGTCCCCTAGCAGACTTTATTAGGGGTCCTACTAGATCCATAGCAATCCGGTCAAATGGTACCTCTATTATGGGAAGGGGTACCAATGGGCTGCGGTACGCCTTGAACGGGGCGGTGATCTGACATTCTGGGCATGAGGAACAATAATTCGTAATTTCTGCCAGAACCCCAGGCCAATAGAAGCTTCGGAGAACCTTTTCTTTTGTCTTTTCCACCCCTAGGTGTCCCCCCAATGGATGACTATGTGCGAGGTGTAATACTACGTTACGGAATGTCCGTGGTACCAACAATTGTTTAGTTGTAACTGATTTCCTTTTATCAACCCGATATACTAGGTCGTTCTCTACCTCGAAGTAGGGGTAAGCAAGTGACCTATCTGGTTGGCCAGGAGTACTATTCTGGTCCCGTATATTTCCCCTTGCTACCGCTAATGTGGGGTCCTCCCACTGGGCCTTCTTAAAACTCCCAGGACTGACCTCTATGTCAGCGAGGGTCTTATCCGGTTCTGGGGTGGTAAGTGTCTGCTCAACATCTTGATTTGGGGTATTCCCTACCAAAGTAGTGATGGGGAAGGGAATTTTACAGCACTCCTCCTTTTCCCCCTTCTTATTTGGGCCCTCGTCAACCTCCATTTCTGAAAAAGGGAAAGGATTTGTTTCTTCTAATACTTCATTATGGTCCGCTATTGAACTCTGGGCGCTATTCTGAGCGGGGGACCACATTTTTAGAAAATGGGGAAAGTCGGTCCCTATTAACACATCATGTGCCAGTTTGGGTACAATACCCACCTTGAAATCTAAAGAACCAAACTCTGTTTCAAAAAAAACATCAACAGTGGAATATTCATGATTATCCCCATGTATACAACAAATTGCCACTCTTTGTGAACTGTTTCCCTGTTTCTTCTTAATGGGCAAGAGGTATTCGGACACTAGTGTGACCATGCTCCCAGAGTCAAGAAGTGCCCGAACCCTCTTACCATTAACCTTTACAAATGCCCACAGATGGTTATTCAAGGGGTCCTCTGGGCTAGGGCCCATACATTGGGACAACAGCGAATAAGGTTCCACGCTGTTGCATTGCATGGGCTCATCATTTAGTGGGCAGATTTTTGCTGTGTGGCCCCTCTCATGACAATTTACACATTTAGGTACATAGTCTGTGTCCCACTTAGAGCCTTTTCCCGGCTCCCCATGTTGGCTATTGCCCTTAGTGTGCGAACCACTGTTGCTGGTGCTGCGTGAAGGTGGTCGCCGCTCTTCAGCGCCCCTTAACCCCGGTACCCTTTTACCGTCTCTGGAAGAGTCCTGGAACCTCGGGTAGTGGGGTTGCTCCACGACTGTGGGTTGCGGGTGCTCTTCTGCTGCATTGTACCTTTCTACGAGGGCCACAAGCTCATCCGCATTGTGGGGGTCACTCCGACTGACCCAACGGCGTAAGGCAGAGGGAAGTTTCCTCAAGAACTGGTCCATGACCAACCGTTCCACGATGTGGCTGGCTGAGTTGATCTCGGGTTGTAGCCACTTCCGGGCGAGGTGGATGAGGTCATACATCTGGCTTCGGGTGGCTTTATCCATCGTGAAGGACCATGCGTGAAACCTTTGGGCGCGAACAGCCGTGGTTACGCCGAGGCGGGCGAGGATCTCGAACTTCAATTTTGCATAGACGTTAGCTTCGGCTGGCTCTAGATCAAAGTAAGCCTTCTGGGGTTCGCCGCTTAGGAAGGGTGCGATTAGACCAGCCCACTCAGCTTCTGGCCATCCCTCTCTCTGTGCCGTGCGTTCAAACGTGAGAAGATAGGCTTCCACATCATCCGAGGGTCCCATCTTCTGAAGGTAGTGGCTTGCCCTGGTCATTTTCGGTACTGGGGCTGCTGCTGCCAGTGGAAGGTTACTGATAGTCCCCCTCAGGATCTCGAGTTCCTTCTGTAAGCCCTGAGCGAACCGCTGTTGCTCCTCTCTCAGCAAGCGGTTTGTCTCTTGCTGGTTTGCATTCGCGTTTTGCAGGGCTTCATTCGTCTGTTGCTGGTTTGCATTCGCCTGTTGCTGGTTGGCATTCGCCTGTTGCTGGTTGGCATTAATCTCTTGCTGGGCTATTAGCAGCTGTTGATGGGCTGCATTCGTCTGCTGCTGGTTTGCATTAGTTTCTTGCTGGGCTATTAACAGCTGTTGCTGGGTTTCATTCGCGTCTTTCTGGGCAGCGACATTGCGTACCAGCGCACCCACCACGTCTTCCATCTTGTTTGCAGAGGATGAAAAAACTTTTTTTTTTTTTTTTTTTTTCAAAGTTCTTCAACCCGCAGACCCCCTAGTGTTCTGCCCGCATTCTCCACCATATGTGACAAACGGCTTACTCCGGGGCTCCGTCGTTTGTCCGGGACTGTTTAGAACACGGTCTTTTAGGGTAGGTTAAATGATGAGGCGTCACGTACTGTTCCTTTAAACAGGCTATGCCTGGTTTATTCAGTCCCAGGCACTGAGACTGCCACAGTGCATACAACAGAAAACAGATCAAAACAAAAGCTGCTCACCTGAGCGATAACTTAACTTAGATATCCCTGACTCAGGGTTGGAAGTGGCTTTTCCACTTCCAACATCAAAACACGGTACTTTTGCAGTCTTACACAAATGAACAGAAAGATTGAACCTGTTTGGGGAAGAGGCTTCTCCCCTCTGTAGTTCAGCAGCCTTCCAGCCTCCTGGCTCTTGTGGGGAGCCCAGAGCAAACAGGAAATCAGTCTTTCATACCTGATTCCTAATTAGCATGACAGGTGACAGAAATCAGGCAGCAGACAAACTCTGGTCTGGATCTCTCATCCCTCAGTTCCAGCGCTTGCCAAACTGTGGGATGGAGTGTATGTATTATAAGGCTGCACTCCCAGGCAAAACAGGATAGAAACTGTCTAGTATCCTGGGAGCCCTATATACGGAATTTATTACCATCCCCTGGTTTCTGTCACAATATATATATATATATATATATATATTTTCCTTGCTTCATTCATTGGAACATCGCCAGAAGAAGAGATCAGTGTATCTCGAAAGCTCGCACAAATAAAAGCATTTCGTTAGCCACAGAACGGTATCATCTATTTATTTTTTGATTATATATATATATATATAACTATTAAGGTTATGGTGGGTAAAAAAAGTGACTAAAACCCTCCACAGTAAAGCATAAAGCAACTGTAAATATTCCTGTATATTCATTTGCATGTCTTAGACAGGTCTGCAACCCTGTCTTTCACCATTATCACCCAGCGAACAGCACTTCCACTGCAGCAAGGGATTCTGAGAAACGACATGCAAATGAGCACACAGTGCCACTTTTTATCTCATGCTCACATTACATGAGCAACCCTTAGTCAATGCATGCTGCTTTAAACACAGCTTTTAAGCAAGGACTTGGGAGATGCACAGTCAGTTAACCCACTTACAGACATGTTTCAACCTTGATGGGTCTCATCAGTGTGAGGTTGGCTTACCGACATTTGCTCGGATGAGATAAGAGTAGGTAATCACCACGACTATTACGGTTATGGTGTGTAAAAAAAGTGACTAAAACCCTCCACAGTAAAGCATAAAGCAACTGTAAATATTCCTGTATATTCATTTGCATGTCTTAGACAGGTCTGCAGCCCTGTCTTTCACCATTATCACCCAGCGAACAGCACTTCCACTGCAGCAAGGGATTCTGGGAAATGACATGCAAATGAGCACACAGTGCCACTGATGAGACCCATCAAGGTTGAAACATGTCTGTGAGTGGGTTAACTGACTTTGCATCTCCCAAGTCCTTGCTTAAAAGCTGTGTTTAAAGCAGCATGCATTGACTAAGGGTTGCTCATGTAATGTGAGCATGAGATAAAAAGTGGCACTGTGTGCTCATTTGCATGTCATTTCCCAGAATCCCTTGCTGCAGTGGAAGTGCTGTTCGCTGGGTGATAATGGTGAAAGACAGGGTTGCAGACCTGTCTAAGATATGCAAATGAATATACAGGAATATTTACAGTTGCTTTATGCTTTACTGTGGAGGGTTTTAGTCACTTTTTTTACCCACCATAACCTTAATAGTCGTGGTGATTACCTACTCTTATCTCATTTGAGCAAATGTCGGTAAGCCAACCTCACACTGATGAGACCCATCAAGGTTGAAACATGTCTGTGAGTGGGTTAACTGACTTTGCATCTCCCAAGTCCTTGCTTAAAAGCTGTGTTTAAAGCAGCATGCATTGACTAAGGGTTGCTCATGTAATGTGAGCAT
Organism: Ascaphus truei; assembly: GCF_040206685.1. Lineage (NCBI taxonomy): Eukaryota > Metazoa > Chordata > Amphibia > Anura > Ascaphidae > Ascaphus > Ascaphus truei. The sequence goes on from NC_134483.1 coordinate 404,106,470, forward strand.
GAGATAAAAAGTGGCACTGTGTGCTCATTTGCATGTCATTTCCCAGAATCCCTTGCTGCAGTGGAAGTGCTGTTTGCTGGGTGATAATGGTGAAAGACAGGGTTGCAGACCTGTCTAAGACATGCAAATGAATATACAGGAATATTTACAGTTGCTATATATATATATATATATATATATATATATATATATATATATATATATATATATATATAAAAGCTGCTCTATTTGTTAGTAACTTTAGTGGAACACAAACCACCTTATACTGTAAATAGCACTTATGAGGTGGTTTGCACTTACTGCACTCAATCTAGTCCATGCAGGGACTACATTCATCCTTTTCCTGTCATCTGGAACCAATAATTTCAAAGTAAGAAGTGCCAATATTGTCAACATTGATATATGTACATAATAATTGCATAATAACATCTTGAACATAATATCTTTCAATTTTATTTTGGATGTAACTTCTTAGTCAGAACTATGCTTGAGGCTTTGAAGTTTATTTATGTATTTTAATATTTATTTATAATGAAATTCTGCATTTAATCCTACTTGAGTCTGAATTTATGTGATCTATGTATTAAGTGGCATATAACTAATATTTGATACTGATTTGATGCAGATACTGTACTTAGAACTGTGCCTATGTATCAAACAGTATGCATGAGTAAATTATATGCACAGTATCTAAAATTTTGTTGTGCATCAATTTCATGAGAGAGAGAGAGAGAGAGAGAGAGAGAGAGAGAGAGAGAGAGAGCGAGAGAGAGAGAGACCACATAGATACCTAAAAAGAAAAAAGAGAGAAAAGCGCAAGCTCCATAACATAACTCTGTGTGCAATTTATTAAAGGGTTAAAAAGAGATGGTCTGAAGGACCTGCACACACAAGAGGAGACTAAAATCAAGCATATAGAGATAAATCTCTCAGCAAGAGTGATGTCACCATGGTGAGGAAGGCTGGTGCAGCTGGATACACAGAGGGTATAAATAAATTGCACACAGAGTAAGGCTTTGGTCCCGCTGCGTCCGGCGGCCTGCGCGGCAGCGTGGCAGCGGACCACCAGCCCCTTTCCTCTAGTGTGGAGGTCCCCGCTGGCTCCTTACTACTTGGCTGACTGTGTGCTGTGACGCGTCAGCCGGCCGATGCTGCAAGCTTCTAGTGATTTGCAGCTCTGACGCGTCACGTGGAAGGAGCTACGGATGGGAGGCGGCTTGGGAGGGGAGCAGGGAAGGAGCTGCGGGGAAAAATGTGTATGTATGTGTATGTATGTGTGTGTATGTGTTGTGTGTGTATGTGGGGGGGGGGGTGGACGGCACCACGGCACCATGATCTCAGACCTGGCAAAGTTTTACCACACCCCCCTCCCACTCCCTCCCCGCTCCGGCTCCCGGCTCCCTACAGACCGCTTATCGCGGTCAATTGCCAGTCAGCGCGCCGCCTGTCTGCAGTGCGGTCGCGCTGACTGAGGGAGCGGGGCCTTAGCCTTAGGCCTTGTCCAGGGTGGCGCTGAGCGAGCGAGCTCAGTATACAGTCGAGAAATATGCAGAAATGTTTTAATATTTTATTTTTATTTCATTTATGACACTAAAAGACGTGGCAATTATTTCTAATTATTTAAATACAGCTCAACCCCGTTATAGCGTGATCCGCTTATAACGCAGATCCGCTTATAAAGCGGTTTGAGCGTGGACCCCAAATTAAAAAAAAAAAATTACGTTTTTTTGCGCACACACTCACTGCACACTGCATATATTCACAGCACACAGCACACACTCCCAGCACACTGCACACACTCACAGCACACTGCACACACTCACAGCACACTGCACACACACACAAACTCCCAGCACGCTGCACACACACACACACTGACACACTGACACACACAGCACACTGCACAGCACACTGCATACACTCATAGGACACTCTCACAGCACTCTGCATACATTCACAGAACACTGCATACACTCACAGCACACTGCACACACTCACACCACACTGCATATATTCACAGCACACTGCACACACTCACAGCACACTGCACACACTCACAGCACACTGCACAGCTCACTGTATACACTCACAGCACACTGTATACACTCACAGCAAACTGCAAACACTCACAGCACACTGCACACACTCACAGCACACTGCACACACTCACAGCACACTGCAAACACACACAAACTCATAGCACGCTGCATACACTCACAGCACACTGCATACACTCACAGCACACTGCACACACTCACAGCACACTGCACACACTCAAAGCACACTGCACACACTCACAGCACACTGCACACACTCACAGCACACTGCACACACACACAAACTCACAGCACGCTGCACACACACACACACTGACAAACTGACACACACAGCACACTGCACAGCACACTGCATACACTCACAGGACACTCTCACAGCACTCTGCATACATTCACAGAACACTGCATACACTCACAGCACACTGCACACACCCACACCACATTGCATACATTCACTCACAGCACACACTCACTGCACACTGCATACATTCACAGCACACTGCACAGCACACTGCATACACTCACAGGACACTCTCACAGCACTCTGCATACATTCACAGAACACTGCATACACTCACAGCACACTGCACACACTCACACCACACTGCTTACATTCACAGCACACTGCACACACTCACAGCACACTGCACACACTCACAGCACACTGCACACACTCTCAGCACACTGCACACACTCACAGCACACTGCACACACTCACAGCACACTGCATACACTCACAGCACACACTCACAGCACACTGCACACACTCACAGCACACACTCACAGCACATTGCATACACTCACAGCACACTGCACACACTCACAGCGCACTGCACACACTCACAGCACACTGCACACACTCACAGCACACTTCATACACTCACAGCACACACTCACAGCACACTGCATGCATCACAATGGAGTGAGCTTTTAACCATTTTAATGTGGGAGGAGGTGAGCTTCAATTAGGTAGGAGGAGCCACCCTCCAATCAGCTAAGACCAGCTGAACAAGAATTGTAAAACATACAGGACACCTACAAGCTCATATTGAACCCCCAAAATAACCACAACATATATATATAAGCATATAAGTGTCACAGTGGAGTGCTACTGAGCATGGCAATATATATTTAAGACAGATTTATTATAAATCATTCTTCCTGGTAATGCACAGGTTATTAAGAATTTATATTAGTGTTAGGTACCCTTGAGATGTGGCCTGCCGTGTAGTGGCTCAAAGGCTTACAACACTTTGGCCAAAATTTTAAACTAAAAGACCATTTTATTTAATAGATATCTATACATACATATTTAGGCACTGTACCGTGTATAAGTTTCACTGGATGTGCACTGAGCTCTGTCTGTGTTTCATGTTCTGTCTCTGGTTTTAAATATATATTGCCATGCTCAGTAGCACTCCACTGTGACACTTATATGCTTATATATATGTTGTGGTTATTTTGGGGGTTCAATATGAGCTTGTAGGTGTCCTGTATGTATTACCTCACATATCATGACTAGGAATTTAATAAGCAAAGATGCATTATTTGATAAAAGAGGATGTACAAAGTGTCTTGGCAGTAATTTCTTTTAAAATATTGAATAGCAGCATGGGACATGTTGAAAGACTTTTATTTTGCCAGCAGCAAATAAACACTTTTATCAATCTTGAGATAATCCTTTTATACCAACAAGTAAGTCCGTTCTGAACGTATACTATTTCTGTCATGCATGGTTTCTGTACCAATTCCAACATTAAGTTATTTTGGGACTTTCTGTCACTGAAAGATTGCCTCCTCCTTCTTCCCTCAGTTAAGCCTTAGTTCCAATTTATATTATGCTCCTAGCAGATGTACGGTATGCTTTCTCTTTCATTGCAAAAAGCCCTAGTAATACTTTTCTAACATCATTGATGGAAAAATCATGCAGTGTGATATTGGCCAAACATTTTAAAGAAGAAGCCATTTTACAATACTGTAGATAACAGAAAGTACATGGAATGCAACAATTTTTTATATTCTGTGTACATTAGATGTAAATGTTTTACTTATTTATTTATGTATACAAATGTTTTACCAGGAAGTAATACATTGAGTTATCTCTCATTTTCAAGTATGTCCTGGGCACAGAGTTATAAAAATACATGGTTACATTAAAAGAACAGGGTTATACAGTCAATTCACAGACATTTCATGGGCAGATATAGTTGGATAATTGGGTACAGGGGATAAAGGGCTTATACGTTTCAGATTGAAATAGAGCAGCTTTAACATCACCAAACATGAGCGATCGGCAGCAAACAGCTCACACCCTTTAGCTGCCTTTCGGCTGTCCGCCTTTGGGGCAATGCAGATGTACACTGGGTGGTTGAAATTCAATGTAGCTGTGAACATTAAAGTTCTTTGTGTCCTCTTGGCTCATTAACATTCCAGTGGGTGGGGTTGACGTTCCACAAAGTACAAGCAAATGATAACCCTTAGCATGCTGGTCATGTGCAGAGGGAAGCAGCTCTTGGGGAGCCCCATCAGGCTGTTCGCCTTTTGGGCAATGCAGATGTACACTGGGGTGATTGAGATTCAATGCAGCTGTGGCATTGAAAGTGGCTGTCCCATGTATTAGGTCAAAAACTGTTTTCATGAAGGGTGTAATTGGTTTCCTTAGAAAGATTCAATCCCCTTTAAATTATTTACTTAACTATAATTTATATTTTGTGAAAAATGTATTTCCCTTTTTGCAGGTCCTCTAAATTCAAGCATACAGTATCAGCTACACATGTTTACCTGTTTGGCTAGCAATGCCAACACAATTAGTTTGAAAACAACTTTTAAAATAAAAAGAACAGTGATTTTCACGGCTAATAAATAGTTTCATCACGAAAATACTTTTGATAGAGATTGTAAAGGCCCTTCAAACTTTTTGCTTATCATAGAAAGTAAAATATTATTTTAAAACACATACTTTACCGATTGTTTGGAAAAAGGTGTCAATCTGCTACTTTGTACCTCTTATCTCTTTCCTTACTGTGGTTCATTTTCGTCCGAGGATGTACAGCATGAAGTTTCAATACCAAATAATGAAATCAGGTCTATTCCCAGCTGCCTGTATCATGGGTTTTGAAATTTACCTGGTTACTACTAACCAATCCATGTTTTTTGACCAACCAAACCATTTACAAACACACATGAATGGACTGGATTTAAAAATGTATAGCGTATTCATTGCTTCTCAAAATGTTTCTGCTTTATAGACTTGAGGTGTTGTTGGAGAACCACGGTCTTAATTGCTTCATCCTACAGTAATATTCTGTGATAATCTGCCATACAGGTCATTGGTTCTCATATTAACTATATACGATTTTTCCAAGCAGGGTGGAAACATGTTTTAGTCTCAATACTCATATTACACGATTATAATGAACATTAACATTGGTCTAATAAAAAGTTTATCAGCATGCAATATTTTTACTATGATTACTGATTACGTCTGTAGCTATGCCATCTGTGGCTACTAGTTTGCTTCCCTCCTGGCAGTAAGTCCTGGTATAAGCAGGCCTTGAAAGTAGTTGTTATGGGGTTTTCCTCCACCGAGGTGCTGCACTTGAGTGACAGCGGAAGGCGATGACATCAGGCCTGGGCATGACCAATCATGAGACAGACCTAGTGCCCTCCTCCTGGCTGTATGTCATGGGAGAGGGGGTTTGGCCCGGTATAAAAGGGGTTACACCCCATTTAGCCACCCCCTGCTCTCATTTGGGAGGCAAGGGGTTAACTGGACTGCGGTCCAGTAATGTGGTTTTACTCTGCTTCAACACCCAAATGTGTATTCCCCTGTAAATATGTATTGTTCCCATTCCAGTGTCTGCACCAACACATACACTGGGATCTATGCGGGAAGCAAAGGGTTAATGTGAATTCTGTATTTATGGCCCTTTGTCCCTTTTCCCGCCTTTGCAGGCGCCATTTTGCAGTTTCTCCATAGGTCGCCGTTGGGACTCAATACAATCCTATGGAGATTCCGGCGATTTGGGCCCATTTCCGTAGAAGACCTGCAGGGGGCGCCAGAGAGGAGGATCGGCGGTCCCCCATTGAAAGTCAATGGCGCAATGTGTTTCAATGGGGATTCCTCGATGCCAACCCCCGGAGACAAACTGGCAGCCCGCCAGCCCACAAAACCGCAAAAGCGGAAACACTATCAAAAAAGAGCTTTGATCAATCCCCGGTCAAGTTCATGTGCAATTGGCGTGGGAAACTTAGGTTCTAGGGCACCCCGGAATAAAGTTATTTTTGCCCCTAGATCCTAGGAACCATCCCACTCGATCCCAACAGGGTCCGACGGTCGATGACCCCAGGAAAGGGTCGCGCCAGACCGGAGGGTCCTGCCATTGACTCCAATGGTAACACAGGTCCCATTGAATTCTAAGGCGGCGCCGGCCCTATTGATTCCAATGGAGGTAAAAGCCGCGTGTTTAAACGGCTAAGTCAAAAGAGGGTAACACTGTAGCCCCGTAACTCTGGTTCTGGGGAAACTAGAGAGCCAGGATTTGGCCAGCAGATAGTCATAGCACCGGCTTGATTGCATGGCAAATCCAGACCCTCTCTGATCAGCAGAAAGGAGTCGGTGTAATTGCTGAATTTTGTTATCTGCCATTGACTTCAATGGCGGAGAAATGCATCTTTAGTAAAAAAGGTATTTAAATCCATTTTCTGTAACTCCGGTTTGGTTGGTCCTAGCGAGCTGAAACTTGGCCACAATGGAGAGTACCCTCCGGCATTAGGGTCTGGCAAGTTCTAGCCCGCTCGGCCCAACCGAACAGATTATTTTGATATAACCATGATTGTCAGAATATATTGTATTTTGTTTCTGGCATAAAAGCCAAGGAAAAGAGATGGGCTCTGTAATATGCTAAATGGTCAGGGTGCAACAAGTGGTCTACAATAGGCCCTTAGTCAAAGGTTCTCCCCCACCCTGCTTGTGAATGCCAGGGCGGAGGAAAACAATCCCTGGGCACTTGTGCAAAGTATTGTGTGTCACACCTTTAACAAAGGCTATGATGGGCAAGTTGATCAGCAAGTGATCAACCAAAGACGCCTTTGATTTAGTGTGATGTAATCCCATGCTATGGTATAGGACTCAAACCCTATATAAATGAGGGTCAGCCCTATACCCAGTGTTATTCATTGTGACTTCGTTTTGTATCCTGAATGAATTGCCAGTCCTGTACCTGATTGCTTCATTTCCCAAACCCTAAGTAAGTGTTCATATCTTGTGCGTTAATTGTATAATTCTGTGTGTTCACCTTTTCCAAGGAATAAACTTTCTTTATTATATCTTAGTCGTATTCAGTTCAACCCAGATATTTTGGTGTGTATTATAACCTATCACTAGCTACCGTGACACTGTACTTAAGAGCAGGTACCACCCACATTTAGCAGTGCCTTCACCCACTTAAGGAAGGCAGGTCACACATCGGAAAGGCTGAGTATGGGCCGTCTCCAGTCCTCTTCCCTCTGGGGGAGAGTGAGTGTGGACCATACCTCTCCCTCTGCTATGGAGGTAGGGAAGAGCTAGGATGGCTGCAAGTGCCCTTGGCCTGTAGTGATGGTCCAGGGACTATCCTTCAGTAGTAGCTGAGAGTTACTGCATCAGGCAGAAGCCTGCCTTGTTACTGTGCTGTACAGAAGAGATAATAAACCGTTCCTGTTGTTATACCTCCTGCCTGGTGCATGACCTTACTGGGGGAAGAGGTAATAGTTCTACCGTGGGAGATCACATTCCGTTCCTGGAGCCCATGGAAGATGGAGGCGCCACACTGCTAAAGAGATATGTAGGGTATGAACCGCAGAAGCACCAGTTTAAAATGTAGAAGAAAAAAAACCTTATAAATGAAGTATTCATAGAATCCCTGTTTCAACAGACCAGATTATTACATTCTAGCACATACAGTACAGTAATGCTGTTGGTATGGTTGTCCACAGTAGGGGACCTGAAGCTGACAAGAAAGGGGTGGAGCCCTTTAAATGAGAAAATGGTGAGAGATGGGTTGGAACTGGGAGCCAAAAGGAAAACCAGAAAGAGGGATATAGAGCCTTGTCATCAGCCTTTATGAGGGAAGGGAAAACAGTAAATTCATTGAGATTATTCAGGGTAGGAAATAAACTAGTGTATAGAGAAACCGAGTATAAGCTCAGGACCAAAAGTCAAAAACAAATGTAAGTATATACTTACATCAAAAACGGAGCATAGGTCAGGTTGAGAGGGTGTATTCATATAAACAGGAGGATAGGAGGAAACACGTATATGAGGAATAATAGAATTAAGGCAGTTAGAACCCTCAGATGAGGTTACAATGAAGTCCTCAGTGAAAGTCTAAAGCTTACATCTAATCCCCATGTTTCCAGTATGGAGTAATGAAGTACTCACGATCATCCACTGTCCTGCTCCTCCAGCTGATAGGGCTTACATGCCGGCCAGATGTTTGTGGAACCTCAGTTACCCCCGATAGTGTCTCTTCTAAGGTTTAGTATCAGCGCTATAGGGGGCGTGAAACGCATGGGAGGAGAGTTTCCAGTTTTTGATCGTGTTTTTGTATATTTTATGTAGTCTAATAAACATTTTTTATTTTTCTACCTGCTTGTGATTTTCAATTTTTAAGGAGCTGCTGCCTCATCGATTCACCCATGTTACGATTGTGCTCGCCACAAACCGGGAACGGACCGCGGGGCTGAGGTGGGGTTATATAATCACCGACCTAGTCTGCGCAGACGGATCAGGAGTGCGCAGTTCGTAGTCGTACATAGCACGGTCAGGATTGGAGAAGGCAGCATCGTCGTTATTCAAGCAGGAGTTTGGCAACAGGTAGTCAGAAGTTCCCCGCTTCAGCTTAAGAGCATGAGAGCGGAAGTGGCCACTGCGTGAGGAGCAGGCTCGGCCCATGACGCCGGTCTCAGCAGGGGGAGACAGCAGGCTGGCCGAAGTACACCGCTGGGCAGCGTCGGGGAAAACTAACGCTTCAGCACAGAAGTCCAAAGCAGGCCTCTGCGTGGAGAATAGCAGCAGACCTCAAGAAACGAAGGGTAACCTCTGCTAGGGGAGAATGCAGCAGGTACCAGGAACCAGTGCTGGATAAACAACGCTTCAGCACAGGAGTCAGGATCAGGCCTCTGCATGGAGAGTAGCAGCAGACCTCAGGGTACTCAGGAAACACAGGCCTCTGCATGGAGATTAGCTGCTGTTGATTGCAAAGAGGGAATTTAGTGAGAACAGCACCCTGCAAGGCTACGAGAAAAGCCAGGAGTGGATTCCTCACAGTACCCCCCCCCCCCCCCTTCAGGTGAGACCTCCGGGCGAACATAACCACTCATAGAGTTGGGGGACCTGGAATTGTTCCTGAACTGTCTAGGATTGGGGGAAGAGTCGTGGTCCAGCGACTCGTGGGCACTCTTTTGCTTACCCCCACCCCTGGTGAGAACTGCGGCCAGACAGGGCCATCCATAGGTCTCGGGGACATTGAGTTGTTCTTAAAGTGCTTTAGGGGGGGAAGGGGATCCGAAAACGAGCAGTTCATTGGCGAGTCCTGTTCTAGGATATGAGAGTGGTGGCACAAACATTTTTGGTATGGGGCTCGCCACGCGAAATGACTTGTAAATCCAGAGCTGTGGAGGAGGCGTTTCCAGAATAGAAACGGCAGAGGGACCCAAGCTGGGTTCCCGGTCCCTAGTAATTGTACCAGAGTGCGGGCCAAGAGGCACCGATAATTGATCGGGTATAACAGGGAGACCCTCCGGACAGGCAAAGTTTTTGCTGACATCTGCACGTAGGAATTTGAAAGGGTCTTCTCCTCCAGAAGTTTTCCGGGTAGTGGTAAGCGAGGGAATAGGGTGGGTGGGTGCATTGCCAGGTATTGGTATAATAGATGACAAGGCGAACAGTAAACCAGGCTTAGGGATTGAAATCTTGGGGTGCGAACTAAGTATTTCCAACACAGAGAAAACAGGCACAACAGAAGGTTCCAAGAGGGATAACCAATCAGTAGTGGAGCTCCCCAATACTGTAGAACACTCAGAGAAAGACAGCATAGTCTGTGATCTCCACTTCCCAGAGTCCAAGCCAGAGACAATAGGGAGAGAAACCCCATAGTTAAAGTCATACTGAGGTACTTCAGGGGCCGCAGAACGGTCAGTGAAAAGAAACTGCCCTCCCGCACCGGGGATTTGGGGCGCAGCAAGGGTTACTTCAGATATGGCACCAGGGGCCGGGGAAGGTATACAGATACTTGCACAGATTTGAACAACCGCAAGGGGCGGACTGCGTGCTGCAATGAACTCCAGGGGCATCATACTTGTCATAGGAGTGGGAGTAGGAATAGGCTCTGGAGCTTTAATATCTGGAACTTGAGAAACAGGCAGTGCCGGGGCAGTGGAGGGGGGGAAGCCAATGTCTGGAGTAGGAAGCTCAGAGTCTGTAACAGGGACATCTGGCACTGCAGAGGCACTGGTAGGAGGAGAACTAGCGTCAGGAGCTGGTGCCTGGGAATCAGTGACGGGTACTGGGGAAGTTAGAGAGTTAATAAGCAGTAAGTTGGGACCGGGGAAACTCTTAATAGTAGAAAACTTAGAAGAATAAAGAGTCTTATCCAAAACTGCAAGGGCCCTAACAGGGGTACTTGTCATAACAAAATGAGAAATAGGTATGTTTACTAGTGCGAAAATTCTGATAACGAAACTGCTAGTCAGTGATGTGTGTATCTGGGTTTAGTGTGTATCTGGGTTTCACTAGTGAGAAAATCAGGTACATTGGAAAGTGACTTAGAATCAATCACGGGACTTCTGGGTCTACTGGGCATGTGTGAGAAAGTACCCTTAAACACAGGAGTTCTAACTTTAGCATAGATTAATCCAATGGTTGCTGGGGTGACCTTAGAAGCCGTAAGGGAAGACTCAGAGCGAAGTAAGGGATCAGGGGCAGATAAGCTGATCTCTGAAGTGATAGCCTGAGGGGCCGTAGAAGGGGGGCTAATAGCTGTCACAGGTTCCAAGGAGACAGACTTAGAGTCAAGGACAGGAATAGCAACACTCTGAGACAGAGGAGGAAAAGCGTTGGGAACAGGCATAACAGATAGATGAAACGGAAGTGAGCTAGGGAAGGCTGCTTCTACAACAGAAGATTTAGTAGCGGCAGGGCTTAACTCAGCGGCTGCTGGAATACTTTTAACTACAGTAAGAGGGACTGCAGGTTTACAAAATCAGAGGTAGAGGGAGTTTTAGATTTGAAAACCTGATCCTCCAAAAAGGAGGGACCTGACTGTATTTGTACTAAGGGAGCAACAACAGATATGCTGGTCTCAAAAGGGGTCACTTGGGAAGGGGCATAATGTGCACTGTTCACTTGTAACCCCAGGATTTGAGAAGAGGAGAACACAGACAGTACAAGGGAGGCAACCACAACGGTGCTGGTCTCTGAAGTGGGTATTTGGGAAGGAGTGTTGGGGACATCAGAAACGACTATAGATTCCAAGAAAAGGGGTCTATGCTCAGAAGCAGGGATTTCAGCTCACTGAGTGACAGACGGGGTCAGCGAAATACCTAGGAGTGAGGATTCTGCGAACAGGCTTAGGAAAACAAACGGTTCCTGAATACTTTTAACTGGAGCCAGTATTCTTGCCGAAGGTTCAGGGGGCGCAGCCCCGAGAATTTTAGCTGAGCCAGGGGACTTATAGTAAGGAGTATCCAAAGGCTCAGCAACTTGAACATTAGGGAAGTCATTCAGTGCAACCCCTGCTGTGAGACTTGTTGGTTCATTCTCTGATGCAAAGAAGGACACATTAGCCTGAGGGCAGCAAGGATTTACAGGGGTTAAGGCAGATAGTACCTGAGTACTAGAAGGGAGATTTGTCTCCGAAATTGGGGACATAAGGGGTTCATCCTCTGAAGCTAAGGAGGTGTCCTTGACTGGAGGACTACAGGGATTTACCAAGGGAGGCTCATAGGGCTGACCAGCAGGGGTTAATACAGAAAAAACCTCAAGGGTTTAGTCAGGCTCTGAACAAAAAGAAGGAAATACAGTGCGCAGCTAATAAAACCTATATAACTATAATACTACTATAAGTAAACTGTGAACATAATTCGGAATACACTTTAGTGAAAACCCTTAACCTTAGAGTGCACAATAAAACATACAGTATCTGTAATTTCAATTGGTGGATGCAGCTGTAGTAATTCAGGGTGGCTCAACACTCCGACAGCACTAAACAGACAAGAAACAAACAAACACAGCGCAAAACCGCATAGTGAAGTATATCAAAATATATAATTATATTAAAATGGTGAGTATTCAGGGTACATTAGGTAGAAGAAACAAGCGCATTGAGTGCATATCACACAAGGAGGTTACCACACTGCAGCAGATGCCGTGATTCACTGGTAATCTTCGTTGGGAAGATTTGTGATGTCAGCTCCACGTTCCCGATAGGTGGTATTATAGGAACTCTGTCTATCCTATGGTCTCGACCCCATCAATGGAGGATTCCTCTTTGGGACATCGGCGTGTAGGAGCTCAAACTGCAGGATAGCGTCGCCGCTGAGTGACGTAACAGTCACATGGATGATAGTCTCTTCCGCATACGTAGTGCGGGGATCAGTCCAAGGAGGAACAGAGTAATAGTCCCACCGTAGCAATGGCAGTGAAAGAGCTACTTAGAGTCACAAAACTGCTAGCTATATCAGCCACTTAACAAATAGCAGCAATGGGAGTTGGGCTATAATTCGTAGCAAGAGAAGGACTTATCCTACGTGTTACGTAGCAGTCAGCGCTACTTCATCAGGGAATAATTCAGCAAAGATTACCGGCAACATTAAGTACACCCCCCACCTTCTGTATTGGTCAGTCACTGATGTATCGGGTTGGTGCTTAGATTGTGATTAGAAAGTGCGTAGGCAGCGAGAAGAGGGTCACGCTCACTTATGATAACGTCAAAATCTTGGTACAATACACAGGCGGCATCTAGAATCTGATCTAGAGTCTTACGATCTGAGGTGGAAAAAACAAGGTGCCATTGAGAGAGCAGGGCCTGTTGAGACTTTCTTTCCACCTTAAAGCTGCAGTTCAGGCAATATCCTGCATGTGTGTTTTTTTCATAAATCAGTTCTCTAATAAGAAAAAATACTTTTAGCATTTTCTGTTTTAAAAAAAACATATTTGTAAGACCAATTTTCTTGTATTCTATTTTAACAAGCATGCTTGTTCCTATAGCAACGATTTACATTCCCCATATTTAAAGATGTCGACAAACTTTGCCGATCAATAGACGGAGAACGAATTGACCGGCAACTATTCAGTTCTTTAGGTAATTAGAGATTGCCCACATGAAACTATTGAAGTAAAAAAATTAATTAAAAAAAAAAAAAAAAAAACTGAACTGCAGCTTTAAATTGCTGAGATCTAGTAAGGAGTTCTTTACGAATCAGTCTTTCCTGAGGGGTTAAACCTTTATACATGAACGCACTCTCAAGCGGAGGCAGTCTCTCAAACAGGTATGGTCTTGCAAACAGGGACTGGTCCGCAGCCTGGGACATAGGTACAGTAAAACATTTACCAACCCCCGCCACGGCGCGGTCCGGTTTTGTGGGGCCGAGAATACTGTTACGATTGTGCTCGCCACAAACCGGGACCGGACCGCGGGGCTGAGGTGGGGTTATATAATCACCAACCTTAGTCTGCGCAGACTGATCCAGAGTGCGCAGTTCGTAGTCGTACATAGCACGGTCAGGATTGGAGAAGGCAGCATCGTCGTTATTCAAGCAGGAGTTCGGCAACAGGTAGTCAGAAGTTCCCCACTTCAGTTTAGGAGCGTGAGCGCGGGATTGGCCTCTGCGCGAGGAGCGGGCTTGGCCCATGACTCCGGTCTTAGCAAGGGGAGACAGCAGGCTGGCCGAAGTACACCGCAGGGCAGCGTTGGGGAAAACCAACGCTTCAGCACAGAAGTCCAAAGCAGGCCTCTGCGTGGAGAATAGCAGCAGACCTCAAGAAACGAAGGGTAACCTCTGCTAGGGGAGAATGCAGCAGGTACCAGGAACCAGTGCTGGATAAACAACACTTCAGCACAGGAGTCAGGATCAGGCCTCTGCGTGGAGAGTAGCGGCAGACCTCAGGATACTCAGGAAACACAGGCCTCTGCATGGAGATTAGCAGCAGGCCTCAGGGTACTCAGGCCTCTGCATGGAGATAGCAGCAGGCCACAGGAACTCAGGAACTACTAACGAGAGTAGAGAGGTTAGTACACAAGGAGACAAGCCAGGCGGCTTGTGGCAGAGACAGTAACGTCCAGAGAAGGATTATGCTCGGCAGAGAGGGATTGTGGGGAATGCAGTACTTAAAGGCCAGCGGGCCAATCTCAGGAGGAGGGTGTGAGGGCACTGCTCCAATGACTGAGTACAAGGCTAGGTTGCAGTGATAGCCCGCACAGCTGCTGTTGATTGCAAAGAGGGAATTTAGTGAGAACAACAGCACCCTGCAAGGCTACGAGAAAAGCCAGGAGTGGATTCCTCACAACCCACTACTTTTAGGAGATAAACTAGACTAGAGGAGCACAGTTAAAACATTATTATTGTTTGTATGCAGTACAAGCCAAGAGAGCGTGGGTTTAAAAAGTCTCTTGTTGCAGTAGGAAGAGTTTCCTGAATGAGCTACCTTCCAGGGAAGCTGTAAATGTGCTGAAAGGAGCAGTCTCTCATATGACTCCTAGGTTCATGTAGCTGATTTACACTTTTAAAACATTGAGAAGTATAAGTACATATGAGTATTTTTTTTTTTTTTTAAATAAAGTATTACACATTTAATTTTTTTTGATTCGTAAAATCTTTGGGTGGTTTTTATAAACCTTATCTACTGTCTTTTGTGATAAGACTGTTGTCAGCCCACAAAACTAGAGGAATTGCTGTTTTGTTAGGTAAAGTACAATAGTAAATGCGCGCTGGCCGTCCAAAGTTTTTTCTCCCAGATCCCTCTTGATGCTGCTCCTGTCTCCCGTGATCAGCGGGGCTAGAGAAGGCTCAAACATAGACAAACAAACAGATGGGGGGCGCAAAAAAGAGAGAGAAAAGGAATCAATAAATGTTCTTAAAGCATAACATTTTTATAGGGACATAAAATAAGCACAAAGACTTATAATAAAATAGGAATCTTAATGATCCAAGTACACCAGGCAGGTATCAACCACAGCAGTAACAGTTTTATTTGGGTCACTTTTGATGTATCGTCTCTTTATACTTGTATTAATCACACTCAGGGGATAGAGGCTGTTTCCTATTTTTTGTACACTGATAATACATTTTCTTGTGCACAACAACAATTTATTATTGATAGCATCACATTTATTTTGAATCACAATTAATTTTGTTTGAGGGTTCTTTCTATCTCCAGACAACTGGGACGGCAATGGGGGCTCGTTTTGCACCTAATTATGCGGGATTATTTATGGGAAAATGGGAGCTCGATTTCATTTGGAACTCTAATATATACGGTCAGTACATTAAGTACTACCGTAGATACATAGATGATATCATTATTGTCTGGTCAGGTACCTTACAGGACTTGAATGAGTTCACCTCCTATATAAATGATAACAATAGAAATTTGAGATTTACTGGCTCAAATAATGCTCAAGAGATGAATTTTCTTGATCTGGTACTGAGGATTGAGGGGGAAAATGTAGTGACTAAGACCTACTTCAAGGAGGTTGATGTTAATTCATACCTCAATTATGCCAGTAACCATTCAAATCGATGGTTGAACAAAGTTCCATATGGACAGATGTTGAGAGTTAAGAGAAATTGCACGAAATCTTCGGTTTGTGATCAACAATGGGCAATACTGGCCAAACGCTTCTCAGAAAAGGGCTATGACTCTTTATTGATTGATAAATCTATTCTGAGAAGCCAAAAAATTCCAAGAGAATCTCTGCTAAGCAACATGTTCTAACAATCTCCTATCTTGCTTTTGATAGCAGAGAGAGACAGACACACAGACACTGAGAGAGAGACACACACACACTCAGACAGAGAGAGACACAGAGAGTGACACACAAACACATACAGACAGACAGAGAGAGAGACACACACAGACAGAGAGAGAGACACACACAGACACAGACAGAGAGAGACAGACACAGACACATACAGAGACACACACACACACACACACACACACACACACAGAGACACAGAGAGTGACACACACATAGACACACAAACACATCCAGAGACACAGCTACCTCTGCACCTCCTGCATTTCACATGGGGTTTCGGGAAGGGTGGGGGCTTCTGGGCATTGTTGATGTGCCCTGGCAGGCATTTCTGATCCCTCTGCACTGATGGGGAGGGGGAGGGGGAGGGGGCTGATCGCAGCCATGTGCTGTTCATGCACACTGTGAATATCCCGACCGGCATCTGCAGCAGCGTCCCCTAGCTGATTTTTTTAAAAATACATCGATTCTAAAACGCAGACCTATTTCAGCCATGTGAAAATAGGAAAAAAGTGCATCTTAGAATCGAGGAAATACGGGTTATAGGAGGCAACCTCAAAAATGTCAATATATTTTAACACTAAAGATAATATATGCAGTACAGGATAATTGTAAATGGTACAGTACAGTACCTGGTACCTAAACTATTGAGTGTAATGTTCCCAGAAACCACAAACCTATGTACTGCACCGACACACTTTATTCGAGCAAATACCCAGTATGTACCTGGCAGATACCTGGAATGCGCCGCTCCTCACCTCTGACAAGCCCCGTTGTGTTTGCCTTCCCAGCCTGGGTTCATGCCTGGCTGACGGGCGGCTGATCTGTTAAATGATAATGATTAGGATTTAATAGGCTGCAATGCTTCGCGTGTCTACCAGATGGCATAAATTCATGAATTGTAATGCAGTATATATATATATACTGTGCAGTATTGCAGCCAGCGGGAATAAAATGCTTCAATCCCTGCCTGGAAAATAACCCAATGCACTCGGGCAGAAAACAGCCACAAACCTCAATACACCCGGGTATACCCGAATTCGTGGGACTAGCCGAGCTCGAATAAGTGTCACCAGTGTATGAGGAAGTGTGGTCCACATTTGGTGGTCACAATCCAAAGGTTTAGGAAAGTGGTACAGGGCCTAAGAGCAAATATTGGAAATGTAAATCCTCTGGGGCACACATAATTATCTTGGCTCAATCTATTGAAAACATAAATCCGGCCAACAGAAAACTGATCTCCCACATTGTAATGGCTGCAAGATGCTCAATTGCAGCCATGTGGAAGACCCATTTGACCCCATTTAGGGCGGCAATTGAGTGGAGAGTAGATAAGGTGATGTGGATGGAGAGGCTTACAGCTTTCCTGAATCATAGGACCAAAGTATTTCATACAATTTGGGATCCTTGGCTCAATTGATAATCCTCCACCCTCCCCTTTTCTTTTGTACTTTAAACCCCTCAAAACGCACTTAATAAAACCATGTTGTTAATGTCTTTATTTATTTTTAAAGATTGCACCCAACTATATTAGTTGCTATTAGGATTCTTTCACAAAAGTGTACTTATGGCAATGACAAAACTTTTAATAAATCATATATATAAAGTATTTTAAAATATTTTATATTTGTACTGTCATATTTAATTACAAATATTTCATAAGACAAATTCTGGTGCCGCTAAGTAAAAATTGCCTCGTCAAGTGAAGGAGATATAGTCCTGGGTGAATAATGATGCTCAACAGGATAAGGGACAAAGCAAGATCCTTCATATAAGTAATACAATTTCATTGTCCAGAGTTCCCTTATTTAAATGACCATAAGTGAATATTGAGGCTTGTGCAGAGAAGATAGCACCTACCTGCAACATTCACAATGGAAGATGAACAATAACCAGGAGTCACAGCATCACAGATTTCTTCAATAATTGCAAATATGGTGAGACAGACTTGTATTTGATAATAGTCCGAAAATGAAATTTTCAAGAACCAATACACTCACATGCCCATGGATCTGGTTGTACACTCTGTGTCTCATAAGGAAGTCTTTAGTATGAATTTCCACTTGATACAGGAACAGGAAGAAAGGTCTGAAAGTGTGGTGCACTACCAAGTAGAAGAAAATACTTTGAGAGGTGAATTTCAATAAAAAATAAAGATTTATTGAGTCATGGTAAAAAAACTGAGGTAAAAAGAACACCTACGTGTTTCATACCATAACGGTTTATCAAGGTGTATATTCAGACAATAAATGTGTGTATTTAAATCTTGAGCCCATTAGCGTCCAGAGCCAGCGTCATGCATGACAACGCCCTGTGTAGTATGTCATAATGCACAATGTGTAATACGTGGAACTAATATAACTTTATTAAAGAAATATATGTGATACAATTTGATAAAGTACTATGGTGCAAAACGTGTAGGTGCTCATTTTTACCTCAGTTTCTTACCATGACTAAATAAATCTTTAACGTGTTAAGTGTCTTTCAGCACTGCTTAGTAAAGATAGTCCTTTATGGCCCATTCAATTGAATAGTCAATAAGATGGCTTACGGCACCGGGAGGTGTCTTATGGAATAGCACCTCACAGGAAATATGTGTAGCCCTGTTTTCCCCTCTCCCCCCCCCCCCCCATCGCCTCAACTCTGGAATATGTTGCTGCTACTGCTGTCTGTGGTGCAGTCATATTTGTGAGTGTCCAGGAGAGTTGAGTGTCTGCGGTGTTGTGGGGT
This sequence comes from Ascaphus truei, assembly GCF_040206685.1. Classification (NCBI taxonomy): domain Eukaryota; kingdom Metazoa; phylum Chordata; class Amphibia; order Anura; family Ascaphidae; genus Ascaphus; species Ascaphus truei. The sequence goes on from NC_134483.1 coordinate 404,125,275, forward strand.
AACAGGATAGGCTTTCGGCGATCTTTAGAGCTCATTCAGTGTGTCAGCACCTCCAGCCATAACGGGCTCCAGGGTTCCTAGGGACAGTCCCTAACATGGCAGACATCAAAGTATACCCCTACCCAATAAACTGTAGGCTCAGGCAGGAGTATATAAAAGGGATGCTTTATTTGGACATCCACTGTGATTGCCATACAGCGGATTCAGGATAGATTGAGATGGCTCCCAGGCCTCTGGCTTATGCTTTGTCCTCTGATAATATTGAGGCTATGCTCTCAGTTCTGATCTGTCTCTTTCAGTCAGCACAGGAGGGACTGCCTGGCATGTCTCACCTCCAGCCGGGAGGAAACTGCACACACTCTCCCTAGGAGGCGTGGAAGAGAACTCTCTAAAATTTAGCACTTCCTCTCTGAGACACAAGAGGGGGAGTGCACAAGGTCTGCGTCATTATTGGCTATAAACAGACCCTGTGTCATCACCACTCCTGCCACTCAGAGATTCAGCATGAGGGGGGATCAATACCCCTAGGATAGCCTGCCACCGCCTGTAGCTGCTAAGGACTTACGTGACAGGGGGCAGAGAGGCAGTCTGGACCAGCCATGGCTACATATGGTTCATAATTTATTTATTTTATTTATTTATTTTATTTATAAAATGTTTTACCAGGAAGTAATACATTGAGAATTACCTCTCGTTTTCAAGTATGTCCTGGGCATAGATAATATGACAAATAATACTGGTTACAAATACAGTTACATAAATGAACAGGGTATACATTATATACAATACATTGCATGCACAGTTATAGAAGATGTATATTATAGGCTTATGTAACAGTTACAGACCAGATTAAAATGTGAGACAGCCTTAGTTTAGAAACAACTTAAACTGGTGGTGGATGTGAGAGTCTCCGGTAGGTTGTTCCAGTTTTCGGGAGCACGGTAAGAGAAGGAGGAGCGGCCGGATACTTTGTTGAGCCTTGGGACCATAAACAGTCTTTTGGAGTCAGATTCAGATGATAAGTGCTGCATGTGGTAGGGGTGAGGAGCTTGTTCAGATAGCTGGGTAGCTTGCCCAGAAAGTATTTAAAGACAGGAAAGGTGAACTTTGCGCCTAGACTCGAGTGATGACCAATCTAGTTCTTTGAGCATTTCGCAGTGATGTGTGTTGTAGTTGCATTGGAAAACGAAACGACAAATTGAATTGTAGAGGGTGTCAAGTTTGTCAAGGTGGATTTGGGGTGCCGAGCCATATACTATGTCTTCATAGTCGATAATTGGCATTAGCATCTTCTGTGCAATACGCTTTCTGACCAGCAGGCTTAGGGAGGATTTGTTCCTGTAATGTACACCTAATTTGGCATAGATTTTGGATGTCAGGGTATCAATGTGCATTCCGAATGTTAAGTGGGAGTCAAACCATAAGCCCAGGTATTTAAAACTGGTAACAGGAGTTAGGGTTGTGTTAGCGTTGGTTCTGATCTAGAGCTCAGTCACTGGAAGCTTTAAAAATTTAGTCTTGGTCCCAAATACCATTGTTACAGTCTTGTCAGTGTTTACAAACAGTTTGTTTTGGGAAATCCAGTTTTCGAGTCTCAAAATGTCAGACTGAAGTATGTGTTCAAGGTCAGAGAGGCTATGGCTGTGTGCATATAGGATTGTGTCATCTGCATACTGTTGCGGCAGCTTTTATTCTTACAAATCACCGGCTTTTACCTGGCTTGTTCCTGGAATGCCACGCTGTTCACCTGGAGCATGCCGCGCACCTTTTGCCTTCCCTGCCAGGGGTCATGCCCGGCTGACGCGCGGTTGATGGGTTTATTGATAATGGTTCGGATTTAAATAGGCTGCAATGCTTCGCGTGTCCGCCAGATGGCAGAAATTCATGAATTGTAATGCACCGAATCAGTAATGTGTCGGCTTGCAGGTGTTTCGTTTAAAAAAGATACTGTACCACAGTGTGCATTGTAACTTGGCCTTGGCCTTGAGGCTGAAAGAAGAGTTGCCAAAATGTATCAATTTAGGCTTTTCATATTAAAGAAAGACAAAGACCAGTTTCAGTTTGTGTTACACTATTCTGCAGAGACCCACCCGCCATGAGTGTTCAAGTGCAGCCTGCTTTCCAAAAACCTGACAGAAGTTACGCGTATTTGATATGGGCCGCGATTAATGCAACAGAGGATAAGATGGCAACAGTTGCTCAAATTTATTAGTATTTTATTGAAAACTATGACTTTTACAAATTTTCACCAACTCCTCATACGTGGAAGCGTGCAGTAAGGAAAAGGTTATGTAGTGACCCCTGTTTTCACCGTATTGAGCCCCAATTTGTTGGAGGGTATTGGTGTGTATCACCGGGTTTTTCCCGTATCTATGATCATGGAGGCGGCAAAAGGCAAAGGGTCGTGTTAAAACCAACTAAGAAGCGACAGTCGCTGCCAAGCAATGCACCAGCACCAGCACCGGCTTCCAATGACGGTCCCACTGTCAGTGACAACCCTGAGCCTGAGCCTGAGGCTGAGCTGGATTTGGCGTGTTCAGTTTTGATGAAGCTTGCATGTACCTAAGCGATTTCCAGCCTCACCTGATGACTACAGGTGGACTAGTCCCGCTGCCAACTATCGACGTGGCTGATGAAGAAAGCTGGACTGGCAGTGGACCGGCGCCGGCGCAAGCTGAATGGGAAATTCAATGGTGAGTACTGTCTTGTTGCCGTATTATTTTGGTGGGGCTGGCTGGGTACTTCTTTAGGGGGCTGACCATTACTGTACATTAAAACTTTTCTTTTTTTTTCCTCAGAAAAGAAAACGGCTAATGGGGGGATTTCGATGGATAATATTGTACTGTATGCTGATGTTTTCCGGCCGTACAGTATACTGTGTAATAAACCCGAATAAATAAAACTATGCATTTATTCTACATATTCAGTATCGTTTCATTATGTGTCTTCCACAGTATACTGTACAGTGGTATACAGTGCCTAACATCTATGGGCAAAAATAATTTTATTCCTAGGTGCCCTAGAACAGAAGTTCCCACGCCAATTGCCCGTGAACTTGACCGCGGCCCTAAGTAGTTCCCTAAGTAGTTCCCTAAGTAGTTCCCACGCCAATTGCGCGAATATAATGTAAAATAACCCGTTCCTCATGCGGGAGGACCCTTGCCATAGTGGCAAAATATCAGCCTTGCACGACCCCTGGAACCGGAGGTACCAAAAGTTTAAAAGCACATTACCAAAGTGGCTTTTTTCTGCCATGCAAGTCAATGGCAGAAACCTAAATTTTAACATCACCCTGACTCCGTTCTGTTGCCACGAGAGGGTCGCAATTTGCCATGTAATCCTGCCGCAACTAGGACTACATGGTCACTGAATCTGAGCCCTCTAGCTCGAACAGAACCGGAGTTGTGGGTTCCAGGTTTCTGCTCATTCTGACTTAGCCGGTTCAAAGGACCCTCCTCGCCGGCGTGACCCTTTCTTGCCGCCATTACTGCTCGGAACCTGTTGGGGTCAAGTGGGGGGTTCCTAACATCTAGGGGCAAAATGAATTTTATTTCTAGGTGCCCTAGAACAGAAGTTCCCACGCCAATTGACCTAGTTCCCACGCCAATTGCCGTAGTTCCTACGCCAATTGCGCGACCAGGCAGTTAAAAAACAGTGCAGCAAGCCTCTACATTTGTTACACTGGCAAAGGAGCAAATGGAAACAATGTGAGGCAATTCAACATGTTCTTTTATTGGTGGAGTCAGTACAAAAACATTTATTTACAAATACTGTACAATGTTGTAACATTTAAAATGCACAGCAATTCTAACCGTCAACACACAATAATACATTCTGCAGCCTTTATTAAATTCTTCTGCCACAAAACATTTTTTGTGCATGGGGCACAGGGAGTTAAAGTGACTTGCTTTTTATGTACTGTATTTGGGGGTTGTCTTTGGGGGTTTATTCATCAAATTATTATGATGAACTGCCTTTTGAAATTACAGTGCTGTTAACTATTTCAGCCACACACCTCCAGAGTTTTTAATCCCTCCCTAGCCAAGCATCAATCGGCTGAGTCACCCTAGCCTACCATCCCCCTCTCTCCACTGGGACGTTGATCTTCTGCATATTGCCATTGTGTTCTTAATCCGCCCATAGCCGAGCTACAAACACTCAGCACGCCTGCGTCTAATCACACCATCCCCCTCCCCCAACCCTTAGAGGCCTGTTGTTTGAACGGTAATGCTTTGGAAAATCCCCTCTCGAATTTGAAATGTAAATCTGATGTGCACAGCACTGTAAGAATTGAGAGTACACTGATACAGTATTTCATCAGGGTTTGAAAATATTTGTCAGTCACTATGGTTTACAGTCACATGTTTTTTATACAATACAGTACATTCTTTAATATCTTTAAAATAAAAATATATAAATCCTGTATATACAGTAAGTATAATGTAACATAACCCGTTCTGTGGGTCTGAGCGGGTTGACATTTACCTGGTCCTCATGCGGGAGGACCCTTGCCATAGTGGCAAAATATCAGCCTTGCACGACCCCCGGAACCGGAGGTACCAAAAGACAGTTTAAAAGCACATTACCAAAGTGGCTTTTTTTCTGCCATGCAAGTCAATGGCAGAAACCTAAACTTTAACATCACCCTGACTCCGTTCTGTTGCCACGAGAGGGTCGCAATTTGCCATACAATTCTGCCGCAACTAGGACTACATGGTCACCGAATCTGAGCCCTCTAGGTCGAACAGAACCGGAGTTGTGGGTTCCAGGTTTCTGCTCATTCTTACTTAGCCGGTTCAAAGCTTTCTCCACCATTGCGCTCAATGGTAGGACCCTCCTCGCCGCCGTGACCCTTTCTCGCCGCAATTACTGCTCGGACCCTGTTGGGGTCAAGTTAGGGGGTTCCTAACATCTAGGGGCAAAATGAATTTTATTTCTAGGTGCCCTAGAACAGAAGTTCCCACGCCAATTGACCTAGTTCCCACGCCAATTGCCATAGTTCCTACGCCAATTGTGCGACCAGGCAGTAAAAAAACAGTGCAGTAGGCCTCTACATTTGTTACACTGGCAAAGGAGCAAATGGAAACAATGTGAGGCAATTCAGCATGTTCTTTTATTGGTGGGGTCAGTACAAAAACATGAAGCTTTTTAAGTAACATCTCCTTTATTAAAGAAACCTAGTACTGTATACAGTACATTACAGTGGGATGATGCGCAACACTGTCAGTCAGACCTGCACCAGTTCAGTCCTAGAGGGCAGCAAACAGGGCAGGTTTTCAGGGCAACATTGAAATCCGTGCCTGTTTGCGGCCCTTAGGGACTGGAGTTGTGCATGTCCTGTGAAAAAAAACACACAACAACATCTCCTTTGTTTAAGTACAGCAGGTACTGTAGGGCAAAACATGTACAGTACAATACAGTTCAGCACAACAGTATGGTCTCACTGACAGTCCTCCACATTGTCCATCCATGGCTGATTCCTTGCATGGCGCAAAACGCCATTAATGCAGTCTCTAACGCCTTTCATTACAGAATCTGTAGCTGTATAAAAGCGCCGCAATTCTTCCACAATGTTTTTCCTTAAATTGGCAGGAAGGGCCTTTTTTACGCGATTCCCATCGTAGTTCACTTTGAACACCCACTCGCAGTACAACGTGTAGGGAACATGGTGCTTAAAAATTGACAAAGTGAGAATTTGACGTAAGGGGAGGGTCTGACATAACAGCACTGGGATCTATGCAACCATTTTAAGTCAGCATCCATCTTAGGTTTTGTCTGAGTGAATGGGTTATGAGATGGACGTTTTTGAATGAGGTTTTTGATTTCAACTTTCAAGTGAGAATAAACCAAGCAGCTAACTGAAAAACCTTGAGCAAAGTGCCAATGTTATGAAAAAGGCCAGACTGATAGGGATGATTTCCCATTCCGAAGGTGGGGGTTTTGAGGTTCTGTATGTAGGGAAAAGGTCACCAGCTTAATAAAGTATTATTGCTGAATCATCTCATTTAGACATCCCATAATGTCATCAACTCAATGTGTTCTTGTGCATAATTTGTTTACCTTTTACGCTTACGTAGTGACGACACGCAACCTTGTAGAGGGGGCGTGGGTTTAGTATTTTGTGTATAAATAATGCCTGTATGCTACCATGTCTTTGGGAGGGTTTTATTTTGAAACTCTCCTCTGCGTGTGCACCGCACAAGCAATAAACTTATTTGTCATTCTGCAAAACATATCCTCAGACTTGTGTTGTTATTTCACAGAGCTTTTATCAGATGGCGCCCGAATAGGGACCCAAAAAACACCGGAAGCTGAGCACCTGAAAAAACCACTCCTCGGTCACTCAAATCTGAGCGCTCATAAGAATCAAGGTAAAAGGCACCTTTTGAGGAAAGCCTGAGTTTAAAAAGTTGTTTTGAGTGATGTGTAGAGAGATGTGTTTTGAAGGGTGTCTCAATCTGTGTTGACGGGTTAACCTAGCAGTGTCAAATAAGTATATTTGTCTGTTCCTGTATCCATTTTAAAGTGTTAAGTTTTAAGTTTTATTGGGATTAAGGTGAGAGTCCCGTTAAAAGTTTTGGTGTTTTGGTGATGAAGGTGAGTGTTTGTATGCATAAGGGATTGTTTTTCAGACTGTCCTGGGTTGTGATAAATATTTTTGTTGTCTGAGCAGGAAGGGTCCCTGATTGTACATTTGTGCTGTCTTGTCATTAACATACCATGTGAGTTTATTTATGGATATCTGTTTAGAAGGTCTTATCTGTATCCATGTTATAAAAGTATAAGGTTTATCAGGGCTGGGTTGGACCCGCTGAAGTAATTCAAGTGTTTTCTTGGGTATAGATATGGTGAAAAAATCAGAACAATAACATGCCAAAAGAGTTGTACGTAATCAGCTTGCGCTGATTATTGTATCAGGTGTATTGTACAGGTCAATTAAATTTGATTTCTGTAACCGAAGAAGTATTGTACAGGTCAATTAAATTTGATTTCTGTAACAGGAGAATAATGGGAAACCAAAGTTCTCAAAATTTGCCGTTAGAGGTTATGTGTCTGCAGACAGAAATAATAAAGAATGGATACAGAGAACAAGAAGAGACAATATAAATATGTTTTGTTGGCCAATGAAAAATACATGCAAGTTCAAATGAAAATACACATGCAGGTCCCAGTGAAAAACATGCCACCCCAATAAAAAAAAGTTTGTTTGCAATAAATTACTATAGAAGGAAGCGTGAACCTATGAGCAGCCGCACCGGTTTTCTTATTCGTAAGAATGCGAACGCAAGGGCTCATAGTGGAACATTCTAACTTTCAGTAATCCCTGTGTGTCTGTGGTAGTATAAATCTTTGGATTTTATGAGGTTTTTGTGGCAAAAGTCAAGCATGGCGTGACCGGCTGGCGGACACCGCAGAAATCAGTTGTGAACGTATAAGCTTTTCCTTCCATTTCCCCACATGCAATAAGTGGTTATAAATAATTTCCTGATATAAACTCAAGTTTCGGTGCCGGCAAGTAAAACTGTTGCGCCCTTAATGGAGAGTGGTTAGATGGATTTGATACCCTAATGAATTTTTCCTGAATGATTACCTGTGTGAAAGATAAACCATGCTAAGTATCACGTGTGCACAAATCACCATCCAAAAACTTGCAAGTACGTACGAAAACATGAATATTTTTTGCTCACAATGAAATCAAAGGTCTGAAAGAAAGAGTTTCAAAATCGCAGCAGCACAGAGCGTGCCCCCACTTTTTTCTCCAGCGCGAGGAATGTGCTAAGATACGAAAGTTAACTCAAAAAGCTCCGGAGCATCAGAGTAGTTTTAAAGTCAGGTTATTTATGAAAATAAAGAAAGAGAAGGGAACTTTTATTAATTTAGTTGCAGGGTGAAATTGTTGGGTAATAGGGGAGAAAGGGTTTTCTTTTATTTGTTTGTTATTTTTGTGATGTTGTGTGGCTGTGTATGAGAGAAGTTTTTTGTATTGTGTGTGTTCTGTATTGTGTTTAACGAGTAAAAACACATTTTAATTTTATTTCTAGAGGATTAAGATGTTTGGGAATATTTTGTGTTTAAAAATGTGGGTAAAAGATCATAAGCATTGTTTGAAGTATATATTGTATTGTATGTTTTCATGTATATAACGCCATTAATATGCACAGCGCTTCACAGGAGTGGTGCACGTCGTAATCATATAGGTAGCAAAGGGTAAAGGTAAGAGGTCATGGAATAAGTGATCCAGACATAAAAGTAAAAGTTGAGCAAAGAGAAGTCACTGCTCTGAGGAGCTTACAATCTAATTGGTAGGTAGGGAGAGCGTACAGAAACAGTAGGATTTGATTAGAAGCCAGGAGAGGAATTTCAGGAGGGGAAACGCAGAATCAGAGTTTAAAGAGTAGAGTGATTCTGGCAGCAGCGTTTGGGAGAGATAGTAGGGAAGACAGGTGAAAGTCAGGAAGCTGGGATAGCAGGGAATTACAGTTAGCAAGAGGGGAGAGAATGAGGGTCTGAATCAGAGTTTTAACAGTTGAGCAACAGAGGAACAGGTGTATCTTTGTGATATTGTGGAGGAAAAAGCGACAGTTATAGAAATGTTTTGAATGAAAGAGGAGAATATGAGAGAGGAGTTGAGGGAATGACCCCTAAGCAGCGTGCTTAGAGCTACTGGATGGAAGATTCAAGAGTAATGTGGAAGGAGATAATAGGGTCAGGTTTGGGAGGAAGTATGAGGAACTTTGTTTTTGCCATGTTAAGTTTAAGGCAAAAGAGGGTCTTCCAGGATGAGATAACCGAGGGACATTCAGAAACTTAGGGTTGTATGGCAGGTGTAAAGTCAGGGGTTGAAAAGTAAATGAGGGTGTTGTCAGCATAGTGGTGATATTTAAACCTAAGAGATGTTATTAGGTCACCTAGAGAGAGTGTGTACAGAGAAAAGAGAAGAGTGTGGTCCACAGAGGCAAATGCTGCAGAGAGTAATAGGAGCAGAGTGTAAGGACCTCTGTCTGGGGCAGCATATATATCATCAGTTATTTTAATGAGAATTGTCTCCGTGGAGGGAGCAGTGCAGAAGTAAGATTGTAGAGGTTAAGGAGAGAATGGGTGTTGAGAAAATGGAGCAAGCAAGAGAATACAAGACAAGTTCAGTAGTTAGAAAGACAGGTCAGGTCAAGCTTGCTATTTTTGAGTCAGGGTATAACTATTACATGTTTTAAGGAGAATGGAAATGTAGCAGAGTAGAGGGAGAAGAGGAGATCAACAGTGATGGTGACATTCTCTTTTGATACAGTGGAAAAAGAGTCAAGGAAAGCAGGAAGAGAGTAGGAAGCGAAGTAGGATAGGAGGAAAAAGAGGGAATGTTCTGGTGTATGGATTCAACCTCTTGCTTAAAATAGTCAGCAAAGTCCTGAGGTGAGATGAAGGAAGAGTTAGTGAAGGTTAGACTTGTGAGTGTTGACTAATGGAGAGCAATAGGTGTGTGTAGCTTGAGAAAGGACAGAATTGCAACAGGATAGCATAAATTTGTAGTGAATGAAGTCAGTGAAACTATGAAAGTTCAAAACAGAAAGCATTAAAAAGAACTGAGTGGAGGGAAATAGCATGAGCGTGTGGAGTTATTTGTGTGTTAAGAAGTTATATAAACCATAGCTATATAAAAGCCCGTTGGTTAATTTTTGAGAGGCCATAAAAAATGTAGTTCTTAGGGCTCTGGATAAAGCTCCATGTATTTAAACTTTAAGCAAAAGTTCCAATCCAATAATTATTATTTTTCAGGAAGAAGCCGTGGTGTGTCGTTATCTTATCTTTTCAGGGTCAATTGGCAAAACGCCCAGAAACAAAATGGCTCTTTGCCCGGAAACAAGTCTTATAGAAAATATTTTTTTCTTTAGTCAGATGAATATGCAGTGTCTTTAAAATTATAAAGCTGACCATGTGCTCAGCACTGTGCAAAGAGATTATATAAAGCAAGACATTAGTGTGAAGTCTTATACAAAATCATATGTCTATTAACTGAATGTGATGTATGTTATAACTTTTAACCATTTATTTTTTCCAAAGGTGTCAGTAAGCAGTGGTTATTGTAAAAATTGCTGTGTAATCTAGAATGGGTTTGCCAGGAATTGGTGAATTTGGGAGTCACCTCTCATTTATGGGTGTGTCTTGTGTATAGGGTTAAATACAGGGGATAAATAGTTGCAAAAGCAGTTACATAAGTGAATAAGGTATGCATTATATACAAGGCATTTCAAAATTTTTAGCAGAATAGTTACAGTGGAGTGTTTGGGGTAAAAGCCAGATAGGGATTGGCTAGGGAAATTTGTATGGGTAAAATAATGGCTTAATTGGGAGTGAATATTTTTCCATAACAGTGGATAGTATTGGGAAAAGGGATATTGGCCTGTAGTTTGAGACAGTGTTTTTTGTCCCCACTTTTGAAGATTGGGACAAACTCTGACAGTTTCCCAGGTCTTAGGGATATGGCCTGCAGACAGGATAGAATTAATTATGGAAACAAGTGGTTAGGCAAGATGAGGCCCTAAAGTTTCAGGAACTTAGATTGCATCAAAGTCAGGTTCACATTGGCTACTTAGTTTTAATTTGAGGACATTAATAGGGAATACCTCTGTCTATATGTGGATGCTAAGACAGGAGTAAACACATTGATACAAGAATTTAGTCCTAGGTATAAATTATCTCCCTATGAGACACATATGGGATGACTTGTGACTAGCAGCAGTCCAAAGGAACGAATTAAGGACCATATTATTGGTAATAAAACAATAAGTTGTATGCAACTAATACATTTTTTGAGTCTCTCTAGGCAAAGCTGAAAGTGCACCTACTCGAGATGGGGTTAATAGTCACATATTTCCTGCGCAAGCATGCTTTTCATCCCAGGTGAAAAAGCCTAAAGTAATCACCAATACAGCAATTAAAGCGGCAGAGTCATTTTCCTGGACCCAAAGTACAGTAAAGCTCGTTCCAGCTCCACCAAATGTTCCAGCGCCACCAAAGACCAAAGTCACCTAAAGCACAGCCGCATCAAGTTAACGTCTTGCAGAGTCAAAACTCTAACCGTTAACCAACGAGGAAAATAAGACACCAGGCTAAGGCCAGGTTTTATCAGAACATTTCATTTTTTCAGAGACTCAATATTTTTATTCTTTAGAGTGTGTTAAGTTAGAAATTTAAGGTGTATGTACAATTGAGCCTTGATGGGAGGATTGGTTTCCTGGAAGCGTGGCTTGTGAAAGCTCTTGTATGTGTTTTGGCAGTACTCTTCACTCTCTATGTATGTGTCATGTGCAGCAAAACTTTGATCCAGAATTGTGTTGCACCTCCACCGAAAGGAGGGGGTCACCCAGGGGCGTGTGTCAGCCACAAGGAAAGGATCATAAGTCAGCCATGTTGACCATCGCAGACATTGTCTGTTCTGATATTCTGAGTGAATGATGTATACAATGCGTGCAGGGTGAGGATCATGCATTTCGCTTCCACAGATACCAAACCCCCTCAATTCTCAGTAATAGAATGTTGTGATGATTCTGAAAATATGATGATAGAGATACATGCAATTTCTTTTATCTAGCAACTGCATACCCAAAGAAAGGTTGCTTGCATAAAATAAGGTTTTTAGTATTATGTGTATAATTTCTGTATTTTTCCAATTTTTTAAGGGAACCTCTTTAAAGGGTGTATCACACAGTAGGAACAAGAATCAATTTATGGGTCAAGTGTCTCCACCAACCAATGAAACCTGTGTAAAAATGTATGTTTAGTCAGATAATAATTTACAGGAAGGATGTGGCCTTAATTTTGCAGTTTTTAATTTCATCATTAAACCAAGAACAGGTTCAGATCAGGCTTATGGCCTTACAAAACAGAATTACTTTAGACTATGTGTTAGCTTCAAAAGGAGGGGTATGTGTCCTAATTGAGGAACAATGTTGTGTTTTTATTCCAGATCAGTGTAGCAATGTGCAGCATGAACTAGATGAAATACAAGAGATTCAAAAGAGGGTTACAAAGGGAAGTGACAGATTATCACCCTTGGGGTTAGGTGAATGGCTTAGATCACTTGGAGCAAAAACTTTTGAATGCTTGGATGTGTGGGGGTGTTACTTGTTGTCATATATGTGGGTGTCACGTGTTGCAAAGGTATGATCCACAGGTGTGCGACCCCCACCCCCAATCGGATGCCACTCTTTACAGATGCCAGAAAACAGCAGTCCCTTGAAGAAAAGAAGATGCCGATCACAGTTATTCAACTCCAAAAGACATATTGGCCGCAGCGCCTTACGAGACTATGACAGTAAAGGGCACGCATCCTTGTCCTTCGAGTTATCCCTGGACTATCATCATGAACTTAATTCTCAAAAGCTATGTTTTAAGAATAAAAAGGAGGGAGTGACAAAGTGAGAATTTGACGTAAGGGGAGGGTCTGACATAACAGCACTGGGATCTATGCAACCATTTTAAGTCAGCATCCATCTTAGGTTTTGTCTGAGTGAACGGGTTATGAGATGGACGTTTTTGAATGAGGTTTTTGATTTCAACTTTCAAGTGAGAATAAACCAAGCAGCTAACTGAAAAACCTTGAGCAAAGTGCCAATGTTATGAAAAAGGCCAGACTGATAGGGATGATTTCCCATTCCGAAGGTGGGGGTTTTGAGGTTCTGTATGTAGGGAAAAGGTCACCAGCTTAATAAAGTATTATTGCTGAATCATCTCATTTAGACATCCCATAATGTCATTAACTCAATGTGTACGTGTGCATAATTTGTTTACCTTTTACGCTTACGTAGTGACGACACGCAACCTTGTAGAGGGGGCGTGGGTTTAGTATTTTGTGTATAAATAATGCCTGTATGCTACCATGTCTTTGGGAGGGTTTTATTTTGAAACTCTCCTCTGCGTGTGCACCGCACAAGCAATAAACTTATTTGTCATTCTGCAAAACATATCCTCAGACTTGTGTTGTTATTTCACAGAGCTTTTATCAAAATGATCAAGGCATACTTGTGGGGTACACCAGCACTCATCACCCTATACTTCTCCCTAAGCGCCACTGTCAGATCGCGCAGGGTGATGTCGGGCACTGTTTCGATGCAAGTGGGTGTAGGTCTTTTGGGAGCGGGTGTGCTTGTGGCGACGGGCGATGGTAGGATGTCTGGGAGGAAGCTTTCCTCCGGTCGTGGTCGCCGTGTTGTCTCCTGGCGTGGTCTTGACAGGGTTGTCATGTCCTCCTCAACGGCATACATGTACACTACATCTTGTGGTGGAGGGGGGGCGCTTGGTGATGGAACAGGGTCGAAGGTCCCATTCACCACATCCATGTCACCCTCCTGCTCCGGCGTCGAGGAAACAGGGGCATTAGCACCGAGCAAATAATGTATGCCCGCAATGTCAGCCTCTATCTTCTCCATCCGTTGATCCATCCATTGCTCCATTTGTAGCATCCGTTGCTCCACATTTAACATTGTCTCCAGAAGCAGATCTATCTTTGCCAGCACAATTTAATTCCCGGGGAGATCCACACTTATCCCATTCAGCATCCGGTCCAACGAGCTGCTTCTTGTGCATGGCGTGTGGACATCTGGGGGGTTGGGTGCAACGGAGGATGAGATGAGGGTTCCATGGAGAGAAGCGGCATCGATGGAGAGTGGAGGAGGTGACCTGTGGATACCCGGTAGAGGAGAAGCAGTAGCGTTGAAGAGGGATGGAGAAGGTGACCTTTGGATTTCCGGGCGAGAAGCAGAGTCGTCTAAGAGCAAAGGAGAAAGTGACCCGTGGGTTTCAGAGGCGGCAGCGTCGTCAGATGGAACCGGAGAAGATAGGGGTGGAGAAGACGGGATGAAGATTTCCGGGACAGCTAAAGCAGAGTCGTCGAAGCATATGGGAGGAAGTGATCTGCGGGTCCGATGGGTTGGCTGCCATTCGTTTTGTGTCGAAAGTACATCACCGTATATCTTCTTCATATAATAAGGCTTACGTCTAAGAAAACCCTTAACCTTTGGGGTCAGCAGAAGGTTTTCTTTATTGGCCTTAGCCTGTCGCTTTTGCCTTGGCATGGAAACGGCAACCGCCTTTCGCTTTTTCAGCATGACAGGCACGGCAGAGGTGAGTTGGTTCTTGCGTCCATAGAAACGGGGATGCTCCATGGAAGCAGGTGGCACAATGCAGTACAGTATCTGGACAAGGGCAAGTTCAAATAAAGATCCTGGAGTGGTGGCCTATGCAAAGTGTGTGACCTTTTATGCATGGCGGCCAGGTACAGGTGTTGAAAGTGGGCGTACTCTAATGTGAGTCATTACCGTATAAATACACCATCCATTTTGTGTATTGACTGCACATAGAATACACATCGACTAAACATCGAATATACATTCTTGTGTTTGTACTGTATTTCTTTCTACTCGCAGCAATGCCTGTTAAAAAGATTTCAAAGGATCTCAACATGCGAATTAAGGAGATGTACAGGAGCGGACACCAAATTGCTGCTATCCAACGCTGGTTAGCTACTTCTGACCTCGTTGTGCCATTAACCACCGTGAGCTATCATGCACAAGGAAAAAAGAGAGACCGGAAAAAGGCACCAAGGGTAACAAACGCGCAAGTATATTTATAAAACTTAACAAAAAAAAATATAGAAAACTGTACTGTACATCTACAGTACAGTTCTGTATCTACTGTAATACTGTTGTTATTTCTGTTGATTTATATTACAACATACTGTACAGTAGTTTGTCTATTTATATTTATAGTACAGCAGTATACATTTTTTGTATATTTCAATTAATCTTACAACGGTATATACTGAATAGGATGTACTGTATATTTATATTTATATTACAACAGTATATTTATTTTGTATATTTATATTTATAGTACAACAGTATATATATATTTTGTCTATTTATATTTATAGTACAGCAGTATACATTTTTTGTATATTTCAATTAATCTTACAACGGTATATACTGAATAGGATGTACTGTATATTTATATTTATATTACAACAGTATATTTATTTTGTATATTTATATTTATTGTACAACAGTATATATATTTTGTCTATTTATATTTATAGTACAGCAGTATACATTTTTTGTATATTTCAATTAATCTTACAACGGTATATACTGAATAGGATGTACTGTATATTTATATTTATATTACAACAGTATATTTATTTTGTATATTTATATTTATAGTACAACAATATATATATTTTGTCTATTTATATTTAATGTATACTGCTGCGGCACAGTTTATTCGAGCATTTGCCCGTTCTGTGCCGCAGCAGTAGCCTGGCGCGCGCCCGAGTGTGACGGGCGCGCGCCGAAGCAGCGGAAGAGCGCCCTCCGATCGGGGCGCTCTCCCTACCGCTGCCGGGTCCGCCGGGTCCCCCGGAACCCCCTGCCGCTGTCCCGCGATCGCGGGACACCAGGGCTCCCTCGGGGAGCCCCTGGACACGCGTGCAGGGGGCGCACGCTCCCGATGACGCGTGACCGCGCGTCTATGACGCGCGGCACGCCGAGGGGCGGCCACTAGCAAGCCGGGAGATTTCCCGGCTTGCGGTACCGACCACACTTCAATAAAGTGTGTCGGTAGTGTATTACAACATTACATTTATATACATTTTATATTGCTGCATATTAATAAAACAATATAATTTCTTTACATTTTAGGGAGACAACTGTTCTGGTGGACAAAATAAGTGAGGAGAATGATGAGAGAAGTGCATTAAGGGTTAAAAACACTCTGCAGGAAAAGCACAATCTGACTGTATCCGAGAGCAGCATAAAGAAGATGAGACGCAGCATTGGATGGAAATATGGACGTGTGAGGTTAGCACTGGAAAGTACAGGAGGTAAAAGTGTTGTTTCGCAAACTGTACTGCGCCGCAAATTTTTTTTAATCCTTGTCATTACAGAGTGTACCCCATGATACGGGACGCAAACAAAATCAAAAGACTGCTCCAGGCCCAGGCATGGATCGACAGCGGGGAGACTTTCCAGGATTGCATCTTCACTGATGAGTCTACTGTGTTGCTGGAGAGATTTACACGATTTGCGTTCCACATAAAAGGCCGCTTATCTTTGAAGCCGCGGCCAAACACCCTGTGAAGCTGCATGTGTGGGGTGCCATCGCTAGGCGTGGACCGGGATGCATTGTCATCCTTGAAGGTAAAATTTATCAAATATAATGTCGCCTAATGCACTGTTCTTGACTAGTGTTGCCTTACCGTATGCACTGTACTGTACTATTGTGCAGTTTTTTGAGCACTTTTCTTTTCTTGCTATAGGAATCATGAATTAAGCTTTCTTCCAAGACAACATTGTGCCCGAGAAAGTGCAATACATCACACGCGACTTTCCCCATGGTCACCGCTTCTACCAGGACAACGATCCCAAGCACACTGCGTCAACGGCGCATATCCTTGAGCGCGGCATCAACTGGGTGAAGACGCCAGCGGAGTAAGTACAGTAGACCGTGTCCCATTTTTGTTCCCCACTGTTTTTAGCTCTTAAACCAATTGTCCTTTCTTTCCAATGACAGGTCGCCAGACTTCAATCCGATCTAAATGGTCTGGCATCAGCTGAAGGATCATATCCGGAAAGTGGCGAAACCCTCCATAAAGGACGAGTTATTGAAAGGCATACTGAGATTTTGGAACGATGTACTCACCGTGGAACGCTGCAATAAATATATAGACCATATTGCCACTGTGTTGCCCATTGTCATCGCGCGTAATGGGCAAGCATCAGGAAAGTAGTACTGTGCTGTAGTATTGTAAGTACAGTATGTTACAGGTAAGTATGGCACAGATTTTTTCTTTCCAGATAGTAAGAGTATACAGTAGTTAGTTTTTTCTTTACAGAGAGAGCAGCACCAGCCATCAGGTTACAGTACATAGAATTTAACAGTAGTCAGAGTATACAGTAGTTCCAGTACAGTATACAGTACACTACTTTGACAGTACTACAGTAACTGCCTACTAACTGCCCCATTTTTTTTCTTTCCAGAGAAAGCTGCACCAGCCACCTACAGTAGTTCTGCCATAATACAGTACAGTAACTGCACTAATTTTTGGTTTTCTTGTCGTTCCAGGAAAAACGGTGGCCTAGGGGGATGGGGGCGTTGTGTCCAGTCAAATCTGCTTGTACAGTAAAAGTACAGTATATAAACAGCAGCAATGATGTACACAAAACCTCTCCTCTCTCAATGAACTACTGTACTGCAGACAGAATGAGGAAAAGATAAAGACTAAAGAAAAAATTATTTTACTATACAGTATATACAGTATATTATACAGTACATTACAGTACTGTACTGTATATACTGTAGTATTAAATAATATTCTTATAAATGTGCATTACTCATGTTTCCCCATGTTTTACAAAGGTTTTCCAAATGGTTATCCAATTTCAAGCTGCCAAAATAACTTAATAAAGACTGCATTACTGTATGTATTATTCCTGATTATTTTTATATTTGTTTTTTTTGGTTCCTGATAAAATAAAATAAATATTTATTCACTTTCCTGCGAATCATAATCATTGACAGCCACCCCTACAGTGCACCAATGAATTATTTTATTAATTAATTTATTTATAAAATATTTTACCAGGATTTTTACCAGGATTTATATATTTTTATTTTAAAGATATTAAAGAATGTACTGTATTGTATTAAAAACATGTGACTGTAAACCATAGTGACTGACAAATATTTTCACACCCTGATTAAATACTTTATCAGTGTACTCTCAATTCTCACAGTGCTGTGCACATCAGATTTACATTTCAAATTCGAGAGGGGATTTTCCAAAGCATTACCGTTCAAACAACAGGCCTCTAAGGGTTGGGGGAGGGGGATGGTGTGATTAGACGCAGGCGTGCTGAGTGTTTGTAGCTCGGCTATGGGCGGATTAAGAACACAAAGGCAATATGCAGAAGATCAACGACCCAGTGGAGAGAGGGGGATGGTAGGCTAGGGTGACTAAGCCGATTGATGCTTGGCTAGGGAGGGATTAAAAACTCTGGAGGTGTGTGGCTGAAATAGTTAAAAGCACTGTAATTTCAAAAGGCAGTTCATCATAATAATTTGATGAATAAACCCCCAAAGACAACCCCCAAATACAGTACATAAAAAGCAAGTCATTTAACTCCCTGTGCCCCATGCACAAAAAATGTTTTGTGGCAGAAGAATTTAATAAAGGCTGCAGAATGTATTATTGTGTGTTGACGGTTAGAATTGCTGTGCATTTTAAATGTTACAACATTGTACAGTATTTGTAAATAAATGTTTTTGTACTGACTCCACCAATAAAAGAACATGTTGAATTGCCTCACATTGTTTCCATTTGCTCCTTTGCCAGTGTAACAAATGTAGAGGCTTGCTGCACTGTTTTTTAACTGCCTGGTCGCGCAATTGGCGTAGGAACTACGGCAATTGGCGTGGGAACTAGGTCAATTGGCGTGGGAACTTCTGTTCTAGGGCACCTAGAAATAAAATTCATTTTGCCCCTAGATGTTAGGAACCCCCCACTTGACCCCAACAGGGTCCGAGCAGTAATGGCGGCAAGAAAGGGTCACGCCGGCGAGGAGGGTCCTACCATTGAGCGCAATGGCGGAGAAAGCTTTGAACCGGCTAAGTCAGAATGAGCAGAAACCTGGAACCCACAACTCCGGTTCTGTTCGACCTAGAGGGCTCAGATTCAGTGACCATGTAGTCCTAGTTGCGGCAGCATTGCATGGCAAATTGCGACCCTCTCGTGGTACCAGAACGGAGTCAGGGTGATGTTAAAGTTCAGGTTTCTGCCATTGACTTGCATGACAGAAAAAAAGCCACTTTGGTAATGTGCTTTTAAACTGTCTTTTGGTACCTCCGGTTCCGGGGGTCGTGCAAGGCTGATATTTTGCCACTATGGTAAGGGTCCTCCCGCATGAGGACCAGGTAAATTTCAACCCGCTCAGTCCCACAGAACGGGTTATTTTACATTATATTCGCGCAATTTGCGTGGGAACTACTTAGGGCCATGGTCAAGTTCACGGGCAATTGGCGTGGGAACTTCTGTTCTAGGGCACCTAGGAATAAAATTCTTTTTGCCCATAGATGTTAGGCACTGTATACCACTGTACAGTATACTGTGGAAGACACATAATGAAACGATACTTAATATGTAGAATAAATGCATAGTTTTATTTATTCGGGTTTATTACACAGTATACTGTACGGCCGGAAAACATCAGCATACAGTACAATATTAGCCATCGAAATCCCCCCATTAGCCGTTTTCTTTTCTGAGGAAAAAAAAAGAAAAGTTTTAATGTACAGTAATGGTCAGCCCCCTAAAGAAGTACCCAGCCAGCCCCACCAAAATAATACGGCAACAAGACAGTACTCACCATAGAATTAAAATTCATTTCCCCCCAGATGTTAGGAACACCCTCACTTCACCCCAACAGGGTCCGAGCATGTACAGTACTGTACTTTAAAATAAATTAAATATGCAATTTTACTATTACTGCGCGCGCACGCACGCACAGACTGTGTACTGTAGGTTGAACCGCGAAGATATTAGACTTCAGAGACAACAGCTCGCAAACGCCCCCATGCGTTTTTACATGGCATTGCAGTATTGCAGCCAGCGGGAATAAAATGCTTAAATCACAGCCGCGAAAATAACGCTATACACCCCGGGAGAAAATGACACAAAACCGCACATCACCGGGATCTTCTGAAATTCGCGGAGCTAGCCAAGTAAGAATAAAGTTGGTCGCCACTGTACATGTGTATTGAGGCTTCCTTACAATCTGTGGGAAGATCATTGATGAACACTGAGAAGAGTACAGGCCCCAGAACAGAGGGACACCACAGGTGATATCCAGGGGGTTGGATTTAGAGCCTGAGATGGACACATGTTGGGATCTACCTGATAGGTAGGACTGAAACCAGTTTAAAGCATGCTTCCCTATTCCAGAGCTCTGGAGTTTGTTAAGCAGGATAGCATGATCAACAGTATCAAAAGCCTTTGCAAAATCTTGGAATATTGCACCAGTGAGTTGACCCCGTTCCATTCCACACTGGATTTCATTGCAAACTTTTAGCAGGGTAGTTACGGTAGAGTGTTTGGGGCGAAAGCCAGATTGGAATTGGCTAGGGAAATTTGTCTTGTTATAGTAATCGCTTAATTGGGGTGGACACATTTTTCCATGACTTTGGATAGGATTGGGAGAAGGGAGATTGGCCTGTAGTTTGAGACAGTGTTTTTGTCCCCACTTTTGAAGATTGGGACAACTCTGGCAGTTTTCCAGGTCTTACGGATATGGCCTGCAGACAGGATAGAGTTGACTATTGAAGCAAGCGGTTTGGCAATGGCTGGGGCACCAAGTATTAGGAACCTAGATTGTAGTAGGTCAGGTCCACATTGGCTGCTTAGTTTTAATTTGAGGAGCGCTTGTGTAATCTCCTCTTCGGATACTGGGCCAAATTGAAAATTGTGGGCAGTGTTGGGAGGGGGTGGGGCTATATGGGTACTCCCAGGATGAGATTCAGGTTTGTGGTTTGGGTTGCATTTCGCTAATAGGTTAGTAGCATATCCCACAAAGTAATCATTGAATGCATTTGCAATGGCGGTGGGGTTTGTCAGAATAATATCCCCCTTAGTAATATTACTTGGCTGTTGATGGTTAGAAGGCTGGAATATGTTGTTGATAACCTTCCAGAAGTTAGCTGGGTTTGATGTATTCTGGAGGAGATTGTCAGAGTAATATTGTGCTTTTGCATGCATTGGTTTGCCTTGTGCACATGTTCCTCAGGCATCTGTAGTGATTGAGATCCTTGGTAGTGCCAGTTACTTTGTAGCTTTTCCACAAGGCATCCCTGAACATGTAGAGTGCTATAAGGTCGGGTGTAACCCATGGAAGGTGGGCACCCCGTACCCTTATTCTGCGTAGTGTAGCATGGGTATCCCATAATGTCTCCATATTAACCCAATGTTTTGGAATGTCGCAACAATCTTTACCTAATCTCCGGTAAATTGTTGACACAGACGGTTTGTTGTTGTTTTGTTTGGCTAATGATGACAGCATAATTGATTTTAGGAAATACTTGGGAAGGACAATAATTAGTTACAAAGTATGGTCCCAAAAGGGATCAAGAAAAGACCCTCCAAATACATGCACTCTCTGATAAATTATTGATAAGGTAAGTATTAGGAATTGGTTGGCTCCTATGGAATTATAGGGTCTTCATTAAAAACAAAAATAATAAAGTTTTATTACATCAATATATGTCTGTGTGAATTAATATTTAAACAAACAAAGAACAAACAATGTTTTAAAAATCCCCGTAGAGGAGTTGTAATATTGCTTATATTCAATGCCCAAAATTTATATAGGCAAATATTTAATTTGTTTGACCATAGGGTAGATACAATATTACTGCGACATCAGCAAAGTACTATTATCTCCCAGAGAAAAACCTCAATGTTTTTAGGCACTGTATATATGCTGCCTCCCGTATACTTGGAATATTACCAGATATATTTCACACAGATTTTTATTAAAGATAGCCTATATATTCATTATTTCCAGACTGGTATACAGAGAGAGAGTGTTCTATTTTGACACACAAGCATTTCTTAAATAACATCAATCTTTAACAAGATATTTGCCAATTTTACATATAAGGTTTCTGTAGGTGTATCTGAAATATGAATATATATAAGTAAATTAGTGTGTTTACAAACTTCTTTCACTTAAATAGTCGTATCCATATGCAACCTGTACTATTTGGAAGGGAGTATAGGAATGGATTATAGGTAATCCTTTAGCAAGCCTAAACAAGTGTATTTTACGAGTATAATTTTGGCACTTCAGTGGATTACTAGCACTATACCCCTGACTAGAGATTTTGTCTAGGGATGTTTAAATATCAAGGGTGATGTAACGCTGATAGTTTAAGCTTTAGGAATAGTGGGCAAAAATATCAGTGACTATATATCAAAACAGGGATAAGGGGTTCACACGACTACCTATAATCCATTCCTATACTCCCTTCCAAATAGTACTGGTTGCATATGGATACGACTATTTAAGTGAAAGAAGTTTGTAAACACACTAACTTACTTATATATATATCCATATTTCAGATACACCTACAGAAATCTTATATGTAAAATTGGCAAATATCTTGTTAAAGATTGATGTTATATAAGAAACGCTTGTGTGTCAAAATAGAACACTCTCTCTCTCTCTTTTTTGTATACCAGTCTGGAAATAAGGGATATATAGGCTATCTTTAACAAAAATCTGTGTGAAATACAGTATACTGTATCTGGTAATATTCCAAGTATACGGAAGGCAGCATATATACAGTACCTAAAAACATTGAGGTTTTTCTCTGGGAGATAATAGTACTTTGGTGATGTCAGGGTAGTATTGTATTTACCCTATGGTCAAACAAATTAAATATTTGCCTATATAAATTTTGGGCATTGAATATAAGCAATATTACAACTCCTCTATGGGGATTTTTAAAACATTGTTTGTTCTTTGTTTGTTTAAATATTAATTCACACAGTCACATATATTGATGTAATAAAATTTTATTATTTTTGTTTTTAATGAAGACACTATAATTCCATAGGAGCCAACCAATTCCTAATACTTACCTTATCAATACATTATATAGAGTGCATGTATTTGGAGGGTCTTTTCTTGATCCCTTTTGGGACCATACTTTGTAACCATATATTTTCCTCTATTGCACCTGATATATAATTATTTGAAGTAATAGGAGAGCAGAATTAAACACATGTTTTGAAGGACAATAATTATCAGATTGTAATTAAACGTAACCAAAATATAGAAATGCACTTCATAAGAAGCCAATACTTAAAAATTGTTTTACTTTAAGGGTAATTTACTATTTTTAAGGAAGTTGGTTACATTGACAAGCTGTTGTTAAAAAATTGCTCTCTACATTAAACTTGCCTTCAAGAACTTAAGTAAACAATACTTTGCCGAAACGCACCTAACCTACAGAGCATGTATAAGCAATGTATTCATTTTATGCTCATATGTTTAGATGTGCAAATCTGCCCAAATCCGTTTCCCAGATTTTCTCGCATTTTCCCCCAAAAATCGGTTTTACGGTGTAAAATTTGGGGACGGATTCATAAAAATCCCCCATTGGCTACAGTCCGTTGACGGATTTGTAGAATCAAATCCGTGGAGTAACACCGGTTTATTGAGTCTGCAGATTGGCTTCTGCTAATCTGTCCAGTAGTTGTGGAATCCATGGAGTGTATTGGTAATAATAATAAAAAATCTGTCAACACGAATCACTGTTTTTGAGATTGACAATGGAAATCCATGGACCAAAGAAACCGGCGGATTCAAAGCCACCAAAAAAAATCTCTGCCCATCTTTACCCATTTGTTACCTAATTTTTCACTGTTATTATTATTATTTATAATAATAATAACATTACCATTTGCTTAAAGGAGAGATTCTAAGTACTGTACTAAGTTACCAAAACATCTTAACTTTCCATCAGAGAAAAAAAACAACCCAATACAAAGGAGATCACTCATCCAAGACCAAGACTGGCCTGTTTGACTTTCATACAGTATGATGATTTCAAATGTCTGAAATTTTCAGATGAGTTACTGTTTTTTGAATAGTTCCAGAGGTAATACCTATGAGTCTACTTAATTCTCTCACTTGCAAAGTGGGGAAAAATGTATCCATAAAATTGAATCCCATAGATAAGGCAGTTTAGCGGTACCATTTTCCTCCAACTTTTCATCCAGGAGACTTTGCTAAATTAACTTCCTTTTTTAAATCTTATTGTCTGTTTATTAAATGCAAATTGAATTAAGATTGGAAAAAAATAGAGAGCTTTGGTGTCATCAAGTTTTCCGAAGAAGAAAAAACCTTTTGGGAGAATTGGATCTTTACATTTGTGATGACAATAGAATGTAGTACAAAGGTTTGTCTTAAAATACCCAGATTCTAAACACTGGTTTCTGTTTCTCTTGAAATACTGTACATGGCATATGCTTACTGTATTCAGACATTTATGGGCCTCCCTTCTCTATTAATGTGCAGTACAAGCATCATAGTTGAACTGACATGCCATTTTATTGCCATTTTTATGGAAGCTTTTTTTAAACATGCTTCTATTAGAATACTGAATATTTATTATTTAGAGTATCTGGGTCTCATATTCTAGACAGAGAACTTATAAAAACATAACTTTGGGTGATTGACTCCAAAACACCCCAGACCTTACATGGTCTGTCATTGAGGTATGAATGTAATCACATTATCATTCCCAATACAACAACTCATAAAAGTATAACACAGCTTACAACACATGTGAATATGGCAACCATATGTGTGAGCATTTTACTAACGCAAATATAACTCAAATATATTGCTCTGTCATTATTTTTAAAATCTTGTTCATCACCTATCAACAGCTGCTGAGACTACTGGCAACCTAAGAAGCTGTCATTTTGGACTCATGGACAGATGACAGGAAAATGTAAATTGTTATTTTATTTTGCAGTGAATCAATTACTAGGCATTAAAGTCTGTGTTAGAGCAGTTTGTTACTCATTTACTAGACTAATTTGTGTGATTATACTTCTTTGAGACACAAACAAGAAAAATAAAAAAAGATGTCAATTAAACAGGAACAATGGTACTGTTCAACGTAGCATCATTCATCAGAGTTACAAAGTGATATAGCTTATCCGCCATCTTATCTTTTGTTTCAGAATTTAAAATTTAAAGGCACTGTTTGGTGTGCTTTGGTATTACTGGGCAAAGACTATTTTATTTAAAAATCTAGATTATAGTATGTACAGACGAGACAACGAGTATTCTAAGGCTTGCCTTAAACTAGCCCAGTTACATGCTGGGTGTAACCTGGCTAGTTAAAGGCAAGTTTAAGGCATTTCTGAATTGACTAATGACCCATCGGATTAACACAACAGGGTCCCTGGCAGTCCCATTCATTTGAATGGGACTGCCAGGGACACCTGCTGTTAATGCAGAAATGCCTTAAACTTGCCTTAAACACGACCCAGCATGTACCTGGGTCTTTTTGGTGATTGCCACTGGTTTGTGTTAGAATAACCGTCGGCACTACAGTATACCTTTATTTATATTGCTGTCAATGTAGATAGTGCTCTATAGCAGTAATACACATGACATAATAGGAATAAGCGCTTCATACAATAAACATTATGATAAGGAGTCCTTGCCCCTAAGAGCTTACAATCTAAGTGGTAAGTTGGGAGAACTTACAGAGACAATAGGAGGGTGTTATGGTAAGTGCGTCTGCAAGGGGTCATGGTAAATGCCTATGAGATGTATAGTATCAGCCAGTGGAGCTACCAAAATGCTTAATTAAAGAGACGTATTTGAAGATTGGCCTTAAAGGTGGAGAAAGAGGATGCTAGTCGGATATTGAGGGGAAGAGTATTCCAGAGGTATGGGGCAGTTAGTGAGAGGTTTTAGGTGAGAGAGGGATTTAGATAAAGAAGACATCCTTGAGAAGAACGCTAGAGTCAGACAGATGAATAGAAAGAAATTAGGACTGAGATGTAAGGGAGGGCAGAGGAGTGTATAGCCTTAAAAGATAAAGGAGCATTTTTTAACTAATACTGGAGCTAATAACGATTCTAACAGCAGCGTTAAGATAGATTGTAGGGCAAGATCGGTGAAAGTCAGTAAGGCTATACAAGAGATAGAAGAGAATGAGGGCTTGTGTTAAAGTTTTAGCAGTAGAGTGACAGAGGAAAGGGCGTATATTTGAAATATTATGGAGGTAAAAGCTACATGTTTTAGCTACATTGTGAATGTGAGAGGAGAATGTGAGGGAGGAGTCCAATGTGAAAACAGTAATGGAGAAAGAGTCGGTAGGCCCAGGCTTGGGAGAAAGTATGAGGAGCTCCGTCTTTGACATGTTAAGTTTGAGTGGGCAGAGGACATCCAGGATGATATAGTGGAGAGACATTCAGAGACTTTGATCTGTAAAGCAGGTGTAATGTCAATGGTTGAAATGTAAATTTACCTTCAGCAAGTGATATTTGAACCTAAGAGATGTGATAATGTCACCTAGAAAGCGTGTAAAAAAAAAGAGAAGATGTCCCAGGACAGACCCCTGGGGCACCCCCACAGAGAGATCAACAGAGAAGAAGGAGGTGTTAGTGAACGAGACGCTGAAAGTACAGATGTAGACTTACTGACTTCAGTACCATGATAAAGTGCAAGATTCCATTCACGGAAACACTTTGTTCACCACGGCTAGCGATGCTCAGTCAGCAGAATTATTTGTGGGTTTTATTTATGTAATTGCCATTCAGTATGTGTCCTTCAGATGGCACATGTGGCAGATGGCAGATTGTCCATGTCCACGGTGAACAGCACAAAAACTAAACATGTGTTTCTATAAAATATATAATGTAACAATATCACGTGAAATTTCTAGAGATGTCTAGAAGACCTGAATGTCACACAACAGAAGTCCCATGGCGGAGGTAGGGGGTATGTACCCACAGAACTTGTATGTCCAGTAGACACACCAGTACCTGTCTATCCTGAAGACCACCCAGCACCCACAGTACCCACCAATCCTGCAGACTGCACAGCACCTCCATCATTATCCAGTGTAACTGATTGTGCCTTGCCACCGTGACTGGAATAGAGACTGAACACAATGGAAGGAAAAAGGTACCTTCTTTTGGGGAAGATTGACTAAATGAGGAGGTACAGTATATGGTGGATCACTATTCAATTATGGGTACACAGCAGCAGGAGAGCAGGACATCTGGAGGAAACCTCTCCCCTCCTCATGTGCCTCCATTTAATATACAGATGTAGGAAGCACCCACAAAAACTCATACACAATGATAAATTTGTGGCTATAAGCCCCCGTGCTACAGGGACAGAACAGCAAGAAAGTGGCATCCTGGAGCATTTACCTGTGCTTATTTTCCAAAGCACACCTGCGTCACCAAGAAGGCAGAGAGGCAACAGTATAACTGTTCATGGGGATCAAGTAGAATAATAATACCAGGTGAAACTACAAAACTATGTTTCACACAGCAGAGGACAGCCAAGTAAATTTGCCCAGCTAATCTTTCAACACCATGTGACATTTGAAGGTTATACTGAGTGGGTCATAAATGTGAATTTTGACAGGTCCAGGGGTAAGAAGGCCATTCCTAATAGGAGAGCTATTTTAGATGAACATGGGAAGCAGAATAAATGCACTACTGCAGAATCTAAGACCGTGAAAGACACAATCAATCGGCTTTTACAGCATCAGAGGACTGGGCGGGACTAATCTGTGAAATAAGGTGGGAGAGGGGAGTGGAGAAGGGGGAGAGGAGGAAGGGGAGAGGGGGAGGGGAAAGGAGGGGAGGGGAAAAGGAGGGAGGAAGGAGAAAGAGGAGGTGATGGGGGGAAGGGGAGAGGGAAGGTGATGGGGGAGGGGCAACGGGGGGAGTTCATGGGTATGAAAAGTATATTAAAATGAGTCCCATCCCACACTTCCTAATAGGATTGCCATTGCCTATATAGATTTGAAAAAGCCTAAGATACCAACCTAATGACTGGAATGGTGTCAGAATCAAAAGAATTAGAACCCATAACCACTGATTTTTTAGGTCACAGCTCTAACAGTGTGAGATAAACCAGCTGATAGGTAGTACTACTTTTGGGTCCTAATTTAGAACTGCTCATTGCTCACTGCTCACTCATTTAGCTAATCTATCTATTTGAAGGTCTCACAGGTATCTCAGGTGAGCTCCACACGAAACATTAAACTGTCAACAAAAAAGTGGAAGTGGTATGCTTTTACACGAAGCCAGGGGAGGGTGCTACTACAGGTATATGCACTCATTTTAGTGCTACAGGAAGGATATGCACAAATGGCTATGGTGTATCAGAACAGGGACAAAAATATTCAATGTACCACCTGCCAGAGTGTCAGACACATAATGAATTGAAATACTTTATTTTAAAATAGATAAAACTCTACAAACTGTAGGAAGTAATTCCACTTGTTTCCCACAGCACACAATGTTTTATCGGGTTGACAAGTCTAAGGCACCTTAGGAATTGGGTATAGTGTCATAACCAACAGGATCAGAAGTTGAACCCACACAACCCCTGTTATTCAGAACAATAGCTCTAGCAGTGTGATCCAAACAGGCTGATGGCTATCATCACTGTCATAGCTGTGCTTCACCTTGTTTTAAATTGTGTGTCAAAAACATGTATTTTATTTAAAACTTATTAGAATATGAAGAGAGAAAAGGCAATCCTTTAGATGAGGTGTACCCCTAACTACTCTAAATGGGTCAAATACTCCTTAGAGATGTATAATGACGTGGACAAAGTAACTTTTAACACATATACAATTAAAAAGAATGAGAAAGGATCTCCAAAGAGCTGCAACATAGAGCATACATGAAAGTAATAGAATGCATACGTGATGTATTAACCTAATTCGCATGCAAATTGTAGTGTGCAGGACATATTTTGTCAAAATGATCCACGGAATGGATTTTGACAGTTTCGCCCATCCTTATTAAGGAGACCTGACACTAGGCTGTGATCTGCTGATAATGTGAAAAAAATAACCTGGCACTTTTAAATGACTGAGATTGAATAAAGTGCAGCTCTAATGCAATTAAACAAACAACCTCTAAGTTTCAGTGATATAAATATAGTGAAAAAAGGAGAGCGTTGGATATATATGTGATAACCAATAAATAATGTTATTAGTGATATTTAAATGTGGATAATAAAACCATGAACACTGTGATGTTCTGTTATCCTATCTTGTGGGCTAGGCGAGGATCTTTCTTCAATTTTTCATAGCGTTGGGGAAAAAAGAAAAAAATCCAATGGTGTAGAAGGTAATTGAGGATTTATGCTGTAGTGGATATACAGTAATTACACATCATTTTGTGTAAATTATAAGTACGATGTATCTTTGGGGTTTCCAGGTATATAAGAGGCTCCTAACCGAAATTTAGATGAGACTATTCCAGGATGTAGCCTGGTCCCCAGTGAGTGAGGCAGTTTCTGCCTTACCTCATCAAAGGGTAAGGGGGTGGAAAATAGCTTGAAGGGCCTCAAGCCCACGTGGGGCCAAGTTAGGGGATGACAGTGATGCAAGATGCGAGGGAAGATATTATCTGATGGTCGGTGTAAGAAGTACCTCTCTTGCAAGAGATGGAATCGGGTCCTGGCCCGCCAAATAAAAGGTGAATAGTTCCACTTCTCTGTGTCATTACTGGAAAAAGGGGTTCCTGCAGGGGATATTATCTGCCTCTGGCAGCAAGCCTACAGGATGGAGGCGCTGCACAGAGGAACTACCGATATGTCCCGTTGCTATTCTCACTACCATCACGATCCTCAGGCTTCCTGGCCTAACAAGCACCAGAGTACACATAACATGCAGATCTACCATAAAGGGGGGGAAAGGGTGTTACATATACAATTACAATATACAGAAAAACAAAGGACCAACATGTTGGGGCCATCATATCTCACAAACAGGAAACCAGAATGCAAATTTTTGTGCATGTTTTCAAATACATAATTCTAAGGCTCAAGCCCTTTTATTTTGGGCGTAGGCCTCTTCCCCAATCACTTTTAATTTATTTGGTGACTTTGTCCTCATAGATACTCCAGACAATACTCTAGTTCATCTCCCCACATGATCTAAAGTGCTGTATTCTAAAACCTTTGAGTTCCACTTTCAGTAGACAAGACATCGGCCCTATTACTTTCATTGTTTTTCCTAGGAATTATGCTGAATTTCATAGCCATGGAAGAAAGTCTAGAAACCTCTTACTCCTACTATAATCCCTACGCTTACACACATTTGTAACTCCTCCCTCTGCTCTGGAACCTTTCCATCCTCCTTCAAACATGCAACAGTCATACCATTACTCAAAAACAGCAAGCTTGACCCTACCTATCTTTCTAACTATCGACCTGTCCCCCTCCTGCCTTTTGCCTGTAAACTCCTTGAACGTCTTGTATTCTTTCGCTTGCTCCATTTTCTCAACACCTATTCTCTCCTAGACCCTCTACAATCTGGCTTCTGCACTGCTCACTCAACGGAAACAGCCCTCACTAAAATAACTGACGACCTCCATGCTGCCAAAGACAGAGGTCATTACACTCTGCTCATATTACTCGACCTCTCTGCAACATTTGACACCGTGGACCACCCTCTTCTACTTCATATTCTCCATACTCTTGGTATTCGGAACAAAGCTCTATCCTGGATCTCATCCTACATCTCCCATCGTACTTTCAGTGTCTCTTCTGCTAATACCTCCTCCTCCTCTATTGATCTCTCTGTGGGGGTACCCCAGAGCTCTGTCCTGGGACCTCTTCTCTTTTCTCTGTACACACTCTCTCTAGGTTACCTAATAACATCTTTTGAGTTTAAATATCACCTCTATGCTGACGACACACAAATATACTTTTCAACACCTGACCTTACACCTGCTGTACAAACCAAAGTTTCTGAATGTCTCCCTGCTATATCATCCTAGATGGCCCTCCGCCGCCTTAAACTCAACATGGCTAAAACAGAGCTCCTCATACTTCCTCCCGAACCTGGCCCTACTACCTCCTTCCACATTACTGTTGGAACTACGATCATTCACCCAGTAGCCCAAGCACGCTGCCTAGGGGTCACACTCGACTCCTCTCACATTCGCCCCTCACATTCAAAACATTTCTAAAACTTGTCGCTTTTTCCTCCGCAATATAACAAAGATACGCCCTTTCCTCTGTTGCTCGACTGCTAAAATGCTAACTCAGGCCCTCATTCTCTCCCGTCTTGATTACTGTAACCTCCTGCTGTCCGGCCTTCCTGTCTCTCACCTGTCTCCCCTACAATCTATCCCAAATGCTGCTGCCAGAATCACTCTACTCTTTCCTAGATCTGTCTCAGCATCTCCCCTCATGAAATCCCTCTCCTGGCTTCCGATCAAATCCCGCATCTCACACTCCATTCTTCTCCTCACTTTTAAAGCTTTACACTCTTCTTCCCCTCCTTACATCTCAGCCCTAATTTCTCGCTATGCACCATCCCGACTCTTGCGTTCTGCTCAAGGATGTCTTCTTTCTACCCCTTTGTATCTAAAGCCCTCTCCCGCCTTAAACCTTTCTCACTGACTTCCCCACACCTCTGGAATGCCCTTCCCCTCAGTACGCAACTAGCACCCTCTCTATCCACCTTTTAGACCCACCTTAAGACACACTTGCTTAAAGAAGCATATGAATAGCACTGTGAATATTCTGAATACATGATACATAAAGCTTGGCCCCCTGTAGACGCACTTACCAGAACTCCCTCCTACTGTCTCTGTACGTTCTCCCTACCTACCAATTAGACTGGAAGCTCCTCGGGGCAGGGACTCCTCTTCCTTAATGTTACGTTTATGTCTAAAGCACTTATTCCCATGATCTGTTATTTATATTATCTGTTATTTATTTGATTACCACATGTATTACTACTGTGAAGCGCTATGTACATTAATGGCGCTATATAATAAAGACATACAATACAATACAATACCCTGGACAAACTCAATTGCATCCAAAACCAGGTTGAGTCATTTTCCTCAAGAAACTTTTGTTCAAGTAAATAATTCCGGTTGCTTGTAGGCTACCTCAATTTTACCATGTAGATAATTCCTCAAGGTCTCCCCTTCATCTCATACTTTCTCTAATTTCTCTCATCTACCTCAAACACACTCCAACATATTCCCACAGGTGACATATTTCTGAATGTCTCCCTGCTATATCATCCTAGATGGCCCTCTGCCGCCTTAAACTCAACATGGCTAAAACAGAGCTCCTCATACTTCCTCCCGAACCTGACCCTACTACCTCCTTCCACATTACTGTTGGAACTACGATCATTCACCCAGTAGCCCAAGCACGCTGCCTAGGGGCACACTCGACTCCTCTCACATTCGCCCCTCACATTCAAAACATTTCTAAAACTTGTCGCTTTTTCCTCCGCAATATAACAAAGATACGCCCTTTCCTCTGTTGCTCGACTGCTAAAATGCTAACTCAGGCCCTCATTCTCTCCCGTCTTGATTACTGTAACCTCCTGCTGTCCGGCCTTCCTGTCTCTCACCTGTCTCCCCTACAATCTATCCCAAATGCTGCTGCCAGAATCACTCTACTCTTTCCTAGATCTGTCTCAGCATCTCCCCTCATGAAATCCCTCTCCTGGCTTCCGATCAAATCCCGCATCTCACACTCCATTCTTCTCCTCACTTTTAAAGCTTTACACTCTTCTTCCCCTCCTTACATCTCAGCCCTAATTTCTCGCTATGCACCATCCCGACTCTTGCGTTCTGCTCAAGGATGTCTTCTTTCTACCCCCTTTGTATCTAAAGCCCTCTCCCGCCTTAAACCTTTCTCACTGACTTCCCCACACCTCTGGAATGCCCTTCCCCTCAGTACCCAACTAGCACCCTCTCTATCCACCTTTAAGACCCACCTTAAGACACACTTGCTTAAAGAAGCATATGAATAGCACTGTGAATATTCTGAATACATGATACATAAAGCTTGGCCCCCTGTAGACGCACTTACCAGAACTCCCTCCTACTGTCTCTGTACGTTCTCCCTACCTACCAATTAGACTGGAAGCTCCTCGGGGCAGGGACTCCTCTTCCTTAATGTTACGTTTATGTCTAAAGCACTTATTCCCATGATCTGTTATTTATATTATCTGTTATTTATTTGATTACCACATGTATTACTACTGTGAAGCGCTATGTACATTAATGGCGCTATATAATAAAGACATACAATACAATACAATACCCTGGACAAACTCAATTGCATCCAAAACCAGGTTGAGTCATTTTCCTCAAGAAACTTTTGTTCAAGTAAATAATTCCGGTTGCTTGTAGGCTACCTCAATTTTACCATGTAGATAATTCCTCAAGGTCTCCCCTTCATCTCATACTTTCTCTAATTTCTCTCATCTACCTCAAACACACTCCAACATATTCCCACAGGTGCATTCTCAAAAACTGTAATGCCTGTTCGCTTTTTAAACAGGAACATACTCCATCTACTCTGCAAGTCTTCACAGATGCTTCTTCCCCACTTAGCTGCACAGCTCTTTTTTCAGGATGCCTGGATTTCCACCAATTGGCAACTGATTTATTTTGCCAGTAATAATTTACTCAAAACTTCAGCTTTATTTGAATTCTACACAATCTTTGAAACTGCTTCTACATGGGGTAATCTCTGCACCTACTGCACCGACACACTTTATTCGAGCAAATACCCGGTAAGTACCTGGCAGATACCTGGAATGCGCCGCTCCTCACCTCTGACAAGCCCCGTTGCATTTGCCTTCCCAGCCTGGGTTCATGCCTGGCTGATGGGCGGCTGATCTGTTAAATGATAATGATTAGGATTTAATAGGCTGCAATGCTTCGCGTGTCTACCAAATGGCATAAATTCATGAATTGTAATGCAGTATATATATATGTAGTGTGCAGTATTGCAGCCAACGGGAATAAAATGCTTCA
The DNA here is from genome assembly GCF_040206685.1 of Ascaphus truei. NCBI lineage: Eukaryota > Metazoa > Chordata > Amphibia > Anura > Ascaphidae > Ascaphus > Ascaphus truei. The sequence goes on from NC_134483.1 coordinate 404,158,900, forward strand.
ATCCCTGCCGGAAAATAACTCAATGCACTCGGGCAGAAAACAGTCACAAACCTCAATACACCCGGGTATACCCGAATTCGTGGGACTAGCCGAGCTCGAATAAAGTGTGTCGCCAGTGTATTAACAGTCCAATTGTGTACATACAACAAAGTCACTTTCGAAATTACCAAGCAATATCTACGTGTTCCTTGATTCATGCTATTCATAGGGAGATTGACATCCCCACCCTTTACCATAAATTCCACATCCATTGTAAATAAATTCCCAGCAGTAACAACTATCAGGGGTGTGGAACCCTCTGAGATAACATGAAACCCTCAAAACAACAAGAGTAATATACAGTAAGTTAAATAAATATTGTTTAATGTTCATCGCAAGGTAGATAATTAAAAAGGGTACATTTAAAGTCTGCAGAGCTAGGGGCAAGAGTAAGGTCGCAAAGGCAAGACAAAAGAACAAGGGACCAGAAGTGCAAGGGGAATACTAGACAAAACTAAAGGGGCTTGAAACGTCTTCAGACCTAGATGCAAGGCAATGGTAGCAAGGGAAAGACAGAGAGCTGTGGAGAAGAAGTATAAGGAAATCAAAAGGCAAAACAAAGGCACCTGCAAAGGCTGTAGGACTAGATGCAAGGCAACAGTAGCCATATGTAGACAAGAGCAAAGGAAATATATGACAAAAACAAAGGTACTTGTAAAGTCTGCATAGTCACTGTAAATAAAAATAAAGAACATGATGCAAAGGAAATTAAATTAAACACTGTAACTTACTGTATATCTAAATAACTTCCTGTGCTGCATATGTTGCATGGCGGGCAGGCTTGGGGTTTAAATAAAGCTGTGACATTTTTTCATCCAACGTTATGTGTGGTCCAAAGTTATTCATGGTTGTAGCATTACTGGGAGGGGAATCACCCCAAAGGCTGATGTCTGAAAGGGCTCCCCCCTGCACAGAACCAGCATGCTAAGGGTTAACATCTGTGATTACTTGCTGCTATGTGTTTCATCAACTCCACCCCTTGCAGTGTTTAAGACTGGATAAAGGAATTTCAAAGCCCTGCTGAGTTCATTCAGCACCCCTTCAGTTAACATATGTGTCGTCTCAAAGGCGGGTAGCGTTTGGTGGCAGCCAAAGGGTGCACACCATTTGCTACCATTCACTGCTCAGTTACTGGGTTGAGCAAAGTCAGGGGCTTACAACAATTTTGGCCAAAAATGTTAAACTAAAAGACCATTTTATTTAATAGATATTTATACATATATATGTAGGCACTGTACCGTGTATGAGTTTCACTGGATGTGCACTGAGCTCTGTCTGTGTTTTATGTTCTGTCTCTGGTTTAAAACATATATTGCCATGCTCAGTAGCACTCCTCTGTGACACTCATATGCTTATATATATGTTGTGGTTATTTGGGGGGTTCAATAGGAGCTTGTTAGGTGTCCAGTATGTTTTACAATTCTTGTTCAGCTAGTCTTAGATGATTGGAGGGTGGCAACCTCCTACCTAATTGAAGCTTATCCCCTCCCACATTTAAATGGTTAAAAGCTCACTCCATAGCATCTCCCACTCTCAGAGGAACTTGCTTGCTTGCAGTTTGGTTGTGACAAATCTAATACAGAGTGCTTTTCCTAGTAATGTACAGGTTATTAAAAGCTTCAATCAGACTTAGAACTTTGCAACTAATATTGACAGATTTATTATAAATCATTCTTCCTGGTATTGCACAGGTTATTAAGAATGTATATTAGTGCTAGGGACCCCTGGAAATGTGGTCTGCCGTGCAGTGGCTCAGGGGCTTACAACAATTTTGGCCAAAAATGTTAAACTAAAAGACCATTTTATTTAATAGATATTTATACATATATATTTAGGCACAGTACCGTGTATGAGTTTCACTGGATGTGCACTGAGCTCTGTCTGTGTTTTATGTTCTGTCTCTGGTTTTAAATATATATTGCCATGCTCAGTAGCACTCCTCTGTGACACTCATATGCTTATATATATGTTGTGGTTATTTTGGGGGTTCAATAGGAGCTTGTTAGGTGTCAAGTATGTTTTAAAATTCTTGTTCAGCTAGTCTTAGCTGATTGGAGGGTGGCAACCTCCTACCTAATTGAAGCTTACCCCCTCCCACATTTAAATGGTTAAAAGCTCACTCCATAGCATCTCCCACTCTCAGGGGAACTTGTTTGCTTGCAGTTTGGTTGTGACAAATCTAATAAAGAGTGCTTTTCCTGGTAATGTACAGGTTATTAAAAGCTTCAATCAGACTTAGAACTTTGCAACTAATATTGACAGATGTATTATAAATCATTCTTCCTGGTATTGCACAGGTTATTAAGAATTTATATTAGTGTCAGGGACCCCTGGAAATGTGGTCTGCCGTGTAGTGGCTCAGGGGCTTACAACAATTTTGGCTAAAAATGTTAAACTAAAAGACCATTTTATTTAATAGATATTTATACATATATATTTAGGCACTGTACCGTGTATGAGTTTCACTGGATGTGCAATGAGCTCTGTCTGTGTTTTATGTTCTGTCTCTGGTTTTAATTATATTGAAGTGCCCCACCAGTTCTATCGAGACACCTAAATCATGTCTTGAGATGCCCAAATGTCCTCTCTATGACGGATCGCGTATATATATGGGCAACATTGTACCTCTCCTCTGCTTCAGATTGAGGGTTTGCCACAGGGGTCAACAGCCACGGCCTAATTCCGTATCCTGAGTCACCTATAATCCATCGTGCACAAATATGAAACTATTAGTGTTAACATTATTACATACAACATTTCCTAGAAAACCAAGAGTTGTTTGTTAACCCATCATAATATGTACTCACCCACCAGCCAACCAGGTCCAAAATAGCCTTCCTCGAAAGCATGGAAGAATGATGAGTTTCTCAGGATAGAGGAATCGTGACTAGAACCAGGGAATATGGCTACCACATGCATAATCTTCATCGTGGCATCGCATACCACCTGTACATTCAGGGAATGGTAGTGCTTACGGTTGCGGTAAGCATGGTCACTCTAACTAGGCGGGATCAAAGCAACATGGGTGCAATCAATTGCACCCATCACACATGGTATCCCGGCTATGGTATAAAAGCCATTCCTGACTTCCAGCCACTCTGTGTGCTCTGTAGAAAAATGAATATAATTCCTAGCGCATCTATTGAGTGCACATAGAAACTGGGTAAAGGTCCGTGAGAATGTAGATTGTGAGACCCCGCCCACTATGCCCACAGTTGTCTGGAATGACGCGGGAGCAAGATAATGTAATGAGCACAGCATTTTAACAAGCCCAGGGACTGCACGACCTCTGGCTGTCACAAAATCTAAATCTCCCCGTATCCCTTCATAAAGAGCTAAGATTGCTGCTGAACTCAAACGATAGCAACTTACAATCTCCTCCTCACTCATCCCACCTAACAGGGTTCTCTCCCTGTACAAACGAGGATGAGGCACAACTTCTCTCCTCTCTCTTCTCCTCTCATCTCCTTGCCCTCTCCCTGTCCCTCTCCCTCTCCTGTCCGCGTGCCTGTCCCTGTCACTGTCCCTGCCACTGTCCCTGCCTCTGTCCCTGTCCCTTCCTTGACCTGTTATATCCTCTCCATCAGCAAGCCTCTCGTCCAATAGAATGTTCCTCCGTCTCATAAACATTTGCATCATTTTCAGGTCTGTAGCTGTGAATGCGCAGGTAATTGCCCTCCTTTAAATACCTATGTGATGATGTCATGTGACTTGCTGAAGTGCAAGGTGTTACATTAACATATCCAAGTAGTTCACTCCCAACATCTATCCATTAGCAATTAAAATAATTATTTATCTGTGTTCAACAGGCAATCATGATATTTGAGAATGATGTAACGTTAAGCTTTGTCCAAGCATTTATTGTCAAGTATTTCTGGAATGTGTAATGCATGTACCACTTCAAAACGCAACACTCAGTCATCTAATTAGGATACAACCATGACATTGACGTTGAGAAACTACGTTGCAACATGTGTAATTTGGCATACAAACAACAATGATAACCCTTAACAAGCGCTAATCTACAATGTGCAATTAAATCACAATAATGTGAAAAAGCAATAAGTGATGAAAATGTGAACACTCAATACAAGTGAACACCACTTCTGAGTGGTGTATAAGCTGCCAAGGGAACTAATAAACAGATTTTCCCAACCTGTGAAACAAATGTAAATACAAAATATAAGTCCCGGCGCTATAAATATCCAAGATACCGTGATCCAAATGATAGTCCCAGATGAAGGTTTCTGATGGATGGTATAGGATTATACACAGAGTCCCAGGGTGTGGTTAAATCCCTTTAGCGATGTCCGCAGTGATTCTGGGGAAACAGAAGAGATACACACCAATTGCGCAGTATGCAACTACTCTTGACCCCACTCAGAACCAACGGACAAAGAAACCCTACTTACAAGATGTTAAATTGTATATTCAAGGGAGAGAATCTGTAACTGTGTCTTGACTCCGCCTCAGTAGTTCACGGATCCCACGTGACCGGCAGCAGTGATTTCCTATTCCATGCAGCAAACAGCACTCACAGGGGACGCAAGCAAGGCATGTCCATGCAGGAACAGAGAGATGACACAATGGTGTAATACGTACACACTTTAATAAAAAACTTTAAAACACAATTCACCCTCACTTACAATAGAAGGGGGATGACAATAAGACTCACGAATGCCGTCCGCGACTTGTCAACAGCCTGATGCACGCTTGAGAGCCCTCCTGAATGGCGATCTCTGCAACTCCCAAACCGATGACGTCAGCGGTAGGACGGTGCAGGGCGCTCTCACAGCATCAGTTGGACTATGGTGGCTGGACCGGCTCAAACACTAAGCTCCTCCTCCCTACGCGTTTCGTGACTCTGCGTCACTTCCTCAGGGGATAGGGGAGCTTAGTGGGAGCAGTGTTTAAATACCCTTTCACAACAAGAGAGTCCACCCACAATGGGGAGGTTCTGTACTTGATGACAATGGATATTGGTGTTAAGCAATTAGCAGCAATATGTACCTACTAGGAATGGCTGCTGGGATCAATTGCATTGTGGAGAACATGCTAATCATGCAAACATACATATTGTCATTGCATATATTTAAAACATATTGATTGTATAATTGCATTGTGGATGATATACTGATTGTAACACAAACATACATATTATTATATACCTGTTTAACATCCATAGGTATAACACAACGCATATACTGTTCTCACCTTGTTTAGAAATGGATAAGATGAAAAATAAAACTGATTAAAAATAAGAATTCTACGTGTCCTTTAAAAAAGCTGCCAAATCGAAATCAATATTTAAACCTAGGGGAGACAGAGTCCTAAGTGTGTAAATCCAGTAGCTTTCCCTTCTGGAAACTAGATTTAATCTGTCTCCCCCACGCCAAGTACCTTTTGGATTGTCAATGCCCATGCAGATTAACCCCTGTGGGTCCTGGTTGTGTTTTATTCTGAAATGATTTGAGACACTATGGGTCTCGAGGCCCCTCTTAATATTATACACGTGTTCAGCGAATCGTCGCTTAAGGGGCCTACCAGTGCGCCCCACATATTGCAACCCACATGGGCATTGCAAGAGGTACACACAGAAGTTGGTTTTACAATTAATAAATGTCTCAATTTCAAATTCCTTTTTAGTGACACTAGATATAAACGTTTTGGTTTTTACACTGTACTTACAGCCAATACAATTTTGACATGTATAATATCCCTTGAGGTCATTTAGCCAAGTTACATGGTGATCCCTGAGATTATCAATAGGACAGCTCGGAGCTAGAGAGGACTTCAGATTTCTAGCCCTTCTATAAACAATCTTGGGTTTGTCTGGGAGGCAGGTTTTTAATACGGGATCTCTTTGGAGGATACTCCAATACTTATTAAATGTTTTGGATATAACTGGAGCCAACCCACTATACTGGGTAATGAAAAAGGGAAATTTTTGTTCTGTCCCTTGCCCTGATGTAGTGGCTTTTTTTGTTATTAGAGTGGCTCTATCAATTTTGCTGACCTCTGTGATGGCCAAATCTAATTCACTACTTCTATATTCTCTATCCAAGAATTTCTCTTTGAGATCCTTAACCTGTTGCTGGTATACTGAGTCTTCCGAGCAATTTCTCTTAATTCGGAGTGCTTGGCCCTTGGGGATATTCTGAAGCCACCTAGGGTGATGGTGGCTTGATGCCAATAAATATGTATTGGCATCAACCTCTTTGTGGTAGGTCCTTGTGTGAATATTATTATCGACTATGTACAGGGTAAGGTCGAGGAAGTTTATAGTGGACTTGTGATGATTGAATGTGAACCTTAAGTTCCATGTATTGGTATTTAGATATTCTTGGAACTTTCCCAGTTCATCTAATGACCCCCTCCAGACACACAGCACATCATCGATATATCTTTTCCAGAGCACCAGGTTTGCACTGAACGGGTTGGAGGACCATATATGATCCTCTTCCCAGATGGACATGAATAAGTTCGCATAACTAGGTGCAAACCTGGTGCCCATTGCGGTGCCGCATGTCTGGAGGTAGTACTCTCGGTCATAGCTGAAATAGTTGTGGGTCAGGATGAATTTAATCCCATCTAAGATCTAAGATGGGATTAAATTCATCCTGACCCACAACTATTTCAGCTATGACCGAGAGTACTACCTCCAGACATGCGGCACCGCAATGGGCACCAGGTTTGCACCTAGTTATGCGAACTTATTCATGTCCATCTGGGAAGAGGATCATATATGGTCCTCCAACCCGTTCAGTGCAAACCTGGTGCTCTGGAAAAGATATATCGATGATGTGCTGTGTGTCTGGAGGGGGTCATTAGATGAACTGGGAAAGTTCCAAGAATATCTAAATACCAATACATGGAACTTAAGGTTCACATTCAATCATCACAAGTCCACTATAAACTTCCTCGACCTTACCCTGTACATAGTCGATAATAATATTCACACAAGGACCTACCACAAAGAGGTTGATGCCAATACATATTTATTGGCATCAAGCCACCATCACCCTAGGTGGCTTCAGAATATCCCCAAGGGCCAAGCACTCCGAATTAAGAGAAATTGCTCGGAAGACTCAGTATACCAGCAACAGGTTAAGGATCTCAAAGAGAAATTCTTGGATAGAGAATATAGAAGTAGTGAATTAGATTTGGCCATCACAGAGGTCAGCAAAATTGATAGAGCCACTCTAATAACAAAAAAAGCCACTACATCAGGGCAAGGGACAGAACAAAAATTTCCCTTTTTCATTACCCAGTATAGTGGGTTGGCTCCAGTTATATCCAAAACATTTAATAAGTATTGGAGTATCCTCCAAAGAGATCCCGTATTAAAAACCTGCCTCCCAGACAAACCCAAGATTGTTTATAGAAGGGCTAGAAATCTGAAGTCCTCTCTAGCTCCGAGCTGTCCTATTGATAATCTCAGGGATCACCATGTAACTTGGCTAAATGACCTCAAGGGATATTATACATGTCAAAATTGTATTGGCTGTAAGTACAGTGTAAAAACCAAAACGTTTATATCTAGTGTCACTAAAAAGGAATTTGAAATTGAGACATTTATTAATTGTAAAACCAACTTCTGTGTGTACCTCTTGCAATGCCCATGTGGGTTGCAATATGTGGGGCGCACTGGTAGGCCCCTTAAGCGACGATTCGCTGAACACGTGTATAATATTAAGAGGGGCCTCGAGACCCATAGTGTCTCAAATCATTTCAGAATAAAACACAACCAGGACCCACAGGGGTTAATCTGCATGGGCATTGACAATCCAAAAGGTACTTGGCGTGGGGGAGACAGATTAAATCTAGTTTCCAGAAGGGAAAGCTACTGGATTTACACACTTAGGACTCTGTCTCCCCTAGGTTTAAATATTGATTTCGATTTGGCAGCTTTTTTAAAGGACACGTAGAATTCTTATTTTTAATCAGTTTTATTTTTCATCTTATCCATTTCTAAACAAGGTGAGAACAGTATATGCGTTGTGTTATACCTATGGATGTTAAACAGGTATATAATAATATGTATGTTTGTGTTACAATCAGTATATCATCCACAATGCAATTATACAATCAATATGTTTTAAATATATGCAATGACAATATGTATGTTTGCATGATTAGCATGTTCTCCACAATGCAATTGATCCCAGCAGCCATTCCTAGTAGGTACATATTGCTGCTAATTGCTTAACACCAATATCCATTGTCATCAAGTCCAGAACCTCCCCTTTGTGGGTGGACTCTCTTGTTGTGAAAGGGTATTTAAACACTGCTCCCACTAAGCTCCCCTATCCCCTGAGGAAGTGACGCAGAGTCACGAAACGCGTAGGGAGGAGGAGCTTAGTGTTTGAGCCGGTCCAGCCACCATAGTCCAACTGATGCTGTGAGAGCGCCCTGCACCGTCCTACCGCTGACGTCATCGGTTTGGGAGTTGCAGAGATCGCCATTCAGGAGGGCTCTCAAGCGTGCATCAGGCTGTTGACAAGTCGCGGACGGCATTCGTGAGTCTTATTGTCATCCCCCTTCTATTGTAAGTGAGGGTGAATTGTGTTTTAAAGTTTTTTATTAAAGTGTGTACGTATTACACCATTGTGTCATCTCTCTGTTCCTGCATGGACATGCCTTGCTTGCGTCCCCTGTGAGTGCTGTTTGCTGCATGGAATAGGAAATCACTGCTGCCGGTCACGTGGGATCCGTGAACTACTGAGGCGGAGTCAAGACACAGTTACAGATTCTCTCCCTTGAATATACAATTTAACATCTTGTAAGTAGGGTTTCTTTGTCCGTTGGTTCTGAGTAGGGTCAAGAGTAGTTGCATACTGCGCAATTGGTGTGTATCTCTTCTGTTTCCCCAGAATCACTGCGGACATCGCTAAAGGGATTTAACCACACCCTGGGACTCTGTGTATAATCCTATACCATCCATCAGAAACCTTCATCTGGGACTATCATTTGGATCACGGTATCTTGGATATTTATAGCGCCGGGACTTATATTTTGTATTTACATGTGTAATTTGGCATGTTATTGTCACCTGTTCACATGAAGTTATTGTAATGTGCATACAGTATGCATAATTTAATGGCATCAGGATAGTTGCTATTGATTCAGTTTGAATCGTGTAAAAATGAGTTACTATTCTAGATGTGTGTATAAGTTATATCAGTGTTGATCAAAAGGTTTGATCAAAAGGTTTGATCAGAAAGAAAACCCTTTATACTTAGCACTCAGATGTCACACATATTATAATGGACACAATGGTCCCACAGTAATATACTGCTTGTCTGTCAGGTACTCCCGAAACACCGAGGGTATCAAAAAAATAACATTTTATTAATTCTACATAGAAAGTTAAAAACACAGATACATTGTTAAAAATCCCTATAATTCTGTGGCTGATATGTACAGGTATAGTAAGGTAAGTACTATTGACTATTCAATACACTGACATATCTTGACATCCAAATATCACAGCTGTTGTAAGTTGTGGCTCTTTACTAATGAAAGTATCACGAGCAGCTTGTAAAGACTATTGCTCATTCATAGTTGTAGTCTTGCTTAGAGTGTATACCTAGCAGCCAGGTAGTGATAAACAGTGTGGTATTGTAAAGGATAAATGCGAGGTGTATTTATTATTGGTGTTCGTCTTTATGTATCACATGAGACCCAGGGGAAAGATACCTTTGAAACACATTTACCGTTTATCTCCGAAATTGTCTTATTAGAGGTTTAAACAATACTATGTATCACAATAAATCACATCTGTATATATATCTCTAAATCGTCACTACCACTTATACAGTATAACCTCGTGTATCGCAGCTATATCACTCTGATGAGACTCAAGAAGGAATAGCCCGTTGTCTAAGGTAAGAAAGCGCAGCCGTCATATGTAACACAAAGTGTATACAGAGCTATGTCAAGTGCTACAAGGTAACAAGGTCTAGCAAAAGTATGGCAAATAAACTGCTCGTTCTTAAGGTACAAGTGAGATAGGATCGTAGCTACATGTGTGCACGATACAAGCCTGCTCGTAGTTCCCGCTGTGGGATGTCGCCACTCGATGACGTCACTAGCGTGACGTCCTACGTCCCGACGCACGTTTCACGTGTCCACCACGCTTCATCAGGGGGTGGAGGTGTGTATAAGTTAGCATGAAGTTATTGTAATGCATCGTGTACAATGTAAACATGCAATGTTATTGAGTGTCCAATTGCGGACGTCATCAAAAGAGGGAGGTCACAAAGTACACGTAAACATGAAAACAAACAGCTACATTTACTGCACCGACACACTTTATTCGAGCAAATACCCAGTATGTACCTGGCAGATACCTGGAATGCGCCGCTCCTCACCTCTGACAAGCCCCGTTGCGTTTGCCTTCCCAGCCTGGGTTCATGCCTGGCTGACGGGCGGCTGATCTGTTAAATGATAATGATTAGGATTTAATAGGCTGCAATGCTTCGCGTGTCTACCAGATGGCATAAATTCATGAATTGTAATGCAGTATATATATATATACTGTGCAGTATTGCAGCCAGCGGGAATAAAATGCTTCAATCCCTGCCTGAAAATACCTCAATGCACTCGGGCAGAAAACAGTCACAAACCTCAATACACCCGGGTATACCCGAATTCGTGGGACTAGCCGAGCTCGAATAAAGTGTGTCGCCAGTGTACGTTTGATCATGCGTTACACATTACAAGCATTGTATAATGTATAGCAACATTACTATACTCTGGATGTGTTAGATGTGTGAAATGTGTTATATCATATAATAAATTGAAGCACACTTAAGTACCATGTTTGATATGATGTGACCTGTTCCTTTAAGAGTTGAGTATAGGATTTTCCCTTGACACATCATAACATAAAGACTAATGTGACACGCAAATCATCATAACATATAAAAGTACAATGCTATGCAAATAATAAACGTAAGGGGTGACACGCTGAAGTGAATGACCTCGACACTGTAATGCCAAGCACATTTGTATTATGAGCAATAGAATGTAAACACTACTATAAGGTAATAAGTCCCGCTCCATTGACTCCATTGATGTAGAGATGAGGTTTTTTTTCTAAGTGCCGTCCCGGCAACCTTGCCGATCGTTCTCCCCTCCAACTTGCCAACTTTAGTTGGCGGGACCAATTGCCGATGAAATCTCCATTTCTGAGTGCCGATCAGCACCGATAAGCTGATCGGGGCTACTTGAATACAGCCGATTTCAAAAAGTGCCGATAAGTGCCGATAAGTGGTTTATCGGCAGCCGCATGCCGATAAATTTTTATCGGCAAGAAAAAACGCCGATTTGAGCACTTATCAGCGCTTACTGAATCTCAAATCCAATTTTGGCGGGAAAATGCCGATAAAAGCCTTATCGGCGCTTACTGCATGAGGCCCTATGTTTGTGTATATATATATATATCTGTGTTTGTGTCTATAAAAAAATATATATCTATATATTAATATTGCTTTTTTCACACACTACAATTGTTAGTTTCCCATTACAATATCAACTTTGATGTGCTATAATAAGTCTAAAAACAATGTTAGATCTTCAATGTGTCTGAATTAAAAAAATATTTTATGGTCAACAATATTCTCATCCACTTATTTCAAACACCTGTTTGTGGAAGACTACAATCCGTACACATTCTCTTTTGTATCGTAACATTGAGAATTACGTCACATTGATAAAAAGTTACAATTTAGAAGCTACTGTACAGTAATGCAACATGCTTTAGCATTTCATTTTAACCAAATGATCTCAAAGGTATTAGACATGGCAGGGACATCTTCATTGCTGAGACGTCCATTAAATCATATAGATATATGATATTTGAAGCTATCGAATATCAGGAAGATCAGGGCGCTACAGTCTGTGAAATTTATGAATTTATCATACAGAAATATCCATCCTACAAAGAAGCAACTAAGCCAAAGAATTGGAAAAATTCCATCTCTCATAACTTATCCGTGAATTAATGTTTTTTTCGAGTCATACCATGACCTATCCAGAGTTACAGTTGCTGGGAAGTACAGTCGTGTAAGCTTAGCTTTGGATCATAGAGCATATCTGCTGAAAAATAGCTTATTCTTCAGTAATCCCCATAAGAATCGACGTTCTCAGAGTGGTGTCTCGTATCACACACCAGCACAGTGCCTTACACAATATGATATGCAATCTGGAGCTAACTACTATTGTATCATGCCAACTTCCCTGCCCAATACCAGTGGGCATGGGAAAACATTAGACAAGCTGCGTACCTGCCTCAGTCCGTGTCTTGGGCACAAAATGATGTGGGACAACATTACTCTGGCAACGAGATGTATATGCATCAGGATTCCATGATTGACTCAACCATGGGTGAAGCGGGTCTGCCTGGCTTCAACAATGGATACCAGCAAGTTCGTTCTTAACTTCTACCATAAAGGTAAAGATTATGTTATATGTTGAAAAGACATTATTGCTAATTTATGTATTACATATGACAGCATCATCTTCATTATATCCATAACGCATGCACTAAACTACACACAGGATGTAGCGTACCATAGCACAAATTATAATATATGTGTTAAACTACATATTAGTATTCGCCGATAAAAAACATTTCTTATAAATTTAATCATATACGTGCATCAATAAATTCAAAATAGTGACAAGTGATTATCAACATTCTATATAGATCCATTCAACTACAATCGATTGCTTACTATTCACCATACAAAAATATCGACGTCGCAAATATCGACGTCGCATCATCATGTGACGTGGCTATGTGGTCATGTGACGATGCTGACTCACCACAGCTGACAAGCTGCATTAAGGCGCCAAAGTCACAGGCTCTTGCGCGCGACACAATGATGGCCACCGCTAGCTAGATAAAGGCAAACAGAATTTTGTAAAACATTTAATAATTATCAATTGTTTACATTGCACTGAACTATAAGCATATGTGTACCTTCTGCGTAAACCTATAAACTCATAGATGCAGAATATTACAGCGCACGCCTGCTTAAAGAAGCATTTTGGTATTTGTACAACATTTTATGAGTATGTTCTTTATATTTCAGATACCTACTGACAGATCGATTGTTCCAATCTATGAATTGACGTGTCTACAGGAAACTTATAATCATAATTTTACACGTTTCTACTCAAGTTATACTCATAATTTTATAATGCTTTAAAACACTGTCGCAATGATTTCAACAGTAAAGCTTATTTCCACTAGTGGTTAATGTGTTATTAATAACAGTGAATTTCCAAAAGTATGGATAAACCAATATGTACTAATACTGATAGTTAAATATACTGTATATTCATTCTTAGCAATGCTAATATGTATTCCAGTGTGATATGATATGTATAAATAACATTTGTAGACATGTTCTAAATGCAGTGAGTATGTATATCCACGATAATGTATTTACATTTAGCATTATGTATATTCAAAATGATTGTTATGAAAAATAAATATGTACAATTACAATATAACAACTACATATTATTTTGTGGTTACAAACAGTCCTATGTGTTAATAGAAATTGTGGCTTTATCTTGTAGTATAAACATACCATTAATTATAATATGTATTTTATTCAAGGATGACAAATATTGCCAAATGTGTGTAACAAACAAACATCTGTCATATGTAAATGTATGACAATGAAATCACATTATATACATTAATATATACAAGTCATGTAAACAACATACAGTAGAATTTCAAACATGAATCATGGTTGTAAATATAAATGGTGTTACAATGTCATGCTTAATACATTGTGTAATAAATTTGGAACACGCACACGCACACGCACACATTAAGGTTATGGTGGGTAAAAAAAGTGACAAAAACCCTCCACAGTAAAGCATAAAGCAACTGTAAATATTACTGTATGTTCTTTTGCATGTCTTAGACAGGTCTGCAACCCTGTCTTTCCCATTATCGCCCAGCATACAGCGCTTCCACTGCAGCAAGGGATTCTGGGAAATGACATGCAAATGAGCACACAGTGCCACCTTTTGTCTCAAGCTCGTATTACACAAGCAAATCCTCAAGCCAATGCATGCTGTTTTAAACACAGCTTTTAGACAGAGGCTGGGATGAGATGCAAAGCCATTAAACCCACTCACAGACATGTTTCAACCTTGATGGGTATCATCAGTGGGAGGTTGGTTGTAATGGCTAAGCTGGTTTGAGACTATAGACTAGGTAATCATCGTTGAAACATGTCTGTGAGTGGGTTTAATGGCTTTGCATCTTATCCCAGCCTCTGTCTAAAAGCTGTGTTTAAAACAGCAGGCATTGGCTTGAGGATTTGCTTGTGTAATATGAGCTTGAGACAAAAGGTGGCACTGAGTGCTCATTTGCATGTCATTTCCCAGAATGCCTTGCTGCAGTGGAAGCACTGTATGCTGGGCGATAATGGGGAAAGACAGGGTTGCAGACCTGTCTAAGACATGCAAATGAACATACAGTAATATTTATAGTTGCTTTATGCTTTACTGTGGATGGTTTTTGTCACTTTTTTTTACCCACCATAACCGTAATAATTGTGGTGATTACCTAGTCTATAGTCTCAAACCAGCTTAGCCATTACAACCAACCTCACACTGATGATACCCATCAAGGTTGAAACATGTCTGTGAGTGGGTTTAATGGCTTTGCATCTCATCTCATCCCAGCCTCTGTCTAAAAGCTGTGTTTAAAACAGCATGCATTGTCTTGAGGATTTGCTTGTGTAATACGAGCTTGAGACAAAAGGTGGCACTGAGTGCTCATTTGCATGTCATTTCCCAGAATGCCTTGCTGCAGTGTAAGCGCTGTATGCTGGGCGATAATGGGGAAAGACAGGGTTGCAGACCTGTCTAAGACATACAAATGAACATACAGTAATATTTACAGTTGCTTTATGCTTTACTGTGAAGGGTTTTTGTCACTTTTTTTTACCCACCATAACCTTAATAATTGTGGTGATTACCTAGTCTATAGTCTCAAACCGCCTTAGCCATTACAACCAACCTCATACTGATGATACCCATCAAGGTTGAAACATGTCTGTGAGTGGGTTTAATGGCTTTGCATCTCATCCCAGCCTCTGTCTAAAAGCTGTGTTTAAAACAGCATGCATTAGCTTGAGGATTTGCTTGTGTAATACGAGCTTCAGACAAAAGGTGGCACTGAGTGCTCATTTGCATGTCATTTCCCAGAATCCCTTGCTGCAGTGGAAGCGCTGTATGCTGGGCGATAATGGGGAAAGACAGGGTTGCAGACCTGTCTAAGACATGCAAATTAACATACATACAGTAATATTTACAGTTGATATATATATATATATATATATATATATAAAAATATATATATATATACAGTGTTCAACAAACTTATTCCCCCACTCACACCTGGTGAGTGGAAATTGGCTCGTGGCCAGTAGATTTCCCCTGCTCTGCAAAAAAAAAAATCCCCTTCACCAAAAAAAAAAAAAAAATCTCTCTAGTGCTGTGGTTCCCATTCTGTGCACCGTGTGGCTGGCCTACAGGGACACCGCAAGTGTGTGGATCCCCCTCACAGCCAATCCGTCCTGTGCTGGAGACCAGCACACCGCACTACACTGGCAGGGAGAACAGAAGCTGCAGCACGGAGAAGAATCTCCCCCCCTCCTTCCTGTACCGGCAGCCAGGGACAGAGGAGAAGCTGCAGCATGGAGAGGAATCTCCCCCCTCCTCCCTGTACCGGCAGCCAGGGACAGAGGAGAAGCTGCAAAAGGAAGAGGAATCCAGCTGGTGCTGGAGAGGAAGAGGAAGCTCCCCCCTCCTCAGCTGCAGGGAGAGAGAGATGCCAGCTGGCTCCAGCCACTGCCATGAAGATAAGAGAGACCTTGGCTGCAGGGATCCCCTCCCTCCCCGCTCCACCCAGGAGCCATAGTCCCCTACAGCCTTCTGAGACCCCCCTCCCTGGCTGTCCACATACCACCACCCCCACGGTGCCCAGGTACCGCTCACCCCCCCCACCCACGGCTGCTCAGAGCCTCCCTGCAGCAGCACTCTTTCCCCTCCACTCCTCTGCTGCAGTTCCCTTGCACTTTACGCCCTTCATGCGTGTGTATATGAGTGTGTGTGTGTGTGTGTATATGAGAGAGTGTGTCTGTGTATATGAGAGAGAGAGTGTGTCTGTGTATGGGAGAGAAAGTGTGTCTGTGTATGGGAGAGAAAGTGAGTATGTGTGTGTGTGCAGGACACCAGAAGTACTCCCCCCCCAATCAGTTACCCCCACCCAGTCACCCCACCCCCCACCAGTCACCCCACCCACCCAGTCACCCCACCCAGTCAGTCACACCACCTCCCACACAGTCACCCAGTTACCCCCCCACCCAGTCACCCCCCCACCCAGTATCTTTCTCCCTCTCTCTCAAGCTCTGTCTGTCTCCCTCTCTCTCAAGCTCTGTCTGTCTCCCTCAAGCTCTGTCTGTCTCCCTCTCTCTCAAGCTCTGTCTGTCTCCCTCAAGCTCTGTCTGTCTCCCTCTCTCTCAAGCTCTGTCTGTCACCCTCTCTCTCAAGCTCTGTCTGTCACCCTCTCTCTCAAGCTCTGTCTGTCTCCCTCTCTCACTCTCTCTGTCTGTCTCCCTCGCTCTCTCTGTCTCCCTCGCTCTCTCTGTCTCCCTCGCTCTCTCTGTCTGTCTCGCTCTCTCTGTCTCTCTCGCTCTCTCTGTCTCTCTCGCTCTCTCTGTCTCTCTCGCTCTCTCTGTCTCTCTCGCTCTCTCTGTCTCTCGCTCTCTCTGTCTCTCGTGCTCTCTCTCTCTCTGTCACTCGCTCTCTCTCTGTCACTCGCTCTCTCTCTGTCACTCGTTCTCTCTGTGTCTCTCACTCTCTCTGTCTCTCACTCTCTCTGTCTCTCGCTCTCTCTCTCTCTGTCTCTCGCTCTCTCTCTGTCTCTTGCTCTCTCTCTGTCTCTCGCTCTCTCTCTGTCTCTCGCTCTCTCTCTCTGTTTCTCGCTCTCTCTCTGTCTCTCGCTCTCTCTCTATCTCTCGCGCTCTCTCTGTCTCTCGCGCTCTCTCTGTCTCTCGTGCTCTCTCGTCTCTCAATCTCTCTCTGTCTCTCGCTCTCTCTCTCTGTCTCTCGCTCTCTCTCTGCCTCTCGCTCTCTCTGTCACTCGCTCTGTCTCTGTCACTTGCTCTCTCTCTGTCACTCGCTCTCTCTCTCTGTCTCTCGCTCTCTCTCTGTCTCTCGCTCTCTCTCTGTCTCTCGCTCTCTCTCTGTCTCTCGCTCTCTCTCTGTCTCTCGCTCTCTCTGTCTCTCGTGCTCTCTCTGTCTCTCGCGCTCTCTCTGTTTCTAGTGCTCTCTCTGTCTCTCGCTCTCTCTCTGTCTCTCACTCTCTCTCTGTCTCTCACTCTCTCTCGCTCTCTCTTGGTCTCTCTCTCTCTCTCTGTCTCTCGCTCTCTCTCACGCTCTCTGTCTCTCTCACACGCTCTCTGTCTCACACTCTCTCTGTCTCACTCTCTCTCACACTCTGGCTCACTCTCTCTCACACTCTCTCTGTCTCACTCTCTGGATATGTTATTTACCCTATATATCTTAACTGCCCTATACCTACACCGAAATAACCTATACTCCTTTCTTTCAGATCTGACTCAAGCTTCACATGGGAGACATCGGAATCCCCCCTAACTCAGAAGATAGGTAGGGAACACCTCCCCTCCCAACTTATAACATTGCGAAATGAGGGTACCTGGACATTGAGGTACTGCGGATCAGGTAAGATCCCAGGTGGGATTTCTGCTTTAGTTATTGTTAAGTGGGGGCGTCCAGACACTGGTTAAAGGGTGCAGGAAACTAGTCATTCACATCTGGCTTTTTTTTGTAAATCCGACATTTACACACGCATACACACATACACACACACACATACACACACACACGTAACAAGAACTAATCGTATTATAATGTAATACAATAAATAAACTAATGTCAAAAACGAATGTTGTTCTTACTAGGAATTTATTCATTTTTTTTAAGGGGCGGGGCTGGGGGCAGGGCTAGGTGGCGAGTCAATTTTTTGTTCGGCGAGAAGATTTTTGGGGGATTTGTCGACCACTGTATATATATATAAATATATATATATATATATATATATATATATATATATATATATATATATATATATATATATATATATATATGCAATTTCTAACATTTCATCAATAGCAAGACTCATTTCTACCTTCCTTTTTTAATTTAATAAATAGGATGATGTTAAATTCATAACAATAATAGTAGTTATATTTCATATGAAATTATTACTCATTAGACCAGGACACCAATATATAATGGTTTTGTAAATAACAAATCAATAGTCACATTTCATACTCACTGTTTTAATACTGCAATCAGTTGGTTACAAACAAGATATTGTTGCACATGATGTCAAACATCCTGAAACAAAAATTATCACAATTTAGATATTAATCATGAATAATAAGCATATCAATACAGTGGACAACAATTGTCATATTGTGCTATGTAAGTGAGGTATTGAAAAAAATCTGCTGTGTGCTGTACAGAATACACATTCATAGTGTTCCCTTTGCGCATGTGCATGAGTTGAGTGTGAAAACTGCTAATACGGACACGTTATCCAATGTATGAAATAACAATGCAAGACAGTGTCCACCACCCCCAACATCCACCCAAGAGCACGGAAACAGTACACTAACGAACTGTGGCATCGCAAATATATTTTAAGGAATAAATGTTTAAACATTACTCTAACAATACCTGCCACGATGTATGCCCGTGTTCATCATCATATTACAAATAGTGTGTTGTATGTAATTTGTTGACAACAACAATAACACCATTTATAGATGATTAGAAACATACATCTGATTAATGATCAATTATTAATATTGTTTATAATTTACTCGTGCATATGCTAAATGTTTTAAATATTTAGAAACACTTAAAAAAAAACATGAACCATGTTATCCAAACTAGATAAGATATTATACTTTTATCTCCGTCACTTTGTAAGAAAACTTCACATATTAATTTGTAACAATTAGTCATGTGAAAGAAATATTAAATTTCTTTAACGCATACACAAACAATTAGATAACATTTGTACAGGCACAACATTGTCCCCTCATGCAGACATGATGCACATTTTAGGACATATATGTATCCAACGTGTTTGAGCTTAACATACTATAGCCAGAAGTGCTTGTACAAACAGCAGAGATTGTAAATGGAAGTTGTGGAGAGGCATCACTATCCTATGATAATACGATTTTAACACATCATTGTTATAAACCTGAAGGACTGTATACATTCATATTAACATATACATTGTTGCTTACCTGAGAAATAGGTGGTGATCACATTCTGATGTGTCTCCACCCCACTAGCTATCTGCTCATTTCCTCCTACAGCATGAACAGGGGGGTCATCCTCCAGACCCTCCTGTATATTGCCTGGAAGATTAAGACGCAGTGCAATATTGTGCAGAATTAAGCAACAAATCACTATGTCAGACACCTTCTCAGGCTTGTACTGTAGGGCTGCCTGATCTATCTAAACATCTGAACCGACTTTTCAACAGTCCAAATGTCCGCTCAATAACCGAGCGAGTGGATATGTGTGGCACATTATATCTCTCCTCTGCAGGTGTTTGAGGGTTAGTCAGTGGGGTTAATAGCAACGGTCAGATCCCGTATCCTGAGTCACCTATAATACAGCATTACAAATTTGTATTACACCTTATACAATGTTCTAATGTTCCCAAATATATTAATTATTTGCTACAATTATGACACATGTTAAACAAATTAAATATATCACATGGGAGGTATTACTCCATATATGAGAGGCTCATCAAACATGTACATATCTGTATTTGAAACAGTATGAGCAAATTGTATAATGTTGCATTACACATCAATAGTATACTCAAGAATAAATGGCTTGTTTTGATGTTAGCTACTGCATGTTGTATCTAAATATGGCTAATCATATGTTTCACATAACAGCTGCATTTTATGTTAAATGTGTTGTGTGTGTGTGTGTGTGTGTGTGTGTGTGTGTGTGTGTGTGTGTGTGTGTGTGTGTGTGTGTGTGTGTGTGTGTGTGTGTGTGTGTGTGTGTGTGTGTGTGTGTGTGTGTGTGTGTGTGTGTGTGTTGTGTGTGTATATATGTGACAAAATCTATACACTGGCAAATTTGTGTTAGCAACAATGAACATTGTAGAATGAAATTCACGTATTTCTCTATAAAGATGTGAGTATTGGAAACACTTTATATGTTATGCCATATTAATATTAATAATAATATTATATGTAAACTAAATATACATGAAACAAACGTAATTGGACCACTTAATAGTGGTCCACTTAATAATATGTACTCACCCACCAGTCAACCATGACCAAAATACCCAGTTTCAAATGCATGGAAGACTGATAAGTTTCTGAGGATAAAGGAATCATGGTTGAAACCCGAGAATTTGACTGCCACATTCATAATCTTCATATTGGCATTGCACACCCCCTTGATGGAATGAAAGTGTTTTTAGTTACGTAATCGTGCTGATTCCGAATAGGTGGGATCAAGGCAACATTGGTGCAATCTATTGCACCCATCACACATGGTATCCCGGCTATTGTATAAAAGCCATTTCTCAGTTCCAGCCACTCTGTCTGCTCTCTAGGAAAATGAATATAATTCCTAGCGCATCTAGTCAGTGCACATAGAAACTGGCTAAAGGTCGGCGAGAATGATGACTGCTAGACCCCACCTACTATGCCTACAGTTGTCTGAAAAGATGCAGAAGCAAGAAAATTTAATGAGCACAGCATTTTAACAAGCCCAAGGACTGCACGACCTTTGGCTGTTACGAAATCTAAATGTTCTCTTAACACTTCATAAAGAGCTAAGATTTCTGCTGAATTCAAGGAGTATCTGCTAATGATTTCTTCCTCACTAAGGCCATCCAAAAGTGTGTGCTCACAGTATAAACATGGATGGGCCACCACCTCTCTCCTCTCCCTCTAAGTCTCCCTCTCCTCTCCCTCTCATCTCCCTCTCCCATCCTGTCCCTCTCCTCTTCTCTCTCCTTTTTCTCTCCTCCAAAGCTAGTCTTCTCCTTCTCATCATAATACTTCGTCTCTCAATGTATTGAATGTCTTTATTTATATAGCGCCAAAAGTGTACTCAGCACTTCACAAAGAATACAGTACAGGGAATTATAATAATACAATAAGTGCGGCAAAAATCAGACAATAGGAAAGGAAATCCCTGCTCTGAAGAGCTTACAATCTAAGAGGTTTGTGGGGAAACTTACAGAGAGAGCAGGTGAGGGAATAAGTGCTGTAGATGGGTGTGCTTGGCCACAATGGGTGGTATAAGTGACTGTGGGACAGTAGCCATGAATGCAGGCTTTTGGGATGCTTGATTTGTGGGGCAAGTTTTAAGGTTAGTCAGTGTTAAATGAAATGGTTAACACCATTTACAGGGGAAGAGATGGCAGGGAGGCGTGGGTAAGATCAGGTGTGTATGTCTGGGTTCAGGCTTAGGGGAGATCCCCAGCAGCAGGAAGGAGTAGATAGAGGGTATGAATAGAGGATTTATGTGGGTGTTTTTTATTGAGGGGTAAAGAAGTTGTTGGGAGAGAGGTATATAAATAATGGTGCAGTGGGGAGTGGGAATGTTGGAGAGAACAGAGACGTTCACAAAGGAGTGAGGAAACAGTAAACAGAAAAATAAATAGGGAGGGCATAGTGAGATACAGGAGGAGACTGGCCAGTTATTAGAGGATAGGAAGAGTACAAAGAATCACCGCTTTTAGAAAGTAAAGTTCACACAGTTGTAAAGTTGTTGTTCAGAGTTCAGATCCTCCTCAATCTTCACCTCCAATTTCAACTCCAAGATTAACTCTGCTACACACTTAAATGTTACACAGCCATATGGCTCACAGCCAAAGTATCCTGCCTTAAGTATGCTAAAACACAGCCACATTGACTAATAATTAAGGGAGGGGTCTGCCTAATCAACAGACACACCAAATTGTTAATTACATTTTAGGATCTTGCAAATTGATAGTAGAATCCAATTCACACATACCAATATTAATACATTATAAAATCTGTAGCAATGTCCATCTCCATGTCTCAATGCACCACCTCTACCTCTAAGTAAGTGTTCAATTGTCTTCCTTTAAATAGCTATGTCATTATGGCACGTGACTTCAATGAATAAAAGGTGTGAAACAAACACATTTAACTTATAACCTCCATGTGTGTCTACAAACAAGGAAAAAGTGTTAATTAGCAATTCAAATCATTATAATATGATATTTTAAAAACATGTGATGTAAATATTCATATATATTGTTTAGACAAAGTTAAACAGAGGTTTAGAATGCAAATAATTGTGATGTATGTACTGTCTGCAATAGGAGTTATATTTAGAGATTAACGATAATTGGTATTAAATCATTGAAGCATGTTGACGTATTAAGGTGCTTTTCAAGCTTCAATTTTTTTACATAAACGACATTTTTTCATTTTAAACAAAATGTGCATCATTACAATCTGTACAATGATAAGTGATTAGTTAAACTCAATTTCGATCCGTTATCCTGTAATCGATAGCTTAAGCAGGGTTATTACATTCAGTTATTGCACTGCATTGTGTCCAATGTAGTCCTGGAATCTTATTGAGTGGGCAGTTACTAGATATAATACATTTGGTACCCTGCTAGAGAGAGGCTGGGGATTAAAAAAATAAAAAAAATAAGAAGAGGAAGACTGTGTAACTTTGATAATGCTTTAAACATTATAAACATGTACTTAAATTAAAAATGTTGGGCATGATTATTGATATTAGTACAAACAATTTGGGCATAAGCAAAAATATATTTATTTTTGTTTATAAACATGTTTCATATTATCTTAACTGTTCCTTTAAGAGGTTACTATAGGACTATCCCGCTGAACTTAAAGATACATGTATCCCATATATAATCATAACATTAACAAGTCATATCTTAACACATAATTAACGTACGCGGTCACACTATTAAGTCAATAAGGTAAACACTTACATTTTTAAAAAAAATAGTTTTTTAAAGACCACAGAAGCACTAATCCAAAGTAATATGTCTCAGCTCCATTGACTCCATGCTTAAAACATATGTTTTCAATAATGGCTTTTATTTTCTAAGTGCCATCTCGACGCTCATCGGCAGCTTCTCCCCACCTTCTTGCCAACTTTTTGTGGCAGGACGATTTGGTGAAGAAATCTGAATTCTAAAGTGGCAATCAGCCGCGATAATCTTATCAGGGCTTACAGAATTGAGCGTGTTTGAAAAACTGGCGATCAGTACCGAAAAGTGACTTATCGCCACGCGGTTGCTGTTTTTTTTTTTCCAGGAACAAAACAGTGATTTTTGCTCTTATTGCCAGCTTATCGGGGCTTACTGAATCGCTTTAGACTTTTTTGGCGAGAAGCTGGAAATAAGTGGCTTATCGCTGCTTACTGCATGAGGCCCTTAGTTTTGTATAGTAATTTTTATTAAATAACCAATTTAGCAAAAAATAATTATTCTTAATTTGCAGTAGCTCCCCATAGCTTAATGTGTAGTATACCTATTCATTAATTGCCACATTCTAAAATTCTCACCCAATGCCCTTGGTCACACAGTTTAGCACCCTTAAAACCTAAGATAAATGTAGTAGAATTCTGAACATATGTCCCAGCCTATAAGAATATACAGAAATATTGCAGAATCTAGAATTTTACCACCAAAATCTTTTATAAATGGTCCAGAAACACATGCAATATAAATGTTACTATTTTTAGCAGGTTTGGCATCAGTAATTAATCCAAATGCCCAGTAATTTCATACCACCTGTATTTATAGCACAGTTTATAATTCAGTTTAGATTTTAGTAGATTTTCAGTAACGTTATTCTAACAAATTAAATGATGTAAATATTATGCCACGAGCTATTGTAAACTTTTTTTTTACAGTACACGCGACAAGCAAGCAGTTGGATATTGAAGCTATTAATCGTGTTCCACATTCACTTTAAGCATTCCTTCTCCGAATGTCTCATGTAATCCAGATGTTGGTGATGTCATCATTGTGAGTGCAACCACATATGGTTATGTTTCATTGCTTATGCCGGATGTGAATGTCTTGTACTATGGTTCATTAGCAGACATTGATAAAACTTCAATCTCAGGGATGATCATCATTATTTTACTCCACTTTGATGCTTTGCCACTGTAATAAACACGTTTGCCCTTTTGTGAAATGTTGCAAATTTAAAGGATTTTATTAAACCTTGAAGCTGATGCAGAATATGCATATATAATTATCTACATTTATTCAGATGCATAAAAAGGATTTGACAATATCTATTTGTATTTGCAAATCCAGTAACTATGTAAAAACCCTTATTATCACTGTTTCTAAAATGAAGGCAGTGCACTTAAGAGAATATTATGTCTTTGAGAATAGTTTTCTGGCAAATACATATTTGAATATGTATGTTTGTATGTATGTACACCTTTATTTATATGGTGCCAACAGTATACTCAGCACTTCACAAAGACAGTACAGTTCAAGGAATTATAATAATACAATAAATACAGCAAAGTCCAACAATGAGAAAGGAAATCCCTGCCTTTGAGAGTTTACAATCTAAGTGGTATGTTGGGAGATTTACAGACACAGCAGGTGAGGGAATAAGTGCAGTCTAATGGGATGCTTCTTTAGTGAGGCAAGTTTTGAGGTTGAGTCCTCCAGCGCGTGGTTCTATTTCTTCATCTCCAGTGCATGTGTAGGAGAGAAATAAAAGAAAAAACACATACCACAAACAAGTGGTGTAATATAGGTAGGTATCACTTTAAATGATAGAGAAAACTGAGGCTAGAGAACGTAACACTTGCCTGTGCTTAGTTCCCACTAGATGTACTCCTCCATGTTACTCTTGGGAGTGTCTTGAAAATAAAGAGGAGAGGAACATGGCATAATAATGTTATATTCAATCGTTTTTTTCATAGTGTTCTTTAATTTGCTATCTACAGATGTGGACAAACATACTGTACTATTTTTGGTGGCGCGGACCAACATGGGAAAATCCTCCGCCAATCCGTGGGTCGTCGGTGACACCAAAAACCATAAGGTGTTACTTCCTTGTAAAATACTTTTATAAATAAATACAATTTGCAGATCACATACAGTATTTAAAAGGATAGGGAAGATTAAATGCAGCGCTTATGGTCCCGGGCTGATCTGTCTGCTGGAGCTGCACGTCTGTCCAGAACAGCTGAGGAAGATAAGAGGCAGTTAGAAGCAGTCTCTGTATCTGTCCTTCACCTTGATGATGTAGATGACCATATATGGTTCTATAGTATTCCCCGCATGACGTAGGTATCCATATATAGTCATCTACATCATAAAGGAAGAACAGATACAGACTGTTTCTTACCTGCTCTTACCTTTATCTAGTGAGATCCTGATAGCTAAATGAATGGGTAGCAAAGCATTGCCATTTTCAAGGAATACAATGGTACATGATAGGTTGGTGGTACAATGAGATTCCCACCAACCAATCATGTACCATTTGAATACTTTCCTTTAAGGTGACCTCACATCACCCACAAAGGGGAGGCGTTCGGGTGTTGGTATTAGTATTGGTGGATGTACTATTTGACAGGATTTGATATAAGGCCTGTCATGTCTCATTTGACAGGAAGAAGAGCCACAAGGAACACCTGCAAGAAGAAAAGAAGACCAGTAGAAAAGACCAGCAGAAAATAAGAGATCTTTAAAGAAAAAAAAAGAAGGAGACTTACTGGAGACTGGTCTTTGATCAACAGAGGATCCAATGCTTCCGGTCAAGTTAAGAATGCAGTTTTTGTGCCATCGGACATGGATTATTTTTTATGGTTTTTGTGTTTTTGCCTTTTATTGGCTAGCGGGCAGGGATGTTACACATATTTGGTGCATTACATTCCCTCCGTTCTATTTGCTGTTATGTTCTGTAATTTCTGATGTTATTTTAATAAGGTTGTTCATGAGTCAGAAAGGATAGAAACTTTTTTGTCTCTGGAATTGCATTCACATCTTTTAAATAAATATGTATTGCTTCAAGATATTTTTCTACAGAAGCTTTGTGAAAGCAAATTGTGTGATTCAATAGAGAACCCTATTGTCCCACACTCAGATTTGAGAGTTGTTTATAAAGTTTGACTCGAACTTCAAAAGGAACTTCTATGCAGCATGATTTGGATTTCGAATCATCTATATTTACTTAGGTCTAGTGTTTCGTCTAGGATTATGGAGAAGAGGAGACGAAGAAGAGATTAATGGAGAGGGGAAGACAGTAAGAGCGGAGTACTGCCATCCATGAGAGAGTGGGATACATTTCAAATAGATAATTGCCTACTCTAGCGGGTTGTCCCTTATCATAAACATCCTGATAGGAGACAGTTCGTTCTCCCACGTAAACTGCAATATATGGTCCTAAGGTGCTTGCATGATGACCATGGACATTTGGGAGTAGACAAAACATTTGGGCTTCTGAGAGACCGGTTTTACTGGCCAAAGAGGGAATCCGTAGAGCATCACTGCCAAAAATTCTTGAGATGCATTCAGAGGAAGACCTGGCCTACCCAATCCGCCCCAATGAGCAATCTAAAAAGTTCTGGTCCCATGGACCTAGTGTGTATGGACTTTCTGGGTATAGAACCAGATTTCAGGGGCATGGGAAATGTTCTCATCATAACGGATCATTATACCAAGTATGCACAACCTTTCCCCATCAAAGCTCAAAAGGCCATACACATGGTTAAAATGCTATGGGAAAGATACTTTGTCATTACGAGTTACCCAACAGAATACACACGGACCAGGGTCGCGATTTCGAGAGCAGACTCATAAAAGAGCTGTTGAAATTACTCAAAATCGAGAAGTCTCGCACGACACCTAACCATCCTGAAAGAGATGTGTTACCTGAATGGTTCAATAGGATGTCTCTGGACCTGCTGGGTACGCTACAGGGCTCCAAACAGACAAGTTGGAACAAACATGTAGAACAACTGGTGCATGCCTACAACTGCCCCAGGCATGAATCCACTGGTTTCTCCCCATACTTTATGATGTTCGGCAGAGAAACTAAGTAACCAGTGTGAATTCGACTTAGAGTGTCTACGGGTGGAGTACCCAATGTTGCCAACACTATGTTAAGAGACTGAGAGAAAATCTCCATAGTGCTTATCAGTTGGCTGAAGAGACCACCGCCAAGTTGAATCGGAATAACAAAAGGAGATATGATTGCAAGGTATGCTATAGGGAGCTTCGTTCTAGGGACAAGGTCCTCTTGAGAAACCTGGGAACACCCGGGAAGCATAAGCTGGCTGACCGATGGAGAAATGCCTCTTTTGAAGTAGAATCTTCAATGCCTGGGCTCCCTGTCTACCGTATCAAGGATTCTGAGGGTAGGATAAAAGTCTGGCATCGGAACCACTTGTTACGATTCCCCAGGTGGATGCAGATAATGGGATGGACCAGTCGCTGGAAATATCGCTAATTGGAAGGGAAGGCCCAAGTGGGACTCCTGATCACTTCTCTAAAGAAAGTCTGGATTCAGGGGATAATGGCTCCAAGATGGGAGATGAGGGTACTCACCAATTTGAGAATAAAGAATGGTGGTTAGCACCAGAAGATGAGTCTTGCACTGGTTCTGACAATTAGGTGCCCTCTCCAGCTGCTTCAACCAATAGGCCTCTTAACCCCAGGAGTCCTAGTTTTACACCTAAAAAAGACTGTTCAGATAGAAAGTTAAGCTCTATGAGAGGGCCAGGGCCTCAAGCCACTGGAAACTTCTCCAATGAGGAAGAAGTTACAGAAGAATCTGATACAATTAGTCAAGAAGTTCATTGGGGTCAGAGATTAAGACGTCATCCAACAAGGGTGGCATATGATTCATTAGGGATGGCTCATTATGAATCTCAGCAGTCGTCTCAACAGCGATTTGTCTCTATCATTACTGTACTGACTGAGGTATTCAATGCCATTTAGAATGGTGCTGTATAAAGTTAAGTTGTATTAAGTCCTGTGTTTTCCATATTTAAATGTTATTGGTGTGTAAATTATATAAGGTTTCTCATGCGGGTCGATGAGGTCTCTACCAGGGGGAGAGTGTAGCAGGGTTGTTCCACTCACCTCTGTAAAAAACTGAGACAGCTCCTCAGACTATTATGTAGAGATGTGGTGGCCATTTTGATACACACAAAGAGACTATAATACTCCTATGCGGAGATGCGGCAGCCATCTTGGTACACCCAAACAGACTGAAAACAGAGGAACAGGATATCCTCTGAGGAGATAGGATATCCTGTGTTACTGAGGACCATATAATTACTCAGGAAGGTACCCACGTGCACCACCAATACACAAAGGAGACAGTTAACACTAGGTAACTCTGGATGGACATCTGGCTGTATTAGGTGCCCCAGGGATATAGTGCCAGAAGGGCGACTGTGTGTTATTGTTATGGTATATGTTATTATGTGTTATTATGCGTTTCATCACAATAATGCAACTTTATCAAAGGGAATTGCATTCCCTTTGATAAAGTTGCATTATTGTGACGAATCGCGCCAGGGACGTACATCACGACATTACGTCATCACGTCACATGCACGCTTTACGGCTGAAGCGTGTATGAGGCTGTATTGAGGTCTACTCCAATACCACACTGCGTGGAGGACTTCAACTGATCGTTCAGAGGACGGACGCTGGCGGGTGCATTGCTCGAGTATTCCGATTGGACTGCTAACGCGTTACGAGACGGTGCCTGCCTCGGTGGTGATTTTTATCACAAATTGCTTTTTATTCACTTATACTTTGTGAGTGTTTTTAATCCCTCCACCATTCCCTTCCCTATATTAAATGTACAGTATTACACTATGGGGCATGCGCTCTCTGTCTTCTTTTCGTTCCTATAGATCGTGTACTGGAAGTGGTTCTTCCAATTGAGAGCTGCCGTGGACCCCTGGACTCTGCACATTGTCTTGTAATACCCATCAGGACCTTTTCTAGGGTTTGGACATTTACACTTGGACTATTTATTATTTAATTATTATTCATGAATGTGCATGTATATTATTTATTTATATTAGAGTGTATATTCTAGTTTGTTATTATTTTACTATTTAGTAGTCATCACTTATTATAGGATTGTTTGTATTTTGTATTTATGCACTTGATAGGGATCACATTATTTTATACTGGTTCACGAATGGCGCTACTATATCCACTCCTTTCTTTTATATATATATATATATATATATATATATATATATATATATATATATATATATATATATATAATATATATATATATATATATATATATATATAAAAAAAAAAATAAGGCTGTCCTTCACTCTTTCTGCATGCCCCATTGACTTTAGCTTGGGAATAGGCAGGTACGCCACCTAGTGTTCGTTCTGGCAGGCAGACAGGCTGCAAGACTGACCTTACTATAGGGTAGATACATAGTAGCAGTGAATGAAGGCAGATCAGTGACGTCATTACCTTCACAGACACCCCCTCCAAGATGGCGACGGCTCATTACACACACCTGGCAGGTGATTTTTGCAGAGATTTGGATTGTAGGTAATGTGAGTCAGGTGTGTTTGTCACATGTGGTGAGGGTATATATATGCTTGTCTATCAGTCTGTCATTGCACCCCCTTGAGAAAGGTCCTATTCCAGGACCGAAACGTCGGATTGGGTGACTTATCTTTTTTATTCAGATGCCCAATACAGTTTTTCATGATTACTGAACCGAGTGCAGTCTTTCTTTACCGGACGAGAGAATGGTAATGTTGTTTTTTTATATATATATATATATATATATATATATACATATATATATCATTTTTATTATTCTACAGCTGTATTTTTTTTGTAGAGGCGTCAATCACTTACACATAACCTATTAAACATGCCACTGTCCTTAGTTCAGTTTTCTTGAAGGCTGAGCTGTCCATTTAATTTACAATGGTAAATTACCGTCATGCTTTTCTTCATGGTGAGCTGAAAGAAATATTACTTATCTAATACAGTACCTAAGTGAAATTCTCCGGCTCATAACTAATTCAATAAAATCTTTGCAAATCTAGTTTCATTACAGCTTTGTGCATAATGTGTTCATACAGAGAGCATAAACCCATATTAATGTGCTTTTTTCTATCACTTTATCTTATATTACTTTATCTTCACTGGCAGTAAGGCAGGGCCCCCCTGCAGCAAATGGGTTAATATTAGTGCTTATTAATTGGACTGGATAACATATCTAATTGCTACCTCTTTCCTTTTGTCTGGAATGTTTTTATACTCCCAGTTAAATCACTATTGAACATAATGCAAAGTCCATAATGCATTTTTAGCAATATACTAACATTGATTCACTTTCATTCATGATAGGGAACCACTAAAAAAGTGTTAAATATGAGCTTCAAAAAAATAATCAGCATTCGTGGCTCTTTTTTTAAAATGTATTGATTAATTACTGTATGTCAGCTACAGTATATCATTTAAGGGTTAATTAGGGCAATTGCAAAGAATCATGCTCACCTTGCCATAAAATACAATAAATTATGTGGAAATTGAACTTTGTTGTTGTTTTAATAGGGTTGTCCATGAGTCAGAAGGGATACAAAAAAAATGTTGTCCCTGGAATTGCATCAACATCTTGTAAGTTATCCTTGTAAATATGTATTTATATTATATTTCTGCAGGAGCTTCATGAAAGACAAAGAACCCTACTGTTTAAACACAAAGTAAAGCAAATTATTTTTCCCCCTTGCAAATCTCCTAATTACCTGAACTTTTTGTACATCTTCCTCCCATGAAGTATGTACAAAACATCTGTATAATTGTACTAAATCACGAAACTGACATTATTTTATGACTGCATCCAACGTATGGAATCTGGTACTGTAAAAAAAAAAAAATATCCTGGAAACAGAGGTCTCCTGTGGATTTATGGGTTTACGCAGAATTTTTGGAGGATTAAAGAACACTCATCTGTACCAATGAACTAGGAATAGTGTTTGTGGTTGTAGGGTTAATCTGGTAATATTCAAACTGTGTCCTTAATCATTCACTTTAGAAATACCGCAAATGCTGTATAGTGCAACTGCCAAAGAAATCGCTGTTACAGTAAGTGTAACTCTGTAAAAAAGACTCTACGGTATGAGACTATTTAATGTGTGTGCTTCACAGCTCATTATTTTACGTGATGTATATTCAGTGCAATGCTCTGCAATGTGTTTTCTCGACAGATTGTTAATATAGCAAAGAAAATGGTAGTTGTACTTTATCTGAGAGCACACATGGGAAACCCACGGCAAAAGAAATTCAAGGAGGATCTACAGCGCCAGCTGAAAATATTAATGTTTATTTTTAGATCACTCTGTTTGACATACAACAAATGATAATGTTAATGTTCATAAGACTACAATTCATTTTTATTCTCTGGGTTATAGATTCTTTTGCTATGATTTTAATGATTTTTTTGTAGGAGTATAAATCCAACTCCCCAGAGGTTGTTTTTTTTTCCCTTCTCTTTGCTGTCTGCTGCAAATATTAGTGTGTATAGCCTTATTGTTCACTGTGCTCACTGTCAACCTAAAACTGAACATTTACCAAAAGGTGAAGCTTAAATCCTGGAGAAAGTGTAATTAAGTGATAATATCACTGCCTATGATGCAGGTCAATCTGTTCGAGTCTAAGTGTTAGCTCCTTGTGACCTTGTGCAAGTCACATTGGCCTATAATTACTAAGCGGTTCTATTTCATTTGACACTTGTTTCACAGAATGAATGTGGTCCATAGATGTAGCCAAACTCACTGTCCTCAGCACCACATATGAAAACGCAGAGATCCTTGGCCCATCCGCTGCCCCAAAAACAGTACATTTTGTGGCCATGTTGGGGTCTAGGAGGATAAAAGCAGGACCCCCAACATGTTAACCCTACAAGGCCAGCCAGTCTGTAAGAGCTGCGCAGGGAAGTCCCAGAGAGGATCATTCCCTTTCTATGTCTCAGTGTTTTCCAAAAGTAGGTTTCTCTGTGTCTCCCCAGAGCAGCTCTAGAAGGAGTAATTAATGGTCTGGTTATTATTATTTGTAACATAGGATGGAAGCAAGGAGTCTCTGGAGCTGAACCCCATTAATTTCAGCTCTGGGGAACCCCTGCTTCCCGAAATACAGACCTCCATAGAGGGTGCTGGTACCTCCTGCAAGTTTAAAGCTCCAGCGTCACATGGGCCAATAGGAAGCTTCACCGGATGAGGTCATGGCTTCCTATTGACACATTATGGACCGGCTACAGCACCCCCTATGGAGGTCTGTATCTACAAAAGCAGGAGGTCGTCAGAGCTTCAAACCTATGTTTTAGAAAAACACCCCAGCACACCCAACAAAACTACCCCCCCTCTCTAGACTAATGACCAAGATCCCTATTATCCTAATGTGGCTAATAGTGATGTTCGGTATTAGTAAAAAAAAATTAACACGTACAGTATAAAAACCCATTAATAACCCCCTTAATTTCCTTAGGGGCTAACCTCTAAGGTAATGAAGGGGTTAACTCCTCCAGCCCTACCCTCCAACTCGGGAAGCCAAACCATGCCTCCTACCACAACACCCTAAATAAAACTGCTCCCCTCCTCCCCCCTCTAGACTGTTGCCCAATATTCCTTTTAGCCAAATGTGGCAAATAGTGATTTTGGCATTAAACAAAAAAATGAACACATGCATTTAAAAACCATGAATAAACCCCCTTTATTACCTTAGTGGATAACCGAGAAAAATAATACAGGGGTTAACCCCTCCTGCCACTCCCCTTGGAGTCCTAACCTCCCTCACCAGGGCAATTACTCCAAGTACCCAACCCCATCCTACCACCAACAAGAGTACCCACACACACACCCACACACACAGTAATGGGCAATAGTCCTTTTAGCCAAATCTGGCAAATAGTGCTTTTGCTCATTGAGAAGTATTAAACATTTTCAATGAATTAAACATTATAATAAAATAACATAATCAAACACCATTAAATCCATTGATTGGCACTGTGCCTACTTAAACTTTCAACAGGGGTCTAGATACCCACATTACAAATCAATTAGCACCCTAAATAAATAAAAGTAGTACTTACCCCTGACGCGATGAAGGCCACCCACGTCCTCCTCACGGGAAACATCAGATTCATCCAAATAAAGTGTCCTCTTCGTGTTAAGTACCCCTTTGCCCCTAATAGTAACCTTATTAATTTCAGCTCCGGAGACCCCCATGCTTCAATCCAATGTTTAAAAAAAATAATACAAAGTCCATGAATTTCTCCTTCAAGAGCTGATCTTTGGAGAATGCGATACTGGGACAATAAGTCTGATTACATCAATATACCCCAGCTTTTACAATTTACTTTTTGCACTAAAGTAAATTGAGCATTGAGTGAAGGCAATTTTTTAATGTTTTTTTATTTTTTTTGTGTTTGCTGGAGAACTAGAATTATTCTGTTACACTATTACATTTCATGCATATAGGGGTAGGCTGTTCCTCCATAAAACTACTTATATATTTTTTTAATTATAGAGGAGACATATACCTAATTGACCACACTGTGAGAGGTGTCCATTAGTATTATTTTCTGATACTTTACAAGACACTTTCCTGTGCCATCGTCGGTTATATGTGTGTACGGTCCATACTTCGGGCAGTGTCTAAAGTTTCTCCAAAGGGACTTGCCTTGAATACTGTAAGTGTGTTGCTTACTATTAAGATACTTTGTAGGTTCTGATACCTTTTAATAGATCAACATATGAATCATACCTGGTTTTCCAGTTCATAAGCTTTTGATACTGCAAAGGACTCTTCATCAGATGTGATCACTAAACAAGAGATAAGAGGCTTAAATACATTGTGTATGAGGTTCATCACAGCAGGGGTCTTCATCTATGAATGAGCTGTTTAAAACCCTTAACATACTGTACCTGGCATATTACCCTCTTGTGTATTCATCCATGGATAGAGGGGAAAATACTGAGCAAGGGGTATTGTCTTTGTACAGTATCAGTGTGAACAGATAGAGGTGTGAATAGGGCGTAGACACTATCCACTAGCATATGCTATGTGTGTTAAAGGTTTCCATAATGTCATGGAAACTGCAGATGCATGCAGACCAAGGAGGAAGTTTTACACTCCACAAACCGCGAGTGTCATGTGACAACAATAATACAACAATTGATTTCAAAATAGATACTCTTTGAAAGAATATTTGTGTTTTCATTGGTTGATTGTTTAATATATCACTTTGTAAAGGAAGTAATAGAATGGGCCAGAAGAAGGGCCACAATGTGGCCCAAAACATCTCTCTCCCTCCCTCCCCCTCCTTCCCCCTTCCTCTCCCTCCCCCCTCTCCCTCTCCCTCCCTCTCTCCTCTCCCCCTTTCTCCCTCCCTCCCCTCTCCCTCTCTCCCTCCCTCTCCCTCCTCCTCTCCCCTTTCTCCCTCTCCCCCCTCCTCCCTCTCCCTCCCTCTCTCCCTCTCACTCCCTCTCTCACCCCCTCTCCCTCCCTCTCTCCTCCTCTCCCTCCCTCTCTCCCTCCTCCCTCTCCCCCTCTCTCTCTTTCTCTCTCCCCTCTCCTCTCCCCCCTCTCCTCTCCCTCTCCCCCTCCCCCTCTCCCTCCCTCTCCCTCCCTCTTCCTATCCCCTTCCCCTCCCTCTCCCTCTCTTCCTCTCCCCCCTCTCCCTCTCCCCCCCCTCTCCCTCCCTCTCCCTCCCCCTCTCTCTTTCTCCCCATCCCTCTCCCTCCCCTCCCTCTTTCTCCCCCTCTCCTCTCCCTCCCTCTCCCTCCCTCTCCTTCCCTCCCCCTCTGTCCCTCCCCCTCTGTCCCTCCCCCCTCTCTCTCCCCCTCTCTCCCCCCCTCTCCCTCCCTCTCCCCCCCCTCTCCCTCCTTCTCCCTCCCCTGCCCTCCCTCCCTCCCTCCCTAACCCCCTCCCTATCCCCCTCCCCCCTCTCCCCCTCTCCCTCCTTTGTTTGATTAAAGGAACGTATTTTGCCTTTTACCCACCACTACTTTGGGGGTTCTGCTACGTATAAGTACCATATTCTTTAAGACTATTTCATGACTATTTTCTGCATTTACTTTTTGACTGTGTGATATGACCATTTTTTGGTCCTTTGCTATTGAGTAAAGATACAGTAATTACCTTACTTATGACAAGGGAGTGCTGTGAATGCTTTGTTACTCATAAATCCATTCCTGATTTAAGCTATTTTAATGTAAAGGCCTATTCTATAACACATGAAGCGGCAAATCATACCATTTTTGATAGATAAGAAATTTCCTGCCTGCCGAAAACAGCCCGATCAGCTTCTTTGGTGGAACCAGAATAAACACTATAGTATTGTTGTATAGTATTGAAAGTATTATTACAAATGATCATTCAGGAAAAAATGCAATGAGAGGGGAGGCTTAAATACATAGTGCATAGGGTTCATCACATTCACAGCATGGGTCTTTATCCATGAATGAGTTATTAAGAAGATTAACAGGGATATTATCCTGTGGTATATGACGGAGTGGCTAAAGGAGTGGCTCAGTGAGTAAAGGCTCTAACTCAGACAACAATGATACTGCACCCATTTTTTGGGAGTATATTTGATCATGGCAACTTCAAAAGGAGAAAGATCGGGACAAGCAGATTGAATAATCATCCTTCACGAGCCAGTCCCTCCAATGTGCCAATTCCCGCTTACTGGCTTCAGCCTGAATGCTTGCCTTAATACCAATACTACTGTTCTACCAGTATGGTCCAACAGACACTGAAAAGCAGATGAACCTACATCCTGACTACCTGCTGCCTCAACAAGATAATATGGCGATTAAATTATTCGTCTGGCTACCTGTCCCAATATCATTATCATCAGGAACCAAACAACTTTGTCAGCGAGAGGAACCTGCATCCCAACTACAGGATCGATTTGACCATCTATACACAGTACACCCCTGGCATCAACATTGGGTAACCGCCACCCAGTTGGCAAGGTTTATTATCAAGGTAAATATAATATACTGTACAGTAGTATCTATAATTCCCAATGACACACATACTGTACTGTATGCATGCAATAGCCCGTAAATGCATTCACACATGCATACTACCTGTATACTTAAAGCAGTTCCTTATACCACAGTTTAATCATACTGTACTGTACTGTACTTTACGGGTAAAAGGGGACGATAGACAGCACTCTGATAGTGTTAAATTTATGCAATTGCAGGGTGCACGGAACAAAAGGGGACCCTTATTCCCCTGTATAGTACTAACAAATCTACGTAAGTACCAGCACTCACTGTCTAATAGCTAAATGATGAAAACAATTGTAATGCAGACTAAACATTTAATAATAAAACAAACCAGAAATAAATCAAATGTGTTTGCAGAAACCAGTATCACAAATGGGCATGTCACAAAGTGAGGGGTGGGGGGGGGGGGGAGGAAAGGGGAAAAAACATGAAACACAAGGAATATACACAAAAAACGGAGAACGGCAAGTATGCTAGGGGGGGCGACGTTTCGAGGAACTACCTCTTCATCTGGCCCATTCCCCCTGGTCCAAAAGGTCCCAGAGGTACTTCCCTAAGCCTCCCTTCCCCTATAACTGGTCAAATCAGACACCCCTGAAAATAGATAGCAAACATACAGTGTAGGCTAAATACAGCTAAACAGCTAATAGCAGGGCAGCAAGAATCCACTAAAATCAATGTCAGTAGTTCAAGTACCACAAGAAACTGTGGGCAATGGTACAGTAAA
The DNA here is from genome assembly GCF_040206685.1 of Ascaphus truei. Lineage (NCBI taxonomy): Eukaryota > Metazoa > Chordata > Amphibia > Anura > Ascaphidae > Ascaphus > Ascaphus truei. Next base: position 404,195,867 of record NC_134483.1, read on the forward strand.
GGCTGAACACAGCTTGCAAGAAAGCAGCTTGCAAAGAAGCGCCAGGAGTCCACAACAGTCAATGAAAGGTTAATGGGAATAGCAAATGAAGACATTAATCAAACCCTCAGCACTCCACACGAGCACAAGGAGCAGAGCCACAAAGGGTTTGATTACTGTCTTTATTTGCTATTCCCAATAACCTTTCATTGACTGTTGTGGACTCCTGGTGCTTCTTTGCAAGCTGCTTTCTTGCAAGCTGTGTTCAGCCTTTACTGTACCATTGCCCACAGTTTCTTGTGGTACTTGAACTACTGGCATTGACTTTAGTGGATTCTTGCTGCCCTGCTATTAGCTGTTTAGCTGTATTTAGCCTACACTGTATGTTTGCTATCTATTTTCAGGGGTGTCTGATTTGACCAGTTATAGTGGAAGGGAGGCTTAGGGAAGTACCTCTGGGACCTTTTGGACCAGGGGGAATTGGCCAGATGAAGAGGTAGTCCCTCGAAACGTCGCCCCCCCTAGCATACTTGCCGTTCTCCGTTTTTTGTGTATATTCCTTGTGTTTCATGTTTTTTCCCCTTTTCCTTTACCCCCCCCCCCCCACCCCTCACTTTGTGACATGCCCATTTGTGATACTGGTTTCTGCAAACACATTTGATTTATTTCTGGTTCGTTTTATTATTAAATGTTTTTTCTGCATTACAATTGTTTTCATCATTTAGCTATTAGACAGTGAGTGCTGGTACTTACGTAGATTTGTTTGTACTGTACTTTAGTTTCAATCCCATAAAAAAAGTTTAATATTTTTTACAGAAATAAAAGCATCTAATCAACAGCCAGAAGATGATCTTGATGGAAGTCGAAAACCACTATCTTTTAAACATTCATTGTTTTTACTTTTATATTATTAGCTTTACTATTCTAACAAGGTGATATTCATATTCATTTTTCTTAACTTTTACGGTACTTTCTAAATGCTTGTATTTCACGTTTGTTGGGCACAGCACATACTGTACTGTTACAGTATGTGATAGATAGATTTATGGGATAATGTTGAATAAAATTTAACACAGTTCTACTCTCTCATGCAGTGAACAGTACTGTATATTTGCCTCCCTGCAATTTGTTCATTTCTGGAGACAAAACAGACTTGTTGAGTCGCACTTACCCCCACCTTCCCGGCTCTGCACAACTCCATGGGGCCATCCAGATTCCTCCCTGCAAAATCTCATGCTGTTAGCTCTTAAAGTTACAGCACATCAAATGAGCAGTCCCCAGCCACTATTGTATTCATTGTTTAATGCTTCTTTTTTTTTTTTTGCAGGGTTGGGATCAGATGAAGACAACGTGCAGGAAACACCCTTGGTGCAGAAAACTCATCCATTAATACTGCCAGGTAATGTACTGTACAGTACTGTGCTTAAATCCATGCATGCCATGTATTTTCTTCTCAAACAAAAAAAACTCCTATAGTAATGTGATAATGGAGTCATTGTTTAATTCTTATGTTGATTTATGTTTTGCAGATCTGGGGCCGGCTGTAGACAACGTGCAGGAAACTCATCCATCAATACTGCCAGGTAATGTACAGTACTGTGCTTAAATCCATGCATGCCATATCTTTTCTTCTCAAACAAAAAAACAACTCCAAAGTAATTGGTAAGTGGAGTCATTGTTTAATTTTTATGTTCATTTATGTGTAGCGGTCATGTAAAATGGCTATAGTCATCTCTCCTGCTGACAGTAAGGCCTGGTAAGTTGTGGGCATGCCAGCAGTAATTATGGAGGTTTGCCCTCACCCCTGGTGGGGTGCCCTGTGTATGGATGGGAGTGGTCACATGCTCTGACTCCATGGTTAGTGATGTCAGAGGTGTGTCAGTTCCAGAGTGTACATAAGGCACAGCACTGTGTCTAAAGTTAGTCTAGTTCTGGAAGGAGTTCTGAGTAGTTCTGTCAAGTTCAAGTAGTCAAGACAGTTATGTTATAGTAGCTGAACAGGAAGACTGTGTCCAGGGACCTGGCACAGGGTAAAGACATCCCGGCTGGGATAGGGAATCCCTATTAAAGGAGAATTACACCTTTCAAAGGGAAGCACTGAGGGACAATGAGTGGCTAGAGAAACTACTGCGAGGGGCAGCTAGCCCACATCAACCAATAAAGATGCTCTTAATCACAAAACCTCTCGTGTACATGTGTGGAGTGAATGTACAGAGAGGAGCACCACAGAGGAGTTCCTCGCCAGGACCATCCCCAAGTGACAGAAGGGACCCTGATGAGGTGGAGGCGCTGCACTGGAACTAGGTAGGACTCAGCACACTACCTCAGCTGCCTGTCTGGACGGGTCCTCCCCACACACCATCATGCGGGAGACTCAGGAGTCCTGTTGCCAACAGGTGCACCACCAGACACTATCACACTGTAATGGGGACCGGTTAGACCACAGGGGCCAATGTGATATTGGGTGGGTCAGGCCGGGCCAGAAATACCGTTACATATGTTTTGCATGTTTGGTACCGGGCGAATACAATGTTAATGAAACACTACTATAAAGTTGTGATTATTAATATTAAATATTGTCTTTTTCTTTACATGACAAGAAGTCCAAGAGCCATCCAGTTCGAAGAAGAAAAATAAAAGAAGATTGTAAGATGAGACGACTTTGTATTTGCACAGTATTCATTTTTATTTAATTAGCATTTGCAGATAAAACATTTCATTCTTTAAAAATACTTTTTGGTATGTTCAAGTTTTTACTCTTTACATTTCAATTAAATTCACTTACTGAACAGTATTGTACAGTACAGCGGTGCGCAAACTGGGGGGTGCGACCCCTTGGGGGGGGCACAAGATTATTTAGGGGGGCGAGGGCTACGTGCGGGGAAACCTGGGGGCGGGAAGAGCTGTGCAGGGTAGCCAGAAGCTCCATGCTGAGACTGCTTCTCTGCTGTGTGTCTTGCAGAGGGGGCGGGGCCTTGCTGCAGGGGCGGGGTTTTCCTTCCCTGCACACAGACATCCCCTCCTCCTCCCGTTACCCGTCCCAGTTTTCAGCAGCATGGGGGACAGGAGCAGGCTTACAATAGTACTTCCTCCCCCAGGTGAAAGTCTGTGACATGATTGTGTGTTGTGATTGAGTGTGTGGTGTGTGTGGGGTGTGTGTGTGTGTTGGTTGTGATTGAGTGTGTGTGTTGTGTCTGTGTTGGTTGTGATTGAGTGTGTGTTGTGTGTATGTGTGTGTAGTGAGTGAGTGTGTGTTGTGTCTGTCTTGGTTGTGATTGCTTTTATGTTGTGTGTGTTGTGTTTGAGTGTGTGTGTTGTGATTGAGTGTGTGTTTTCTGTGTTGTGAGTATGTGTGTGTTGTGAGTGAGTGTGTTGTGTCTGTGTTGGTTGTGATTGATTGTATGTTGTGTGTGTGTGTTGTGATTTAGTGTATGTTTTGTTTCTGTGTTGGTTGTGATTGGTTGAGTGTGTGTGTGTTGTGATTGAGTATGTGTGTTGTGATTCTGTGTGTGTTGGTTGTGATTGATTGTGTGTTCTGTGTGTGGATTGTGTGTGTTTTCTGTCTGTGTTGGTTGTGATTGAGTGTGTGTGTGTGTTGTGTATGTGTTGTGATATTAGTGTGTGTTGTGATTGAGTATGTGTACTGTGTCTGTGTTGTGATTGTGTGTATGTGTGTTGTGATTAAATGCAGCGGTGCACAAACTGGGGGGCGTACGATCTCCAAAGCTTGACGCTTCGGGAGACAAACAAAATTGACTTTGAAGCGCGCTCAGCAGCAGTCAATGCACACACACACACAGCCACACAAACAAAAATAGCCCCAATCCATGCCCCCCCTCCCCCCGCTTGTGCTTGTAAAATTATGCAGGACACTCTGTGCTCATGCTTGGAGACTTGGTGATGTCACCGCTCTCAACGGTAGCGTGGACGCAGCCTAATTTTGCAATCGCGAGCTATTGAAATAAGTATTTAGACATATTTGTATTTACATTGTATACTGTTTAATAAAGGTTTTTTTTTTTCATGTGATTGATTACATCATGCGGGGGGGGGGGGCCGAGAAATGTCATGGATGAAAAGGGGGGCTCGGCATAAAAAGTTTGCTCACCCCTGGCTACAGTAAATACTGTAAAATAGCCAGCCCCCATATAGAAAATAAAAGTTAGACTTACTGTACCCCTGCCAGGATGAATTACATCCTCATCTTTGGCCTCCTGGTCCTCCTCATCTTCCGTGGCCAGAACCAGTATAATAAATAAATAAATAACTACTGGCAAGTAGACCCTTAATTTCCTGACACGCTACTGTATGAACTGCCACTTTGACATTTCCTGTACTCACTGGACTTAAAGTTTACTTCTGTGGGTTATTAACCTCTTAGTACCCTGCTTTGCCAGCTAACTCCCCTGTCACTTTAATAGCTCATACAGTGTTGGTATACACCATCCAGATTCAGACTCTTACCAGCCAGTTCCTCTGTCACATACACAGCTCTCTCAGGGTTGGGTTATCTGAGTCTTGTGCCTCACAGCCTATTCTTATCCAGTTTGGATATTCAGTGTTAGCCTGGTACTGTATATAGTGTTGGTATACACCATCTAGATTCAGACTCTTACCAGCCAGTTCCCCTGTCACATACACAGCTCTCTCAGGGTTGGTTTATTTGAGTCTTGTGCCTCACAGCCTATCCTTATTCAGTTTGGACATTCACTATAAGTCTGGTACTGTGTATCTCAGGGACGTTGTTGCAGGGTTGAGGGAAGTACCAGGTGACTACGGTCATCCTGGGAATGGGCCTGTAGAAGGGGTTATTATACCCCGAAACGTTACGTTGCCCCCCCTGCCCTAGACTTTTATACCCCCCGTGTTTCCCCTTTTTCCCTCCCTCCCCTCTCCCTTCTCCCCTTCCCTGTCCTTGGGGAGGCTATAGGGATATCCTAGTACTGTACATAGTGTGTTTTTCGGTCTATGTTTGACCATTGTGTGCATCATTCGTGTACTATTAAATGCATTTTTGGCTGATCCATTTACTTCTTTGTTTTTTCCTTTTGAGTGCTGGAAACATTTGTGGTTCATTGATTATTTGGGAGGAAATAGGGTCCTTCCGGTTCCCGTTTGCACCTAGTGTTTCTCTTTATACAGACTGTGTGTGCTGTCTAATATATTTGTTACAACAAAATATGTGTTTCAACCAGGTTCCATAGTGACACGCATGTGCAGAAATGCTATAACACGCATATGCGGTTCAACCAGGTTCCATAGTGACAAGCATGCGCAGAAATGCTATGTCGCATACAGTACGAGTTTCAACCAAGCTGCACAGCACACTAATACTATAGGTGCGATTATTAATATTGTCTCATTCTTTACAGGCCAAGAGGTCCAAGAGCTAGCCAGTTTGAAGAAGAAAATTAAAAGATTGTAAATTTGAAAGAAGAGAAGACTTTGTATTTGCGCATTATTCATTTTTACTTTATTTGCATTTGCAAATAAAACATTCCATATTTAAAAATATTTTTAGGTGTGTTCAAGTTTTTACTCTTTACATTTCAATTAAATACACTTACAGTATAGTACATCTGTGTGATATTGGGTTGTGCACATGAACAGGAATACAAGTGACGGGTTGCATTGCAGTTAGATTTCTAAGACACAATATCTCGCGATCGCTGACTTGCATTTCTGGCCGGAATTACAGACAACGCTAAATTTCCTTTTTCTACCTTCTTTCAAACTGTGGGCAAAATTAACAATAGCTACGGTGGGAGTTTAAGCAGGATGGCTTAGATTTTACCCAAATGAAATAGCCTATTTCTAATTAAATATTGTATTTTTAACCCATACAATATATTTACAGTACAGTGCATGCTGTGTAAACAAGAAAGAAAAATAATATACATATATTACTCTATGTTCCCAAGTTTATGGCTAAGACATGGTTCTAGTTGATTTTCTTCAAAAAATATTATTTATTTTTTTCTTAAAATGTTTCGAAGCAATATTAGATTGAGTGTACTGCAAAAGCTGCACATAGTTAATGGGTGGTGTATGATAATTAAAGACTTTTTAAAAATCCAATGAAAGTAAGACAATGCTTTAGAAATTTTGTTAATGTTGCTTTTGTTCACATAGTTCTGCAAACAAATGGCCCTGCTGGAAAACTGGCTGAACATGATGTAAAAATATGAATATATGTTAGATGCAGTATGGATAAATCAGAATGGATTCCCCATGGTTTCGGGGAAAAAAATAGTTTTTGTATGATAGAATTATACTCATGCTAATGGGTTTCAAAAAAAGCATAATATTGATATGGTTTGGTAACCATGGCTTCACAAATATGAATGATCACAGCTGGTCACATAAGAAGATCTGCCAACAGAGGACATAATAAAATATATATAAAAGTTAGATTGAGAACCCATTTCTACTTATTCCATGGTCTATTTAAAAGAAAGCCAGAGAAAGCGTCAGGAAAGTTGTCAGTGGGAGAAAAATCTGAGTTTCTGTTGATGTACTGTACAGGTGAGGTATAAGTGACTATCCTTGTATCCAGTTTCTTTGCGGAAACTTGTGGGTATATGTTGTTATAGTAACTATTTTTGTTATCATAATGTAGTTCCTTAGAGATAAAACAAACAAAATAATATGGGGCATATTCTAATAATTTAATACCTTAGCAATACAGTTATAGTTCCTAACCAATTTATAATCCTCCACAAGATTCATTGTTATCAAGCAACAAATCTATAACTCTTTTTGAAACATTTGGGGCATATTCTGGTAGCTGTGAGTTTGTCCTTGTCAAAACCACATGGTTTGACATGGTGAAAATTAGCGTATTTAAACTAGCCAAAAAAAACATATTTTATACTATAAATTGAATAATTTAAACTGCATCTATAAAAAAGTACACACTGCACATTTAAACAGCCAATACGTATGGATTAGACTTTGGAGCTGAATGAGAGAGGGCATCATACTTTCTACTATCCACTGTCACAGCATACTTTTGAGCTCTACAGTTCACACCTGTAGATAATCTGGCTATTAGCATATCTCCCTACCAGATATCTCAGGTAGGCTCCTTTGTGAGCACTAGGAACATTAAACTGGCAACGAGGATGTGGTGGTTGTCTGCTTGTAAAGGAAGCAAGGGGAGGGGGCTACAGGTGTGAGCAGTAGAGCTTCCCACCATATGGTTTAGTTTAATGTTATACAGTAGCTGCTGTCCTAAATATCAGAGGTTGTGGGATCTGGTCCAGTTGGGTCTGACACCAGTACCCCCTTCATCACAAGGGGCCTTAGACTTGTCAATATAGGTCTTAAGGAAATCTTCTAGAACTCATTTTAATATACTTGCATATTCCAGTAGCATATATAAGTTGTAGCTCCTTTTGAGCACAGGTGTCTCTTCATATGTTATTTGAAGGGTATATATATATATATATATATAACTAGGGATTCTACTAAACTCTCCCTCGTGCAAAATAAAGTTTCCGCTTATGTTTGGACATGCGTGAAGTGCTTTCAGTATACCAAAACCTGCAATGTGCACAGCTCGCTATTACTACAATATCACCTAACTGCAAAACCTTTAATCATCTGATCTGTTAAGTATAATTTTTATTAACGCTACTCTAATACGTCATTTTAGAACAGTAGGGAAGTTATGTATGAAAGTCTCCTGTCTGCAAAGCTGAGGCAAAGCTGGTGATAAAAACTACAGATGTACCGTAGCCAGATACAGTGTCATGTTTTCCTCCAAGAAACCTCAGATTGCCACTACCTGACAACTGTCAGTGGTGAAGGGGGTAATTGTCCCAGGGTGGGTGGTTAGGCCTACCAGGAGGGTTGTTGGAGGGATTAACCACTTCATTACCTTAGTGCCTACTAGTGCCAAGGTAATAAAGGGGTAAACCCCTCCCACTACACACCTGAGAGGCATAAGCACCCACCCTGTGGCAACTACCCCCTTCACCCACCCCACTACAAGCGCATTTGCTCATTCAAATACAATCTACAGTCAAATACAGTATATATTAAATTAATTTAAAAAATCTTACCCCTGTGAGCATGAAGGCGTCCCCCTCCTACTCTTTCTCTTCATAAAAATGTAAAGGCCAATACCCAACCATTCAAACACCAGCAACCCACACCAGTAATCCCATAATTACTTTAGCGGTAATAACAGCTAACGTTATTATGGGTTACTGGTATTTTAATGGGGTGGTAAGGTGTGTACTGTAATTACCCAAGGGATGTTGGTTAGGCCTCCCAGTAGGGTTGCTGGATGGGTTAACCCCTTAATTACCATAGTAACTGCTATGATAATTATGGGGTTAACCCCACCCGCTACCCACCTGGGAGGCCAAACCACCAGTCCTGGGAAACTACCCATATTATAGGAATAGTCGACAATATATCTGGCTACATCTGTACTTCCTGGTCCACTTCTCTACCTCATCTTTGTTTGCTGACTTTACATATTTTCTCAGATGATGTTTCAGCACTTGTCATACCAATTGGATGATGTTTAAATCAGGGGATCTGCAAATAGAGAGCAATAAACAGTCTGGTTATTGCCAAGACAACAAAAAGCACACACAACAGCACAGTACAGTACAGTTAATAGTATACTATTGCTCAAAACAGTTACAGTACTTACTCTGGCGGTGTTAGATGCACTGTGTTTTGGGTCATTGTCTTGGAAAAACCGGTAACCTGATGGGACGAAATCTAAAATGTATGGTGTTGCCTGTGCAATAATGACCTCCTGGAAGTACATTTTATTCATTATTCCTGGAGAAGAACAAATGTAACACTGTTATACAGTAAAGGTCACAATCAGTGACCGTACATTTATATACAACTATGGGTCCTGGTTCAAGTCTAGAGATTGACCCCCACACATGAAGCTTAAGTGGATGTTTCAGCTGAAATTTCAGGGATAAAATATTTTTTTACTACAATGCCATAGTGGAAAATATTTTCAGAAAATATAGCATCCTCAAACTGTTCTCCACTCTCAAACTATGCACGCGCTTTGGTCAACACTTTTAAACTTGTAACATCCCTTTTCATGGAAAACACTTTGCAATAATAAGAAAAAATGGGCTATGAGGAGCTAATAAAAAAAAATATAATGTAAATGCATATCACTTGGCATCTGCATAAACATTACATGTACAGTACAGCACAGCATTATACCCCACACGTGAAAAAGTCAGGCCAAACCACATCTCATTAGTCTGATGCTGGTCTCAGACATTGGGTTATCATAATTCTTCTGCAGAAAATCCTGAACCTCTGCAGCAGATCACTCATCATTTTTCAGTCTGATCTTGTACACCAGCCGAATCGTTTCACTGGGAATTATAAAGTTAGGAAGATGAACAAGAGTGCAGAATTATAGACATACAAATGCAACTCTTCCTTATGGCTCATCGTTCATGGAAAATTTTTGAGCATCTCGCAGACACTCTGCTGGATAGTCAATAGCAGACGTAAAGGCTCATCGGATTAACACAGCAGGGGTTCCTGTGTTTGAATGGGACTCACGCTGTGTGAATCATACCAGGCTGCACCTGTCTGTAAAAGGCATGCACTAACAGGCAATCGTGGGACTTTTATTTTAATAACATATGATTGTAGCAGGGGGTCTCTGTAGCTGAACTGCATTAATTTCAGGTATGGGGACCCCTCTGCTTCTTGTGTTACAGGCCCGGTATGCCCAAGAGCCCAAGAGCCTGATTCCAAACACAGTGAAGTCTCACAGTGATGCCTCTTTGAAGTAGCCCCCATTGGATTTCCCTTGTGGAGAATCTCTTCTTATACTGTCGCGGCCAAGTTTATTCGAGCATTTGCCCGGTCTCAGCCGCGACAGTAACCGGGCACGCGCCGGGGCGTCCCGGGCGCGCGCCGAAGCCTCGGAGGAGCGGCCCTCCGATCGGGGCTTCCCCCTCTCCTCTCCGGGTCCGCCGGGTCCCCCGGAACTCCCCACAGCCGTCCCCCACATCGCGGGACACCAGGGCTCCCTCGGGGAACCCTGGGCACGCGCGCAGGGGGCGCAGGCTCCCGATGAAGCGTGACCGCGCATCGGTGACGCGCGGCACGCCGAGGGGATTCGGCTAGCAAGCCGGGACATCTCCCGGCTTGCGGAACTAGCCGCAGTCAAATAAAACGTGCCGCCACTGTAGATGTGCATTATTCTAGTTCTTTGTTAATTATTTTGGTCATGGCTGCTATTGAGAATGTACTGATCTTCTAATGAATGTGTATTGAATGTTTATTGCATCTTCATTGTATTATACAGGTAAAGCTGCAGGTACAAGGCCTTGCAGGCTGAAATGCATCAGAGGATTCGCTTGCACCCTGTGAGAATAAAGCTTTTTCTATATTCACACATCAGCCTTCATTGATTCATTGCGGCTGTGCGGCGATCATACCCCCCTTGGGAGGATTTCTGCAGCGATGTCTACGTCGCCTGCACGCCGAGCTGCTGGAGATCACTTGCTGTTCCTGTGGATGAACCCGGAAGCCTTGCTGATGCCGCCGGTCAGGTGACCACCCACCACGCCGGAGCGGATGCAGGGTTGGCGGTGAAGAGGACATTGGCGTTCCACAGTGCTGGGGCGCCACATCTGTCCCAACATTTATGCTACATCAAGCCGAGATCTGCTAGCAGGAGCAGCTACATCATTCCAGAGAGGACAGTCACAGTGTCAACAACCCCAAAGTCAGCCACGTGAGTCTTTTTGTGCTAATGCACACAAGCGCATGTGCATAAACCCAGCCAATGGGATGTCTCCAAGACGCGCATGCGCCCCTGCATCACTCCAGCAAGCTCCTCCCAGGACACGCACAATCATGCAACGACGAGCAGCAAACCAGTGTGTATGCGCTTGCGCAATAACCACACCAGGCATGCTCACCGTAATGCACATTATAGCACTTTCATTTTAGATTCAATATATTATTTACTCACACACAATTATTTTTTGTTTGACGGCACTTTCTATTTCTAGAGACGTGGAATGGCCATGGGCACCAGCTTTGCACCATCTTATGCCAACTTATTTCTTGGCTGGTGGGAGTCGTTCCACATGTTTGGAGATATAAATCCCTTTAGAAATCACATCATATTATATAAGCGTTTTATAAACGACCTTATTTTTATTTGGAAAGGGGGAGAACAATCACTTTTATTATTTATTAATCACCTTTATAACAATGATTTCAATTTTTAATTTACACACAATTATGATTTTCATCATATATTTATTATTTGGATTTGGATTTGTTTATTGACCAACAAAAAACATTCAAAGTGACATCTTTCGGAAAGAGAATTCTCGCAATATAGTCCAATGGCCAGATAGAGAGGACCAATGAAACGTTGGAGGAGTTCCTCCGATGCTACTTTATGTCTCCAAGCAACAGGATAATTGGGCAGACCTTCTGCATCTGGTAGAATTCCCCACGAATTCTCTGCCCCAAGAGTCCTTGAAATACACTCCCTTCTTCTGGGCACTAGGGTATAACCCGACAACCCTTCCCCACGACTCCTTGACTGTAGGTGTACCTGCAGTTTATAACAGGGTCGATGATCTACAGGACCTCTGGAAGCGGGAAACAGGAGATTATTCGCATGGTGGCAGAAATGCAGAAGAGAAGTGCAGAAAAACACAGAATGTCTTTTCCTAAATACCAAGTTGGGGATGTGGTCTGGCACTCAACGCGTAATATCCGTTTACGCCAGCACTCTGTGAAATTAGGACCACGCTTTATTGTTACTTACAGAACTTCCCATAGGGAGAATGAGGTGGCATTCCAGCTTGAACTTCCCCCATCCCTCAAGAATCCCTCCACCTTCTGTCTCTTTGCTGAAACTGGCCATTCGGAACTGGTTTTCCAGGACTCTACCCTCTTCCGCACCCATTTCCAAGGATTGTCACCCAGAGTATGTCGTCCAGAAGATTATGAACTCCTGTATCGCTAGAAGGTATATTCAATACCTGGCGATGGGAAGGGGTACGGCCCTGAAGAGAGGAGTTGGGTGAAATCTAACTGGGTCAAAGTCTTTCATCTGGATTTTCCTGCAAAGCCTGCCCCTAGGCATTCAGAGTCTGCCCCTATAAGGGGGTATACTGTGAGAATTTCCAACATGGGTGTCGCCTAACATCTCTGTATCAACATGGCTGCCGAGGAAGGAAGTCAGCTTCTGATTGAGATGGGATTGTTCTCACCTGTCCTTAACATTTAGAAGCCTTCCATTACCCTCTCTCCTTGTCTGTGCAATTTTCTCCCTACCGTATCTCTTGCTGGGACTTCTGCTAGCTGTTTCACTTACCAGGGAGTCATCTTTGGAGTAATTCTTGGAATTAGGAAGGAATGTATTTTTCCGCTTATGAGATATCATTGGATGGATGTTATTTCACTGGGGTTTTTTTTTTGCCTTCCTCTAGATATACTGTAAGTAGTCTAGTCTAAATGTATCATAGGTTGAACTCAATGGACTATGTCTTTTTTTCAAGCTCATCTATTACAATACAGTAAGTATTGTAACTATGTAACTTGCCTCAGATCCCTGCCTGAATCTAGACATCCCTGCCTGAATCTAGACATCCCTGCCTGTCTCCAGCCCTGATCCTTGAACTGTGACTACGACCATTCTGCCTCTCTTCTGCCCTAATGTTGGTATTGTGATCTCTACTCAGGTAGACGTCAGTCTGTACTCTTCATCTCTGCCTTCGGGTCTGTCTACTGAACAGTACAAAGCGACATACCCAAACGTAACACTAACTTTGCGGAACCCCCCCCCCCACAAAGCTCTCGTCTAGCTGCAACAGGTAACTTTGTCAGACACCACTTGGCAATGTCAAATTACTTTGTAATGTACAATTAGGATGCCACTGTTCAAGATACACCTGTGGCCAGACCTGCCATTTATCTGGCTGTGCCACCACATCTACTGTAGAGCAGAGGCTAGACACATTGGAAGGAAAATTGGCCTTCTTTAGGAGAGGATGAACCAAATGGCAAGGGATGTTACGGGTGATTATAGTTGCACAGCAGATGGAAAGAGATAGACATCTGGAGGAAATGTCTTTCCCCCCTCCCCATGTGCTTCCATGCAATACCCAGACAGCGATGATGAAATTGGAGCTACAAGCCCCCATGCTACGACTGACCTGCAGGAAAGTGGCATTCCGGAGAAGTTATCTATGCCTGTTTTCCAAACACCTGCCGCACCATGGAAGCAAAGTAGTATCAGTATCAATGATTGTCAAGTCTATTTGCCCAGCTAAAATGTGACTTTTTTACAGGTGAAACAACAACACAGAGGCAGATGAAGATTTTGGTTGAAGAAGATTGTATTATTTATTGGATCCTTGACAAATAGACCGACATGTTTCATGCGTAGTGTGCTTTCTCGAGGTCCTTTCTGAGCTAGCCTCCGTCTGAACTTTTAAATACCCCGCGTTCCTGGCAACAAAGCCGGTATTCACGTCATCAGGCAACAGCTTGTGCGTTGCTGCGTCCTCATGCTAGGTATACAGAATAAAAAATGTTAAAACAACTTTATTAACAACAAACATTTAACAAGAGAACAAGTGTTGCCACATCCCATGCAGCCTCTGCTATCTTGAACTTAGAATGAAAAGGGTAAAAAGTAGCAACACATTGTCCCCAAACATAACACTGTAAAAACAAAGTATCAAAAAGGCATAGCTTGTTTAGAATGATTGCCTTTCAGCACACGATACCACATAGTATTGAGATAGACTACATGACATTATTGTGTATTAAGGATGATAATGAATGCCTAAAACATTATGAACTCAATAGAAAAATATTAGATATAAATTTGCATTTTATACTTGTATGCATTTTGTTTTTACATTAACATTGAATTGTGTTATTTATGGGGTGAATTCATGAAATTGTTATTCCTGATCAATATATAATACTCTTGCCAGAGTGAATTTATATCTATTTTCTCCTTGGAGAAAGCACTGACAAGCGTGAAACGTGCATCAGGTGATTTGACGTGATGATGTCATGGTGCGTAAGAACCTGAAGCAAGCGGACAAACGTGTTCAGTGTTAGGCTGAGTCCATAGAGACTTCAGCCGTGTGGAGGCGCGCGGAGGCTGAGGGAAAGCGGGTGCTTTCCCTGGCCTTAGACCGCGGGCCATCCGGGGCGTGTCGAGGGGGGGGGGGGGGGCTGTGACGTCACGGAGCTGGTTCACCCTCATTGGGCGAACCGCTCACGTGACAGGCCCTGCACTCCGGCGAGCACAGAAACTAAACTTTTCCTAAGACACGCGCTTCCGCACTCTTACGGAAGCGTGCGCGAGCCCCTGCTAAAGCCGCTCTCATTGCGGCTGCAGGGGCTCACTGCCGAGCAGCAGCGCGCCTCAGCACGGGTCAGCGCCTAAGCGCTGACCATGCCCGAGGCCTTAGATGTATCCACACACATTTCGTCTGAAGGAAAAGCCAGTCTACACTATAGCTACAAATAAATACGATTGAATAGCTGCTATATGTAATTAGCAAAATTTGTATCTAGAAATCAGTACATCTTACAAGCTGCTATATGTAAGTAGCAACATTTGTATCAATTAAGTATCCAAACTCATTACAGCTGCCTACACTTAATATGGTTAAGAATACAACTGTTATGAGACTTTTACCATTAGTGAAGACTGGCGACTAATCTTATTGAAGCTAATATATACAAGTGCTCACTATTATATAAAAACTGTGTGAGGCTATAACTGGATGCGGTCTCTTGAACCGCGCCTCAAGGCGTAAATCCACGCTTTTGTGTGCTTTTAAAACACGCTTTTGTATGCCTTTCAAACAGAGGGACAACAGGCATCAGCACCTGAATACCTGATGGGATATTCACAGTTACTTCCAACAGCACATGGCCACACAACTAAAAGGATAGGTTGTGGTCATGTTATTTAAGTGTGCTTAAATCAGCCATCTTTGTTATACTAAATTTTATGTACCATATATTGATTAAATGTGACCTCTTCACTGCTTAGTGATCCTGTGCATGGAGATAGCATTTACTCTCTCTGTGTTTAAGTAAATAAACACCAACATTATTAATTTGGTATAACACAGATAACATCAATTGAGCCAATAATTAATTCCCAACAATATTATATTATTAAAAAAACATTTATTTGGAATTCAATATATGGATTAAATAATACATAAAAGAAATAGGTAACAATTCAAGCATCTAACTATATGCTATACTTCAATATATGTTTATGGTCTAAGGGTTTGGTCATGGATACCAATACCATCCCCTTGTGTGCAAAACTCTTTTAAAATTTCTACTATTAAAAGGATTTTAAATTAGTTCACATTAAAACACTTCATTATTGCAGTGAGTGCATTCACTAGGGAACTTTTCTGTCTGACTGTTTACCAATATATTTATCCCTATTTGCACCACTGTAAATTATCAGTTAACTCTATTACTACTAGGCTGATGCAGGAGCAACTTTTCCCTCTACCCCTTTCCTTGCAGAAACAAACTATCCGAAAGTTGAAAAAAAAAAAAAAACAACACACAAAACTAATTTTCTATAATGTATGTAAATTGATATCAAGTTACAGTACATAGTTGAAAAAATCCATATATCCATCAAGTTCGACCTATATTAAATTTAGATGACAGGTACTTATCCTATATTTATATTTACAGTATATACTGATCCACAGGAAAGCAAACACAAAACCCCAGTGAAAAAGTACCCAATTTTTCATAGGGGAAAAAACATATCCTCTCTCTCATCCGAGTGCAGATTTTTTAACAAGCCGACATTAGAAAAAAAAAATCCAACATGACGGATTGGCCTGTTCGGGACCGATCTGCGGACCAAAGGAAACAGCCAATCTGAGGCAGGTCCAAATCCGTAAAAATGTTTCACATAATCTATAACAATTAGTTCCTGTCAGTTGGTTTGACATACAAATCTGTGTGCAGGGTGTTATGCAATTTCAACACCAGAACATCTAGAGAATTGATCCTACTGTATTAGGATCAACAAAGGCTGTGAATTTAATAGTTATTCAATTGTGACAAAAAATGCGCTCTCAGTCTGCATTGTACTCTCTTCTTTACACATAAATATATTACAGAGATTGAGAGATTATCTTTAGAGTATACCATACACCTTTTATATATTCTTTAAATTTAAATCATTAAACTATTTTCTCTAATTGCAACCTCTATGAGACAGTTGTGAAAGCCATATTTTTCATTTTTGGTCATTGCATACAGTATAAATTGCTGCATACTGTAGATATCATGAACCTTGTGACAAATTAGGTTGACTCTTGTCACCAGCAAAAATTCCATATTGGATTCTTACTAGTAAAGATCTTGCTGCCAAGTATGTGACTTTTAATAAGGAGCTGGCCCATGTTCATTAGCTGTATGTCAGCAGAATCTACAGGCCCATGTGAAGTCTCTTTTTTCTCACTGTGTCACTGGGACTATTTGTTTCTGTCACTCTACAATGTGCAACAGTGCTTACAGTGTCAGCATCGTACTGCAAAAAAAGTATTGTAATAATGCTAAATAAGTGTCACCCAACTTCACACAAAAAGGGTCATACACAGATATCTAGCTCTAATCTGGGCTGATTCAATTTGCCCACTTTTATGGTAACGTCTGCATTTTTTTTTGCGGAATGGAATAATTGGACTTCATGTGGCATTTGACAAGGATAAGATTTGGAAACCCTTTGTGAACTATCTAATACAATTTTTTTTATTTTGAGTTAATATCTACATTAGCATTGATAGCATTTACACAGGATTTTTTTTAAAGACATTCTCTCTGACACATTATTTGGATGATAACGTCTAAATTTCTCAGAGGATAAATGACCAGAATTCAACAGCAAGAGGCTACAGGAAGGAGAAGTAGCCTGGAATATTTTGCTGTGTGTTTGCAATTAGGAAAGATTAGTTTTGTTATCCCAGTTTCCAAAGTAGGTGTGTCTTTTTAC
The DNA here is from genome assembly GCF_040206685.1 of Ascaphus truei. NCBI lineage: Eukaryota > Metazoa > Chordata > Amphibia > Anura > Ascaphidae > Ascaphus > Ascaphus truei. Next base: position 404,212,890 of record NC_134483.1, read on the forward strand.
TGTATTTTTGTGTAACGTGGTTGTGTATCTTCGTTAGGTGAATAAACGCAATTTATTTTTATCTCTCTGCTTGCTCAATCAATAATCCCGGTAATTAAAAGTCTTAATAAGCTTGATCTATCGTGACACTGACATATGTCTTAATGTCATCTGTCACCGCCTGCTCAAGATTATCATGACCATCAGAAAATAATGAAAGAAGATATTTCCTATCTTTTAAAAGCCATTCAAAAATCCCCTGAAATTCACATCCAAGACAACATTATTGTGTAAGATCATTAGACTTTTAGCTCTCAGCTTTTCAGTTTTCTAAGAAAGTGACAGAACTTCCTTGAAAAGGGTAGGAAAGCCATCATTTCCTTAACTGTAGAAACAAAGAAATTGCTGTTTAAAAACTTCCTTTACTTTATGTGGAATGAGGAGCTGCTGTAGTTTACATGCTTATAAGTGTTCCTGCTGATTGTTCATTTTAAACATTTTTTTTATAAGGGTCATATACTGTAGTTAAAGCTGTAGTCACGAACAAAAAGATACACAATAAACCACTCAGTTTATGTAAAATTAGGATTTCACAGAGACTGCTGAATGTCTATAAAAGTGAAATGAAAGTGATTCTCATGTTTGACTGAAGCGTGCCTTCACATTTTTGGTTCTAGAATTCTATGAAGTTCCATCACCCATGGTTGGCACTTTATTATATCAATTCTGCTTCGTGCATTTAAAAAAAATAAAAAGTATTGCGTATTTATTATTATAAATATAAATATTATTTATTGCGCAATGTGCCATTTTAGGCTTTGAGCCCTTGTGCTTTGCACTGTCTGCACCAGATATAATTACGTCCATGCATTTTGCCCATTATTTAAACAATTCACATTTGATGTGATATCCTATTCTTTAGAGCAAAATGTGTCCAAATTATCATATGGGATTTCAAGTGATACAATGGAACTCTGCCCACAGTCTAGGACATTTGGTTATGTCCGTTTCGCCGTGACCAAATTACCGCCGGCGCTTGGCCGCAACTCACCCAGCCGCCGGGAATCTCAACACCAGCCAATTTCCCTAACCTCCTCCCTTACCCTAAGCCCCCTGTTAACATCTAATATTAACGCTACCCCCTACCCTAAAAACCTTAATCCCCTACCCTAAAAAACTTTACGCAAGACCTTAACCTAACCACTCCTTAAGTTAACCCCTATCTTAACCACGAAAACCCCTACAGTTAACACCCTATTGTAACCACGGAAATCCCTACAGTTAACCCCCTACCCCAGGGGTCTTCAACCTTTCAAGGAAGAAGAGCCATTTTAGAAAAATTGTGTCCAAAATATTCAGAGAGCTGCAACACATGCATAAATATTACACCCCACAAACACATACATATACAGTACACACACTAATAGGTATATACTGTATACGAATTAACATTAACTTCTGCACTGTCTCACGACGGGTCTTTTTCATGCCAGTGTGGGACAGTGTAGGAGGCAGGCCAGCAGCTGGGGAAATGCCGCCAGCAACAAGAGGCCTGACCACCACCCTCCCCCCCCCACACACACACAGCCACCGGCAGCACAGAGAGGGAGAGAGGCAGCAGCTGGGGAGTTGCAACCTGTGGATGGAGGAGAGCCGCATGCAGATGCTGAAAGAGCTGCATACAGCTTGGGAGCCACAGGTTGCTTACCCCTGCCCTACCCTAGCCACTGAAACGCCTAAAGTTAACCCCCAACCCTAAATGCTAAAACCCCTAAAGTTAACCACCTAGCCTAAAACTAAAAGTAACTCCCCTACCCTAAAATGTACCTTCTCGTCGAAGCGGCCGACACCGGAGCGGCTGCGGAGGAGGGTCCCCCTGCACCTAAATGCCTGCGGGGAGTTTGTCACGGTGACTAAATGTTCCACTTTGCCCCTGGCAGTAGACATTTCATAGCTAATCTAATAGAAATCAACAATTGAACCAGAATTTTACAAATAATGCTGTTATTGTTATGTATGCACAAATCTGGCACCAGTTTTCTATCAATAATGACTGAACCTTTTTGAATAATTTTGCTTCCAATACCTGGACATTGGCGGTTGATAGATATACAAGAGTTAAGGATCTGACATAATTAAGGATGGGCAGCTCCGGACCATCGAAATCCAAAACTCTCTCAATCTGGGAGGTCCAGATTTAACCAACCCGAACTACTCTAATCACCAACAATTCTGTTTAATCTGGACTGTGAGTTTGTATCTAGGACCCAACTCTGGGACAGAAACACACTAAACATTTCTGTAAAATAAAATAGATTTTTTCTTCCATAACTGTTGAAATCCAAACCAAAACCTAATCCAAAACAAATATTGTTTTGACAAAACAAAATTAAAACCATAACACGGGTCCTATCAATTAAATTGTGATAGTGCTGATTGTAGTGAGATTGGGGGAAAAGTAACATTCATGTCAGTCATTTTCCTGGGTTTATGCTATGATCGTCACAATCACAGCATCATGAGTAAGGTCCTATTTATACCCAATCCCTGTTTTCTAATTCTCTTACCTAAGAAATACTATTTGTTTAACCTTTACATAACTCCTTATGTCCCATATCAGTTTTACATTTTGAGTACAAGAGGGGCCACGAGGTCAGTGGGCCATGACCCCTCTGGCACACTGAGCCCATGACTGCTTTGAGAAGCGGTCATGTGATCGCTTCCATCACTCATGATGGAGCAGAAGGAGAGGAGTCATCATGCATTCGTTCCCCATCAGTTTGCACCATGTCCGGATGTGATCTGCCCTAGTAGACCATGCAGGATGTTTGGACATAGATACAATGTCAGTCAGGTGGCCTCTTGAGCACCAGATACCATGATGTAGTACCTTTTTCCTGGGGCACTAAGAGGGATTATATATTGTCTTGTTTACTTCATTTAATCTCCAACGGCTGTCAAAATCACCCTTGTATATCCCTTACAGCAGTCGTTCCCAACTCGAGTCCTCAAGGACCCCTAACAGTGCAGGTTTTAAGGCCATTAGCACAGGTGGCCCAATCATTGTGACTGAACCACCTGTGCTCAAGCCCGGGTATCCTTAAAACCTGCACTGTTACTGGTCCTTGAGGACTGGGGTTGGGAACCACTGCCTACTACTACTCAATGTACTACTCAATGTGATGGTTTCCCCTTTCTTTTCAGCAACATGGATGATCCTATATTTTAGGCATACTGTTTGTCAACTAATAGAAGTTCCACTAAACTGGCTAACATCTGTGCCAGAAGTCCGATAGAAACTAACCTTGCCACCTCTAAAGTATGAATTTATCATTTAGGGGATCAAACTTACCAGTACTCGATTTCTAATTGCCATTAATTGCTTGAGCAATGGCAATTGATCACAGTTGTGTCCTTCCATATCCTAGATATGCTTCATCTTTTTCTGAAGGTTTAACAAAAACCACCATAATATTACAGTTATCATGGAGGGTGGCCCTTTCTCTATGCAGCCCTGTATTTGTCATGGTGTGTAAGAGAATGCCCAATATTGTTTAAACCAAACCAAACTTATTGCACATACATTATAATAGGAAGATTTTGAGGTGAGATTCATGTTGCCAGACATATTCCCATTGCTCTAAGTTAAAACTAGCACTAAACCTGCAATTCCAACTCTTAATTTCAAATGTAATTTTAAAATCAATATACATATAGGCCTATGTTTACTAAGTGGTTATAATCCATAAAATACCTTCTTGTGCTGGAAAACACCACCCTGCTCATTCATTTAAATGTGTCATAACATGTGCTATAGAAAATATGGGCCACAACCTCAACAATTTCTATTGCTCTTCTAAATACGCATTTCAAAATATTGATATGGAAGTGATTAAAACTGTATGTACCAACAAAAATAACTTTTATTCAACCCTTGTTTCAGCTATTGTACACTAACAATACAATACATCTTCACATAATTACATAATGGCTTCCTTATGTAATGTTTACACAGAACTAGGAAACTGAATGAAGTATCACAGGACATAAGAATTGTTATTTTACATACACATATAGGGGGGTATTCTAGAAGCTTTGAGAAGTTCATATCCATTCTGAAAGAGCCATTTTCAATTGAATATACAGGTTCTCATATTCTGCAACATTAAATGATACAGCCATCCTACAGCTCAAGGAGATGCACATCCGATTACTAATTAATATTGGGGAAATGTTTATAGATGGGATTAAAAAAAGCACCTCCTGCTGCAAAACGTGTTGGAGGATTTTATCTGTTTTTTCCCCCCATTTTTTGTATTTTATTATGATTTATTAAAGTCAACTTTTATATTTATCTACATCTGCCGAGTAAGTCAGCCAATGGATTCGGAAGGCTCCCAAAATGTGAATAACGTGGTAAGAATGGTTATATTGAACCGAATCAACACAATATACTGTGAGGCAGCTACCAAGGGTAGTAGCTGATCTCTTTGGTAGGAACACCGTAGTATCTTTTCATGAGATTATATAGACTACATACTATTAAAATAATAAGACTCTTTCTTGTTGATGTTTAGAAAGTTGATAGGAACTAATTCTGGAAGTTATAATTAGTACTCAATATGTATATGAAGGGAAATATTGTCAGTAAAGGACTTTATACATTGCATTCAAAAGACCATTATCCAAAATGTCCATACAGATGCAGCAGCCATTATTGAAACACTTCACGTGGTGTATAACTCAGAATACCCATGTCATGACGCGGGATTTCTTCCAACTGTACAGCCTTAAGACGCGAGTGCAGGCGAGTGCAGAAAATTGCATTTTAGCGTTCTGGCTTTTAAACACCTGAAATTGACACAGTAGCACAGTAGCACAGTACTGAACACATTACAATTCATTAATGTCATTGCATTTAATTGCATACAATCCATGAAATTCAAACAAAGCAACCATGATAAACATGTGTGCCTGGGGCGATTGGCGGCGTTAATGACGCGTGGAGAACAGCAGTGCACACGAAAACGGCTCCATGATTTGTTCGAATAACGGCCGCTGCATCTGTATGTACAAAGACCATTATCCCAAAGTTCTATTACTTAAAAAATTGATAATTCACCTCCCCAGTATAAGGCGGCTTAAACATCCTTTAGGCTCCAAACATACTGTATCAATAACAATGTCCACCAACAAAAAGCAATAGACTATATACATATAGAGATGAACAAAACAACCAATATAAAGAAATGCAGAAATGTCATTCCAAATCAACCAAGAAATTCACAAATGTATATAATGATACACAATGTAATTGAAGTAATTAATTACAGAGTAGTGACCTTTAGACGAGAGTAAGAGATGGCTAAGGAGAGAGATGTGTGGAGAGGTATGTGTGGGAGAGAGAATTAATAAAGACAATGTTTTTTATCAAGGTTCATTTTTCTCTAAGTTGCAGTATGTTGTACATGTAGAAAATACACAGGATCTGTTTAATTGGGCAAAAAAATTACGGAGGCCACACATGGTATGTAAATGATGAAATATTGACAATGTTTGAGAATAAGCACTTGACTCATTATCCACCCGTTATGTTAGAATATAATTTGTGTTGTCTAAAGTATGTTTGTGTTGCCATTTTCCCCATGCACATGCACATGTCTTAATTGGTACTTATGTTAAGATGATTTTAACATACTACCAAGGTAGTAATACTACCTCCAAGGTAGTATTTTCTGAAATACTACCAGTGCCATGCACAACCGCAGGGAGACAGTCAGAGATCAGGGAGGTTAATGCATGGCTAAGAAAGTGGTGCAGGAAGGAGGGGTTTGGGTTTTTAGAGCACTGGGATGCCTTTTCTGAGAGGTGCCACCTATATTCTATGTGCTAGGGGGGAGAATACTAAAAAGGTTGGAGGAGATTTTAAACTAGGATGGAGGGGGGAGGGGAATAAAATAGATAATGAACTATATTGACTAGATGAGGATACAAGATGGTATGGAGGTAGAATGGGGGCACGTGCAAATTTGACAAGCAGTGAGACACCCATAGTAAATACAGATAATACTAGAAAACTTCTAAAGACTAAACCAAGTGGGAGCAGAAAGTAAGGAGCAGATAAGATAATAGTACAGGCTGAAAAAAAAAACTTAAATGCATGCTTGCTAATGCAAGAAGCCTGACAGATAAAATGGGGGAGCTTGAATTAATTGCTGCAAGGGAGAAGTATGATATCATAGGCATTACTGAAACATGGTGGGATGAAACTCATGAATGGACAGTAAATTTAGAGGGTTATTCTCTTTTTCGGAAGGATCGAACAAATAGAAGGGGAGGTGGAATATGTTTATATGTTAAACCGGATCTAAAACCTATTATAAGGGATGATGTCTATGAAGGGAATGATGAAAATGTAGAGACTTTGTGGATAGAAATTAGCAGTGGAGGTAAAAGTATAAAGAAAATGTTTGTAGGAATATGCTATAAACCACCAAATATCTGTGAGATTGAGGAAGCTAAAATACTTTTGCAAATGGAGAAGGCATCAAAACTGGGTCATGTTTGCATAATGGGGGATTTTAATTATCCAGACATAGATTGGGGCAATGAGATTAGCGTTACAACAAAGGGAAACAGTTTTTGGGGGTGCTTAAAGACAATTATATGACCCAAATTATTGAGGAACCAACCAGGAGATGGGCAGTTCTGGATTTCGTCATATCAAACAATGTAGAAGTAATAAAAAATATTCAAGTCCTGGAACATTTGGGTAACAGCGATCATCACGTGATCTCATTTGAAATAAATTATCAAAAAACAGATTACTTGGTTCAACAAAAACCTTCAACTTTGGAAAGGCAGATTTTAATAAACTGAGTTCTAATCTAGTAGCATACAATGGGATGATGTTTTTGCAGGGAAAAATGTAGAAGATAAATGGGCAGTCTTTAAAACATTGTTAGAAAAGCACACTTATCAGTGTATACCCTTGGGTTATAAGTATAAAAGAAATAAGTCAAAACCAATGTGGCTAAATAAACAGGTAGGGGAGGAAATGGACAAAAAGAGGAAGGCGTTTAGATTCTTAAAGTCAGAAGGGACAGAGACATCGTATCAGAATTATAAGGAATGTAACAAAAATTGCAAAAGGGCAATCAAATTAGCAAAAATGGATAATGAAAAAAGGATTGCAATAGAAAGTAAGGTCAACCCTAAAAAGTTCTCTAAGTACCTTAATAACAAAAAAATGAGAAAAGAAAATATAGGATATTTCAGTGTGAGATGGGTAGGCAGATTATTGGAGATAAGGAAAAAGCTGAGGTATTAAACAAATTCTTTGCCTCTGTGTTTACCAGCGAAGAATCAAGTTCAATAGTAGTGCTGCAGGAGGAAGCCACAACCTCCATATTAATGAACAATTGGTTAACTGAGGAAGAAGTTCATAAGCGACTTGAAAAAATTTAAGTAAATAAGGCACCTGGCCCCGATGGCATACATCCAAGAGTTCTCAAAGAGTTAAGCTCAGTAATAGCCAAACCATTATATTTAATATTCAAGGACTCCATTTTCACAGGCTCAGTACCACAAGATTGGCATAAAGCAGATGTGGTGCCTATATTTATAAAGGTAGCTAGATCACAACCGGGAAATTACAGACCTGTAAGCCTGACTTCAATAGTGGGGAAACTACTTGAAGGTTTAATACGGGATAATATTCAGCAATACCTAATGGAAAACAAAATTATTAGTAATAGTCAGCATGGATTTATGAAGGATAGATCTTGCCAAACTAACCTTATTTGTTTCTTTGAGGAGGTAAGTAGGAATTTAGACCAGGGAAATGCAGTTGATGTGGTCTACTTAGATTTTGCAAAGGTTTTTGATACGGTTTCACACAAGAGGTTGGTGTACAAAATAAAGAAAATTGAACTCAGTAATAATATATGCACCTGGATTAAAAACTGGTTAAAGGACAGACAACAGAGGGTTGTCATAAATGGAACTTTTTCAGGTTGGGCTAAAGTCGTGAGTGGAGTACCCCAGGGATCGGTACTGGGACCCCTGCTTTTTAACTTATTAATGACCTTGAGGTTGGCATCGAGAGCAAAGTCTCCATCTTTGATGATGATACTAAATTGTGCAAGGTAATAGGATCAGAGCAGGATGTAATTTCTCTTCAGAAGAACTTGGAGAGACTGGAAACGTGGGCAGGTAAATGGCAGATGAGGTTTAATACAGATAAATGTAAGGTTATGCATTTGGGATGCAAGAATAAAAAGGCGACTTACAAATTAAATGGAGATATATTGGGGGAATCCTTGATGGAGAAGGATTTAGGAGTGCTTGTAGACAGCAGGCTTAGCAATTGTGCCCAATGTCATGCAGTAGCTGCAAAGGCAAACAAGATTTTATCTTGCATCAAACGGGCAATGGATGGAAGGGAAGTAAACATAATTATGCCCCTTTGCAAAGCATTAGTAAGACCACACCTTGAATATGGAGTACAATTTTGGGCACGAATCCTAAGAAAATACATTATGGAACTAGAGAGAGTGCAGAGAAGAGCCACCAAATTAATAAAGGGAATGGACATTCTAACTTATGAGGAGGGGCTTTCTAAATTAGATTTATTTACATTAGAAAAGAGGTGTCTAAGAGGGGATATGATAACTATATACAAATATATTCAGGGACAATACAAGGAGCTTTCAAAGGAACTATTCATCCCACGGGCAGTACAAAGGACTCTGGGCCTTCCCTTAAGGTTGGAGGAAAGGAAATTTCACCAGCAACAAAGGAAAGGGTTCTTTACAGTAAGGGCAGTTAAAATGTGGAAATCATTACCCATGGAGACTGTGATGGCAGATACAATAGATTTGTTCAAAAAAAGGTTGGACATCTTTTTAGATGGGAAAGGTATACAGGGATATACCAAATAAGTATACATGGGAAGGATATTGATCCAGGGATTAATCCGATTGCCAATTCTTGGAGTCAGGAAGGAATGAATTTTTCCCCTTAATGGGGTTTTTTGTTGGCCTTCCCCTGCATCAATAAGTAAGTATAGAAATAGGATAAAGTATCTGTTGTCTAAATTTAGCATAGGTTGAACTTGATGGACCTACGTCTTTTTTCAACCTCATCTACTATGTAACTATGTAACTTTGTAACTTGGGTATTAAGAGTTAATACTTGGAAAAATAAGCACATCGTACAATAGACCTTCATCAACATTATGAGGTTTAGTGGACAGAATAGAAAAAATGTAGCCTTTCTGTAAGCTGATTTTATATTTACTAATCAGTTGAATATACCCATAAAATATGTGGAACAAACAGGGGCCATCATGAACCGAGGTGTAACTGATGCTTCATAGAACACAAAGAATCTTCATGATCTTGGCGAATGAGTATAGTGTAATGTTAATGCACCGTATTTATTCTGCTTTGAAATGTTCTAGTGTTAGTGAACATGTAATAGAATTGCCATTGTGTTTTTAATCCGTCCCTAGCCGAACGTCACCTCACTGCATCTGCGTGTAATCCTCTTTGGGATGGGAGCTACCCACCCCCCCCCCCTAACCCTTTGAGGCTTTGTTTACGGTAACGCTTTTGAAAATCCCTTCTCGAATTTGATATGTAAGTCTGATTTGCACAGCACTGTGAGAATTGAGAGTTAAAAAAACATTATCTGATTCATATTGTTGATGCAGTAAATTACCACTTTTTGTCATGCTTTCTTTTTCTTTGGTGTAGGTGGGGGGGGGGGTTGTTGTCAATGATTATCATGAATGTAAATAAATATTTATTTTATTCTATCAGGAACAAAAAAAAACAAATTTCCGCTCTCCCGGAAACCCTCAGGCCACTGCTCTTCGACACCGCTGGTACCCCTGAAATCCACGGGTCACTTTCTCCATTACGCTTAGACGACTCTGCCGCTTCTCGCCCGGAAACTACAAGCCGCTTTCTCCATCCCTCTTCGATGACTCTGCCGCTTCTCCTCTCCCGGAAATCCACAGGACAGCTCCTCCATCCTTCTTCGGCGATGCTGCCGCTTCTCTCCATGGAACCCCCATCTCATCCTCCGTAGCACCCATCCAACCAGATGTCCACAGCACGCCATGCACAAGAACGAGCTCTTTAGACCGCATGCTGAATGGGTTAAGTGTGGATATCCCCGGGAACTCTACTGTGCTGGTAAAGATAGATCTGCTTCTGGAGACCATGCTAAATATGGATCAACGGATGCAGAAGATGGATCAACGGATGGAGAAGATGGATCGACGGATGGAGAAGATAGAGACTGACATAGCGGGATACATAATTTGCTCGGTGTTCATGCCCCTGTATCCCCGACGCCGGAGCAGGAGGGTGGCATGGATGTGATGAATGGGACCTTCGACCACCTTCCAACACCAAGCGCACCCCCTCCACCAGAACTTTTTGTGTACATGTATGCCGTTGAGGAGGAGGATAACATGACAACCCCGTCAAGAACACCCTAGGAGACAACACGGCGACCAAGACAGGAGGAAAGCTTCCTCCCAGACAACCTACCCTCACCTGCCGCCACAAGCAAACCCGCTCACAGAAGAACACCCGCTCCCAGAACCCAACCTACATACGCTTGCATCGATACGGTGCCCGACATCATCCTGCGCGAGCTGCCATCGGCACTCAGGGAGAAGTATAGGGTGATGAGTGTTGGTTTACCCCACAAGTAGGCCATGTTAATTTTTAAGCACCACGTGTCCTACTTGGTGTACTGCGAGTGGGTCTACAAAGTGAACTATGAAGGAAGTCGCGAAAAAAGGGCGCTTCCTGAAAATTTAAGAAAGACTATTGTGGAGGAATTGCGGCGCTATTTTTCAATGACAGATCCTTTAATGAAAAGTGTTCGAGACTCCATTAATGGCATTTTGCGCCATACAAGGCATCGGCTCTGGAAGGACAATCTGGTGGGTAACGAAATTACGTGACTGTTCCACTGTTATATATTTTTTGTAAATGTTTTTTGTATATTTTATGAATTAAGAATTTTTTTTAATAACACCATACTGTTGTCCTGTACTGTACATGTTTTGACTTTCTGTACTTTAATAAAGGAGATGTTGCGTGTTTTAACTTGTATTAATAAAGAAATGTTTTTACTTACTGTACACACAGGACCTGCACAATTCCAGTTCCCGAGGGCCGCAAACAGGCCCGGTTTTCAAGGTTATCCTGAAAACCGGGCCTGTTTGCGGCCCTTGAGGACTGGAGTTATGCAGGCCTGACTGACTGTTCTGTACACCATCCTACTGTAACTGTTTTGACTTTCTGTACCTTAATAAAGGAGATGTTGCATTTTGTATATTTTATGAATAAAGAATTTTTTTTGATAACACCATGTGACTGTTAACTATACTGACTGACTGTAAATGTTTTGACTTTCTGTACATAAATGTTTTCACTAGCAGTAAACCATACACCTGTTATGTTTTCAATTGCTGTACACTTAATATGTTTTTACATTGTACAGTATTTGTAAATAAATGTTTTTGTACTTACTCCACCAATAAAAGAAAATGTTGATTTGTTTTAAATTGTTCCATTGTCTCCTTTTATACTGTAACAAAATACAGTGTTTCTAGAATTTACAGTACTGTCCAGGCATACTGTACTGTATAATGTAGGCATGCTCAGTACTGTACATCACAAGAGTATTAAAACAATAAATGCTGTACCGGTATAGAATACACATATGTACTGGAATACATGTAGAATAAATGCATACTTTTTATTTTCTCGGGTTTATTATACAGTATACAGTATATAAAAAAGTATTGTATACGGTCTGAAAACAGCAGCATACTGTTTCAGGTATTCTATCCTGATCAATAACAACGGCCACAAAACTGCAGACTCCGGTACATGTTTTTTTAAATCCGATTCAGCAATATGCAGGCATTGTTACACAAAGCGATATTATCCATCGAAATCCCTCCATTTGCCGTTTTCCGCATGAGATGACAAAGTTTTCTTTTCTGAGGAAAAACAAAAGTAAAAGTTTTACTGTAATGGTCAGTCCCCTGTTCACATGCGCATGCGCCTACCGTCGGTGTGATGACACGCATATGCGTTTCAAGATGTTTCTATGACAGCACACAGGAGGATCGTTTCTTTGATATTTGGAAGTACATCAATTGTAATGTATCTCATGTGATTTACTGTCTGTCTTGCCAATGTAATTTACTATGTGTTGCGAAGACTGCTAGACAATTATGTCAAAGAATGCTGGAGCAAGCATCTAATATTAGAAATGCACAAATTGATACAGATAAGTGTAAACAACTTACCTCAGTTTTTCATCACATTTTATTATGGAGAAAGTGATAAACAACTTATAGCTTTTGGTATTCACAAAGTCAATTTGCGTATCAAAGGTTGAGATTATGAAGACTGTTTGCCACAGGTTGAAAATCGATGGATATTTACAAAGAAAACATAAATGGTTTGAAAATCCTGCACTACTGAAAATGTATTGAAAATTAAAATAAGGATCAATTTAGAACCGTAGGAGTGGTGCTAACAAGGAACTTGGATGTGAGTGCAAAAAAAAAAAGAATTTATCTACGACCTGTTACTTTGTGTGCTAACTCACAACTGCTTCCTGTTTAATGATGTAGTGGAAAAAGGCATGAGCGGTCGTTTTTGAACTCAGAACGGCTCCGAGGGACCAGGGAGGCAACAGTTAGTCATGAGGGAGTTGGAGAGAGGAGCAAGTAGTTTCCAGGGAGCCAGTGGCTTCCTGGGCTAGGACTATATACTGCCCGTTTAGGCCTCAGATAGGCCCTGAGTCACCCAATTTAAGTATTTTAGGGACTACCCTAGCTGTAGGGATTTCCCTATAGTGCTCAGTGACAAGAGACTGCTGTTGCTATGGATGTGGTGTGAGACTCTTCAGCTGGAGACTCTTCAAGCCTGGACCCTAGGGCATGAGGGGATTTGTGTCGGAGGCCCTGCTGCATGGGACCTGACTGTTCTTTGATCTGCCAGCTACACCTGGGTATAGGAATGCCCATGAAAGTACACACACGCACCAATAGTTCACAAAGGGGGGGGGAAGCGCTGCCCTCACACACACACTTTGGGTGGGATCCGCTTTGTGGAAATCAGGTTTTCAGGTTCCCAAGGCACCCTCAGTACTTTGGGGGGAGGGGGGGCGGGACCATCATTGTGTGATTGCTTTATTATTGTTATGAAGTGTGTGAAATTGTATTATTGTATTATTACTGTGTTAGTAAAGTGTGTTATATACATTGGTTGTATTATTATTGTCGTATTGTTTCCTATGAGGAGTTAATCCCATCTATGTTGGGAACCTCATAGGTGGAGGCTCTGCACAGAGAGAGAGCTCTCCTAGGCTCCCAGAAGCGGAGGCTCAGGCCTCCTGTGAACATACAGGTATCCGCAGCATGCGTAATCACCCGCTGTTTCCATAGGCATAGGGAAAGAGGGTTACAATAATAAGATCTATCTCTAGGTACAGAGCACTACCTTGGACACTACATGTGCACCTATGCAAACCTGTGACTGGAGTGATGGGTAAAACATGCTGTCTTCAATGAGACCCTCCATGGATACGCTATATTGATGATATCCTGATTTTGTGGAGATGCAGCACAGAAATGTTCCCTGAATTTGTTCAAGTATTAAACACGAACACAAATAATTTGAGGCTAACACACAAAATCAATATTAAGAGTTTAGTGATGCAGGACATAAAGATACATATTGGCCCAGAAGGAGTATTGAATACCACAAGAGACACTAAAGAAAAGGCAACAAAAGGTTACCAGAGGACGGACAGCCATAACCCTTTGCCCATTATTCAAGGTATCATGACCGGACAGCTACTTAGAATTCGGAGGAACTGCTCAGTGCCTCATGACGTAAAAATCAAGTCAGGTATGCCTTCAATTCGTATTATACAAAGGGGATATAGTCTGAGTAATATCAGGAGAGCATATCAAAATGCCAAAAAAATACAGAGAGAAACTCTCTCACATAATAAAACAAGAGAAATAGTAGAAAATTACACAATTAGATTCATTGCACATAAAGTTCACAGAGGCAAGAAATTAAAACCATTTTCAGTAAACGCTGGCATATCCTCTTAGAGAACAAGAACTAAGAGACGTTCTGAAAAAGACACCAATTATGGTTAGCAGATGGTCCAAGAATTTAAAGGACATCATGTTCCATAGCCAATTCCAAAATACCAATATTCAACCCCCTGGGAGTTGGCTACCGCAAAAAGAAAACATGGAAACCTACAAATATGAGAGCTGTAAAGCCTGCAAGTACATCACACCGAGTAAATATTTTGAAAACAGCAGCAAAACATACCCGATAAACCTTTTCATTAACTGCAATACTCGGGTTATCTACCTTGTATCCTGTTCCATTAAATATGTGGAAAAGACAGGCCGACAACTCCACAGGCGGATTTTACAGCATGTCGTGTTAGTTAGAAACAGTATGGACACCCCCATATTCAGACATGTCCGGGAGACAAATACAGGAAACATGGATGTACTACACTTTCAGGATATTAATCATATACCACATAAAAGAAAAGGTGGACACCTCGGACAAGAAATTGTTCCAAAAGGAGTCAAAGTGGATAAACATACTGCAGACTTTGGGGCTTATTCACTATACTTCGATAAGTGACTTATAGCACTATAAATGCCCTTATGGTGTGATATTGCCTGTATTGCTATTCACAAAGCTCCGATAGCAGGGCAATATCGCTCAAAATTGCCTTTTATAGTGCTATAACACTCAAAACAAGCCGTGCAGTAAGTCAAAAAATCCCAACATTGCATTTTTTACCAGAAACGTATATTCACGCAAATGTTATATGCATATACAGTAGTCTTTTCTTGCCAGCTAAAGGCTGCACTAAAGGAATTGAAAGATGCATAAAAGGAGTTTATTTTGGTCTTAATGTACAGGATTGATACCAGAGGCCGTCAGGGACCCCCTGGGACCTGCGGTAACCACTGGAGATCCGGGGGTCCCTGCAGATTTACATTGCCCCCAGGGATTCCCACAGTCCTGGGGGTCCCCGCATCTCGTGGGTCCCTGCAACTCTGGCTGTCCCCGCGAGTCTCTGGGGGTCCCCCCGGCCTCCGTTATCAATCCTGTGCAGTAAAACTAAAATCTACTCAAAGGATGTGAAGTCATCTTAAAGGGAGGGATGACCCATCCTTTAAAAAATATGGCATCTGGCACATGGTACTCCAACCAATCAGATTGGGGGTGTACAATATGATGCCTCACATACATAGTATATCTCCAAATCTGATAGGTGGAATTGATGAAGCTCTGATTGGTGGAAATGCATCTGCTGAATGCCGGGATGAAGGAACAGACTCCTCATCGATCTGCGGTGTTGATATAGTATTGAACCACAAACTTCAGGAAACTGGCTTCACCAAGGAGTCACGTGATGGCTTCCATTATTTTGGTTATGTCATCTTAAAGGGAGGGAAGCATATCCTTCCAGATTGGTTGGCTTCCCTCCTTTTTGATGACATCCCATCCTTTATAAAAAATGTAAAAAAAGAATCTGTCATATGGTTCATTAGCCAGTGTTTTATATTTAATTGTTACTGTCATTGTCATTGTCATTGTTATGTATTGTATTTTATGCCCATTGACGGCCAATGTGCTTATCTATGTCCCTTTAAGGGTATGGTTATGCACAGTGACAAGCAATGCATTTTCTCAAAATGCTTGTTTTTATTTAATTGTTATATTTTGTTATTTGGAGCTCGTTTTTTTTTTAGGTTGCCCATTGACTGCCATAGTGACAAACCATGCCCATATTATAAGGGCATGGTGTACCACTATGCCAATCAATTGATTTATTGGCATTTTTTTGTTTATTTACATGTAATGTGTTTTATTTTGTGCCTTTTTTTTTAGCTTGCCTATTCATTTTCCTTGTGGCAATCCATGCCATATTGGGGGAATGGTTTTCCACTGTGACAATCAATGGGTAGCAGGGGTGGAGGGTGGGGGTAGGTTCCCCGGGAAGTATGGTTAGCCCTCTCGGGTGGGTAGCGGGGGAGGAAGGTTAACCCCTTAATTCCTATAGCGGTTACTAACCGATAAGGTGATTAAAGGGTTAGTGGCCATTAGTTTGTTTTTTCTACTGTAATGTTGCTGCCCACCGAGGACAGAGAGGACTGGGAGGAAGACAAAGAAGGCCTTCATTCTGGTAGGGTAAGTAGAACTTTTATTAACTTTAATAAAGTTGGCTAGTTTTATTTTTAATGGGCAAATGCACTATTATCCATACCTGGATAATAGTAATTTTGCCCATTACTGTAATGGATGTGTAGGAAATGTACATTTGCCCATTACTGTAATGAATGTACAGGCAGTCCTCATTTTACAACGCTTCACTTTACAACGAATGGCTTATCCAACGCTATGCAATGCATACCTATGTTAATTTTTGCAATGCCAAAACGGCTTATCCAACGCTCTTACAAAGCTTTGCAAAGTTGTTTTTGTGTATATAATATATATATATATATTATATTATTATATTTTATGTTATATTATATATATAATACAGTATATATACTATATCATTTATGTGTTTGCTGCATATCTTATTGCCTGCATAAAATATTTGGTGTATTTTAGTGTTAAAAATGCCTTCAGGAATGGAACCTTTCATTTAAACAGTGTTCCTATGGAAAACGTGTTTCGCTTTAAGACGTTTCGCTATCCAATGCCATTTTGAGTAATGTGTTGTGTCGGATAACCGAGGACTGCCTGTATAGGCATGTGCCAGCCCAGCAGAGACTAAGTGAGACGCAAATTCCAAGTTCTGAAAGTAGAACATAGCGTTCAGGGATAAGGTTTTTAGCCAAAAAAAGGACCAGGAAGCTGGGAGGGATATCCTGGTCAGGGTAAGCCTTCTGAAGCAGACACCCTGCACCTATTTGAGGCTAGTTTTCAACCCTAGACCCCCAGTAAGTGTGTATTTCGAACCCAGACCCCAGTCTCCTGTGTATTGTGTTCCTTGTGTGTGTCTGTGAATTTTATCCAAATAAACCCAATTTTATTCCACTACTGTGTTCTGCCTAGTGAATGATCCTGGTTAAAAGGTTTTATGAGTCCTGGTCTCCCGTGACACTCAATATTATACTTCCACAAATGATCTCTTAGTTTCAGAATTACTTTCAATGGATAGGGACATACTGTAGCCAGCTGAATTGATCTTTCTCTTTCCTTTTTTATATCTCTTCTTATCTATACTAATTTCATTGTTGTCTACTTGACAGAGGGGGGTGGGAGTGGGCCTTCTGAAGTGAGATTGTTGTGAATGTGATTCATTGACAGTCTCATTAATATCCTATGAATAATAGACTACAATCAGTCACAGTAATAATGATAAAGAATCACATGTGCAGCATCAAGCAGACCCAGGGCCCTGTGCCTGCTGTAGTACATGAAGAAAGTTCAGAAAGAGCTAGACAGTGACAGCTGGATATAATTATTTATGAATAATACCTGCCTATTTGTACTGGTTCAATGCTACAGCTAGATGGCGTGACACTTGAGTTACATCAATAACACGTATACTTTTGTACACTAGAGTGATTTGTTATGACTGGTGTCACTAAGCGTTAAAGCAGCACCTTTTGTCACTCACCAATAGTATACAAGTGGATAATTTGTAATTACTAGGATAGAAAATAAAGCTCAATTACAGCACTGAATAAATGGTTAGCTTGTTAGCCCACACTGTCATTGACAGAAACTGTCAGAATTACTCTGAAAATGCTCTGGAACTGCAAGCTTATAAGTCTGGGAACACAGGGGAAGACAGTGGCTCAGGAAGGAAGTCTAGGGAAATCCAAGGTCATACACAGGTAAGACAATGTAACTTGAGGGTTAAGGCGAGTGCAAAATTCATAGCAATCCAAGGTCATACACAGGTAATCAATACAGTTAGAGGGGTCAGGCAAATGACAGAGGGGGATATTCTATGCCTTGATAAACCACTTATCGAGGCTATTTTGGCCAAAATGTCTATTGCTATTCTGTAAGCCTCGATAAGTGGATGATAAAGGTATGAATCGACAATGTTTGCAGCCGTCCAAAACACATCGCCGGGCGAGCGGCAATAAGTCACTTATCGGCAGGTTCTAAAACATGTGCAATTGTAGTAGCCTCGATTAGCTTATCGAGGCTAATCACGACTCTAGAATGGCGCGTTTCTCCTAAAATCCTCATGCCAGGAAAAGTTGGTGTGAAGCTGGTGAGAAGCTGCTGAGAAGGCGGCGGGAGAGGACTTAAAAAACAAAATGCATTTTTCCTGCATCAGATTGATGCGGGAGTCTCCAGAGCTGACGCCCATTAATATCAGCATCGGATGCCCCCGGCATGAATCCCATGCAATAAAAATGCATTTACAGGCAACTTCATTAACTTAGCGGCAAACCGCTAAGGCAAGGAAGGGCAATCCTAGAAATAAATGGCACACCACTGTTAATAAAGACATGCAAGTATAATTCTGCTTCTGGTGCTTACCTCCCAATGGTCTTGGCGTCTCAAGGCTGGACCTGACAATGGCACAAAAATGAAGGAAAGGAGGAGCACACAGGAGACTTGATTTGAGTTTTGAAAAACTTCAATAAGGTGTTCACAGCATCAGAGCTTTAGTACAGATAACGTTTCAGGACTAATGTGTCCCTTCCTCAGACCCAACCAAGGCAAGGAAGGGGTTAACTATCAGGGCCATGTTTAATTTGGGTAGCGGGGGTGGGTGAAGGTGGTATTTGGCCCTTGGTGGATGTTTAGGCCTTGCGGGGGTTTGCGTCTGGAGATAACTCTTTCATTGCCTTAGCAGCTAGCCACTAAGGTAATGAAGCTATTTGAATATAATTTTTAATACTAGTGTACGTGAGCAGGGGGTCTCCGTAGCAGAGCCGCATTGATTTGAGGTCCGGGGATACCCTGCTTCCCGAGATACACTTCCCATTATGGGGTGCCGGTATCTCCTATGCATTTAAATGTCTTGCGTCACGTGACCATGGGAATAAAATGCATAGGAAATACCGGCACCCCATAAAGGGGCTTGTATCTCGGGAAAGCAGGGGGTCCCCGGACCTGAAATCAACGCGGTTTTGCTCCGGAGAAACCATGCTCACATACACTAGTATTAAAATTTTTATTAAAAGCCTGCAATCGCTGGTGAGCTATGCGCAAGGAGAGGCGGCTCTCTCTGTACAGCTCTCTCTGCAAGTGGAACAAATCGTTGGATGAGACCTTTTGAGAGAGGCGAACATCACGTCGCTGGCTAGTCAACGTTTTGGGAATTTTGCTATTACAGGTAATCAAGGCTTTCTGAATACCATGATTGCAACGTTCCAAAAAAAGGCGGCGTAACTGGCCCAGCGATTTTTTTTATGAAGCCATATAGAATAGGACCCAGAGTCTAGTGCAATCCAAGATCGTTCACAGCTAGTCAATATATTTAGTTAGGTTAGGCAAAAGGCAAAGTCCAGTACAATCAGTCATTTACAGAGAAGCAGGCAGTCAATACTTGAAACTTGGCAGGAGCTCGGGCGTGAACTGGCCATGGAAAGAGTTGCAACACAAAATTGTTGCAACTTCCTGATCCTAAATTGGGCTATAAAGGAAATGGGTGAGTCCTAAGTTGCAATGCCTCTCGGAGTTGTAGTTCTCCTGCGTCTTGAGCCTAGTGGACAACTGCAACATTGCTGCCATTAAGGCTGAATTGCTTTGTACTACAAATCCTGGCTAAGCGCTGATGAACCGATTTTACAATTAGTTTATACTTAGGATGAGTTTTTCCGAGAAATATCCAGATTGATCTTATAATAATAGTATAACTGCTGCTCTATATATATATATTCCAGTGAATAATAGACTACAATCAGTCATAGAAATAATAATGACATGTGCAACATGAAGAATAAGAGCCGAGGGCCCCCTTCATTGACAGAAATGCAAAAAATATTTAGCACATTTTTATTTGCTTTTTAAACTATAATATTATAGTATAGTATTATACTACAACAGCAATAACAGCAACAACACATGTACCCACAGCTAAACCCAGTAACAAATGGCTTACATTTGAGGCTGCACCTCTATTTACAGTATACTCCCACGGATTACAGATTTTCGTTTGAATTATTAATCTATCCCACGGATCTGTCTGTGATAGAAAAATAAAATCTGGAAAAAACAAATCGCCATTTTTGAGACTGTTCCATGGAAATCCATGGACCAAAGGAACCAGCCAATCCAAGGCGCATCCAAATCCACACAAAAATCCAAATCCACAAAAATCTTTTACCCATCCCTAATAATCAGCAATGGCAAAAAAGTCTATGTGACTGAGGAGTCGTTAGATCTTCCTCCAGAGACAGTTACCTGACTTTGAGTCCACTTTACGCTCTTCCCTCTCCTCTCCCAGCTCTGCTACAGACCATGACACCCTGGTTCAGGGACTACAACTCTGCCTTGTCCTCCTCTCTTGATCTACATTCCCCGCTTTCTCTCTGCCGCCCTCGCCCTTCTAACCCTAGACCCTGGCTAAATTCCAACACGCGCATGCTGCGTTCCTCCACTCATTCCTCTAAACGCCTCTGGAGGAAATCTCATACTCTCGCAGACTTCCTTCACTACAAATTTATGCTATCCTGTTTCAACTCTGCCCTCTCGCAAGCTAAACAAGCCTACTTTTCTTCACTAATCAACATGCACAAGTCTAACCCACGCCGACTGTTCTCTGTCTTTGATACTCTACTCAAACCACCCTCAGCTGCCTCTCCTTCCTCCATCTCCGCTCAGGACTTTGCTGACTATTTTAAGGAAAAGGTGGAATCCATACGTCAGAACATCCCCTCTGTTTCTTCCTCCCATCCTACACCTCTTCCTAACTCTCCTTCTGCCTTCCTTGACTCTTTTTCCACTGTCTCAGAGGAGGATGTGTCACTGTTAATCGCCTCTTCTCCCTCTACCACTTGCCCTCTTGACCCCATTCCCTCCCATCTCCTAAAACCTCTTGCTCCTACTATAATCCCTACGCTCACACACATTTGTAACTCCTCCCTCTGCTCTGGAACCTTTCCATCCTCCTTCAAACATGCAACAGTTATACCATTACTCAAAAACAGCAAGCTTGACCCTACCTGTCTTTCTAACTATCGACCTGTCTCCCTCCTGCCTTTTGCCTGTAAACTCCTTGAACATCTTGTATTCTCTCGCTTGCTCCATTTTCTCAACACCTATTCTCTCCTAGACCCTCTACAATCTGGCTTCCGCACTGCTCACTCCACGGAAACAGCCCTCACTAAAATAACTGACGACCTCCATGCTGCCAGAGACAGAGGCCATTACACTCTGCTCATATTACTCAACCTCTCTGCAGCATTTGACACCGTGGACCACCCTCTTCTCCTTCATATTCTCCATACTCTTGGTATTCAGAACAAAGCTCTATCCTGGATCTCATCCTACATCTCCCATCGTACTTTCAGTGTCTCTTCTGCTAACACCTCCTCCTCCTCTATTGATCTCTCTGTGGGGGTACCCCAGGGCTCTGTCCTGGGACCTCTTCTCTTTTCTCTGTACACACTCTCTCTAGGTGACCTAATAACATCTTTTGGGTTTAAATATCACCTCTATGCTGACGACACACAAATATACTTTTCAACACCCGACCTTACACCTGCTGTACAAACCAAAGTTTCTGAATGTCTCTCTGCTATATCATCCTGGATGGCCCTCCGCCGCCTTAAACTCAACATGGCTAAAACAGAGCTCCTCATACTTCCTCCCAAACCTGGCCCTACTACCTCCTTCCACATTACTGTTGGAACTACGATCATCCACCCAGTAGCCCAAGCACGCTGCCTAGGGGTCACACTCGACTCCTCTCTCACATTCGCCCCTCACATTCAAAACATTTCTAAAACTTGTCGCTTTTTCCTCCGTAATATAACAAAGATACGCACTTTCCTCTGTTGCTCGACTGCTAAAACTCTGACTCAGGCCCTCATTCTCTCCCGTATTGATTACTGTAACCTCCTGCTGTCTGGCCTTCCTGCCTCTCACCTGTCTCCCCTACAATCTATCCTAAATGCTGCTGCCAGAATCACTCTACTCTTTCCTAGATCTGTCTCAGCATCTCCCCTCATGAAATCCCTCTCCTGGCTTCCGATCAAATCCCGCATCTCACACTCCATTCTTCTCCTCACTTTTAAAGCTTTACACTCTTCTGCCCCTCCTTACATCTCTGCCCTAATTTCTCGCTATGCACCATCCCGACTCTTGCGTTCTGCTCAAGGATGTCTTCTTCTACCCCCTTTGTATCTAAAGCCCTCTCCCACCTTAAACCTTTTTCACTGACTGCCCCACACCTCTGGAATGCCCTTCCCCTCAGTACCCGACTAGCACCCTCTCTATCCACCTTTAAGACCCACCTTAAGACACACTTGCTTAAAGAAGCATATGAATAGCACTGTGGATATTCTGAACACGATACTTAAAGCTTGGTCCCCTGCAGACGCACTTACCAGAACTCCCTCCTACTGTCTCTGTACGTTCTCCCTACCTACCAATTAGACTGTAAGCTCCTTGGGGCAGGGACTCCTCTTCCTTAATGTTACTTTTATGTCTAAAGCACTTATTCCCATGATCTGTTATTTATATTATCTGTTATTTATTTGATTACCACATGTATTACTACTGTGAAGCGCTATGTACATTAATGGCGCTATATAAATAAAGACATACAATACAATACAATTTTGATAAACCTTTGATTATACAGGATAGGACGCAGAAGAGCTTGTAGGACATAGGTACAATATCTAGTGGCATTCCAGGTACACCAGAGAACAAGTCTCCAGGGCCATGCAAATCCAAGATGGGTTACTCAGAGACTGAAGGTATCTTGGCTGTAAAATATACTGTTGGTGCAAGTCTAGTGGCTTCCCTAGTGCACTTGAGTGCAGGACTACAGGACTGGGCAAATTCAAGTTACAGTAGGTGTCAGCTCAGAGACTTCAAAGGCTGAAAGGAATTTTGGCAGGGAGCAGCTTCAAACTTGTTCTCCCAGCACTGCGATTTTTAAGCCAAGATCCTCACAGACATATCTTGTAAAAGAAATGGTGTGATTTATGTCTCACTTTCTTTTTGATGATTTTCTGGCTCTGATATTATTGGTTGGGGTGTGGCAGACTTAAATTGTATTTAAAAAAAAAGGATATCCAAAGACTGAGAAACAAGAGAGCACCCAAAAAACATTGATACCAAGTATTAAAAACGATCATTCATTTATTCATTACTTCTTAAATAGAAAATTACAAGGTCACATCCCTAGACAAAAACCTTATGAAACCATAATGAGTGTCATCACACTTCTACACAAACAAAATAATGTCAAAGTTCATAGTAAAGTACAATCAAACATAGACCCATACAGTATACTGTATGTACAATATGATGAAATTCATAAATTGGAGAGAACCTGCTCCCATTAGAGCATCTGAAATTAGTGCAATTATAAAGTCACCAAAGAGTACCAAATGCAGCATGCAAACAAAAAAACTCAGTGTACGAAAGAAGTAAAGTGAGCAAAATGCAATGCAAATGCAATCAAAGAAAATGCACTGTCTAAAAGAAGTATATTTGGGGATACTTATCAAATCCAGGGTACACCACATGTTACGTCTTGTGATATTCACTTCATAGCTCCATTAATTGGTACACCGTCTGCCTGACATCTAAGAACAAAATCATCTCCAGCGTTTAAGTTGTTTTGCTGATTGTTTCTCACTGCACGCAACTTACGTTCCATGGGAGTGTTGCTTGAATACTTGCATAAAAACGAGGCTCTTCCAGACTTTTGATAAGTTCAATGCGAAGCAGACCTTTCTGTTCTCTTTTTCCTTTTGTTCTTCTTCCTTATAATGGTTATCACAGGTGAATTAAAAATATCAAGACTTTACTTTCAAAGTTATGGTTTCTGCTTGCAGTAATATTGGACACCAACTTCAAATGCCTCAAGCGCCTCACCAGGCGTGTCCCACAACACCAACGTTCGTTTCGCCCCCCATAGGACATGGGATTTCAAATTGGCTCTTAATAAATGCCACAAGATCCTCCAATAATTCTTCACTTTTCATTTGAGCCACATTATGTCCAGCTGAGTGCTCTCTGCCAGTTATTAGCTCACGTTGTGCTCCTGACTCTCACCCCTGTACTCAGATATATCAAAAGACTTGTTTGCCATGAGAACAAGTCACAGTAAAATCACTGACACAGAATTTAGAAAGTAGCTTAAAGATTAGTTATATTCCCAAAACAAGCAACCATACAAAACCAATCAAAGTCAGTGGTACAGTAGGTGCTACAAAACCGCTGAGATTATATTATCAATTCTCGGATGTGAGGTGTCGTGTTATAATGATCCTGTAGACAGCTGAAAGCTGCGTATTTATTGGGCATGTTGCACCATCTGCCATAGCATGTCTTTCTCCAGCAGGTCACAATTCAATGAAAGCTGCAACCAGGACTTAGGACACTAGCAGCCTGAGAATATAACCCAGCACACAAGCATGTTGTTCGGATCCTCCCTGGGGTCTGAGTACAAATTGGCTTGTCCCAACCTTTTATACTCAGGGGGTGTGAACAATAACTTACCCCAGTAACTGAGCAGATTACTTGTTGCAATATGGTCACCGCAAGTGAACATTTCTGGCAGTTTCTAGAGGTAAACATGACTAACACTGCCCTTTAAATGGTAACATTATAGTAACAACAGTGTGACTAACTCACATGTACTGAGGCCTAGTGAGGAATTAACCTCTACACTGCCTGCAACTTCCATGGCTGACATGCATAGCCAATTTAAATTCTAGCAGGGGGCTCTACTTATATTTGGTGCTTTGTATAAATGTAGCAAGACTTACTGTCAATGGTGCCGCGATTTTCACTGCTGTGGTGCAGCGGCACTGCGGCTAAAGCTTTCGCAGCCCAGAGAACAGTAAGTGTCCCAGGATGATTAGCTTTGTAGGGTACCATGCTTCTTAATGGACCTTGCAGTGTTAATCCCTTTGGGCCATCTGCAGGGAGAAAATACCAATACTTACCTTCAATATGAGCTGCTCAGACATCTGCAGTCATCTCTCCATCTCTCCGTCTGGATCCGTATTCCTGCAGCGCCGAAGGTAAGAGAGGTAAGAGATGTAGGGATGTCTGTAATTCCTTCCCACTGGGTGATGTAGATGCCTGAAAATTGGGTTGCACATCATGAGGGGGATGCTGTATGGCCATATTTGGTCATCTGCATCAGCAAGGGGGGTGGACGTAACACTATCCATCCCCATTGATGATGTAGAGGATCAAATATACTGATGCAGCGGCCGTTATTCGAACACTTCACGCGTCATGTACATCGGAATCCCGATTTGAAACCGCGGGATGAATTCCAGCATTCCCGCACTAAGTTGCGAGCGCGGCGAGTGCGGAAAAATGAATTTTAGTGTTCTGGCTTTTAAGAACATGAAATTGACACAGTAGCACAGTAGCACAGTACTGTACACATTATAATTCATCCATTTTATTGCAAACGAAGAAACAGAATCCATGAAATTCAAACAAAACATCCGCGATAAGCGCGGGTGTCTGGGGCGATTGGCCGCGTTCATGCTGTGTGGGGAACAGCAGAGAACTCAAAATCGGCGCCGTGATGTGTTCGAATAACGGCTGCTGCATCAGTAGACTTGTGCTCAAAAAGGACCACACCTGAGATACCTGTCAGATATGTTATTAGGATAGAAAAAGTATATTTTAATGACTCCTATTAGCGTATCTCAGGTGTGGTTCTTTTTGAGCATAGTTGTATGTCCATGAGTTATTTCAAGGTGGGTTTTAGGGGATATATATAATTATATATAAATATAATTACCGGTATATGAATGTCAGGTTATTTGAATATAGCACCATGCTATTTTTCCATAGCCTGGCATATAAGTCCTGGTAATAGCAGGCACAGTGCTAGGGTTAATAGCAGCCACCTGGTGAGTCATATCCCCTGTTGCAATGTGATTGTAGACACTTACGGCTCATGTCTGGTTCTGGTTCTGCCCAGCCCTAGCCATGGGCTAGGGTGTGGTTCTGCCTGATCCCTAAGGGGAGAGGGCTTGTTTTGGCTGTTCTGTTCCAGGTGTCAGTCCTGTTCCAGCCCTACCCTTTTGGGGTAGGTGAGTTCCTGCCTTGCCCCTAATGGGTTGAGGATGTTCTGACTAGCTTGGGGGATTCAAGCCCATGGGATGACTAGTCCTGTCCTGCCCAGGGAAGGGATAATACCCCTGGGCTGGGACATGCAGAGATGGAACTGCGCTGTGTATTCTGTTACCTCAAATAGACCTGGCACTCCAGAATCTTTAATCTATGCAATGGAAGTTCCTGTGGGGATGAACCCCTGTCTATGGCAGGAGCCCTACAGGTAGTGGTGCTGCACCACTAAGAAATACTGTGTATACAGGTGAGTACCACAGCACCATAACACCATAGTACCAGCAAATATCCATTAGGGGGGTAGGGGGGATAGGGGTGTTACGTGAAGTTAACTCATGGTAGTGCTAAATTAAACTATGCTGATGACTTAAACAATGGCGTATGTAACCTGACAGTATTTGCCCTGGTTTAACAGTGCGTAGTGCATCTGGCCCGTTAAGTGTATAGTAAACCTAAAGAAGACACTTGTGAGTACTCAAAATCATGAGCAGAACTATGTTAATGTGTTTGTAATTGCTTTGTCAAATAAGATACTGGCACCCATAGTAAGAGACAAGGGCCATGCAAGTGATTTACATTTCATTTGACCTTAACAAATTGATGCAGTTTTATACTGGGAAGCACATGTGGACACGGGCATATGAGACACGATACAAGCAGCTGCCTTTAAATCAACTCAATGAGTCCCCAAAAAGCTATTTTAACAATAAAAATATAATCCTAAAATAATTAAGACCATATGTACAATGCAAGAATGTTGAATTAATGTTATATAGACCTGGAATGCCACGCCAGTTACGAAGCACGCGGTCTTCTGTTGTTTCAGCTGCACCTAAGAGCTTATAACTATTCGAATAATATTGATTGGCAAGATTTATTCTTTATCATTTGTATATATATATATATATATATATATATATATATATATATATATATATATATATCTAGATGGATAGACAGACAGACAAAAAGTGACATTAAGGTATTTCACACAATGAACGAGTCAAAAAAGCTATATGTTCAGTACAACTGAAAACATTCTAAACATTTATACATGCTGGCAGCTTTGTCCTTGACAAATATTTGTTTTTCAAGCTGTTTTATCACTTGAACAGTTATTCTTTAAGAAGCCCTCATATAAAAAATAAAAAAAACGAGTAGGTAAGTGCAGACATATGGCAATATTCCACAGATCATATATTGAATAGTTCAGTTTTTATTATCATTCTAACAATTAGCCCACTGTTTCATTATTTCAATACTTTGGTTTTATTATTTGTGTATTTCATATGTGCACGGTACATTCCTCAGTTCTCCGTTGTCAAGGAGAAGGGCTCCTGCATTGATCAAAATGATGGAAAATTAGTTTTTAAATGATTTGCACTATTCAATAAAGTAGCTGAAATGTAAATTATTTACTATAAAAAAATATGTTTCAGCACTGGTTGCCCTTGAGTACTTTAAACTTTACAGTATTGGTTGGTCCGACAGCCAGGGTCGCCGAAAGGGGGGGGACAGCCGGGGCTTGTGTCCCAGGTCCGCTGGCTGGGGGAGGCCCTGCCAGCTGGCGCTGCAAATTTCCACCGACCTCTGGCCAGGCCCTGCTGCCGTTCACGACGGCCCCGACTCCCAGCTGCCAGCAGGATCTTTCCTCTCTCTCTCTCCCACACCGCCGAGATTCCACTGTCGGCGCGCGATGGGGCTCTGACGTCAGCGCGACAGAAGTAAGCTTGGTCCAGTGTCCGGCGCGCCATGCGGTGATTTCAGATCCCCGGCGCACGCCGGCAGTGGAAGCTCGGCCGCGTGGGACAGAGAGAGGAAAGGTCCTGCAGGCAGCTGAGAGTCGGGGCCTGGCCACGACCAGCAGCAGGGCCTTGCCAGAGGTCGGGGGGAAATTGGCAGCACCGGCCAGGCCCCCCAGCCAGTGGACCCCCGCAGACACCGGGCCCGACTTGACCCAAGGTGAGTCTGTATTTTTATATGTATTGGGGGGCTTGGGGATATTGTTATATGTATTGGGAGGCTTGGGGTATTGTTATATGTATTGGGGCCTTGAGGGAATTTTTATATATATTGGGGGGCTTGGGGGTATTTGTATATGTATAGTGGGGCTTAGGGGTATTTGTATATGTATTGGGGGGCTTGGGAAGAAATGCTTCAGACACAAATGTTACTTTTAGGAAAAGGAGTCTGTGGCGCGTTGCCATGGTAATGCGGCACCAAATTACACGACGTCACACGCGTGAAATGACTCCGCGGGTCATGTGACATCACATGAACCCGCAGCGTGATTTGACGCAGGTCTAAGGCCTCTGCAACGCTATACTTACCGAGGTTCAGGCACTCTGTGGCACGTCGCCATGGCAACGTGGCATCGAATGACGCAACGTCACACGCATGAAATGACGCCGCGGGTCATGTGACATCACATGACCACACAGTGTGATTTGACGCAGGTCTAAGGTAAGGAGGGGGGCGCGAGAATCAAGGCAGGAAAGACAGGGGGGTGCAGCAGCAAAAGTTTGCGCTCCCCTGTACTAATGCACCCAAAAATTATTTCAAACACACTGAATTGGAGCTAAAATCAACCTTCTACCCCAGTTTCAATAAAGGACATTTTATTGAAGTTTTCCATTAGTCCAAAAACTTGGAATTAGAAAAATTGAAAGAAAAAACAGTTAATGCGAAGAACAATTTAAGTAGAGAGGAACAAAATGCTTTAAGGAACCTTATGGAGAACGCTGATTTGGTAATAAAGCCAGCTGCATCAGGGTGATGGTTGTAATGGATATGAGCTATTACTTAGAAGAGGCTCACAATATCCTTAACGATGAAGACACTTACCATATTTTACAACATGAAGTCACTAATAATTATTTTAAAGAATTTAAAATATTGCTACTGTAGATAGAGGTAAATCAAGTGGAGTAGTGAAAAATGGTAAACATATATCTTAAAAGAAAAGTGAAAATCCCAATATTTTATTTTCTCCCTAAACTGCAGAAGAATATAGAGACCACCCGGTAGACCATCATATAATTTTTACAATAATATGTTGTGGAATTACCATAGAACCTTAGGGATATCACTGAAGTATTAAAACCAATACAGAATCTGGAATGGAAGCCAGATTATATATTTGTAACCGGTGATGTGGATTCCTTATATACTGTTATAGACCACACCCAGCATTGTGATGCTATCATAGAGATTTTAAAGAGATATAAGAGTTTAGAAGAAGATTTGTCAAGGGTTGATCTAACGCTGGAGTGGATCCCAGTGGCAGGAAAAGCAGGGAGCGTGGTCGTGGTCACAAGCAGAGGTTGGAGGCAGGCGGCAGATAGCATAGTCGAGGTCACAAGCAGAGGTCAGAGGCAGGAGGCAGATAGTGTGGTCGAGGTCAAAAGCGGAGGTCGGCAGTGAGGAGACAAGAACGGGACAACAGTAATAGCAGCAGCAAAAACAGGAACCTAGCAGGAGCTGGAGGAACCAGTATAAACAGGCAAGGAAGGAACAGGAAAGGGAGGTTTAAATAGGCAGGCTGAGAGGTAGAACACAGGTGCAGAAGTGTCAGGTTTCAGGGTCTATACGCAAGCACAACATCAGTCCCAGTGGATGTTCATGGGTACTGCAGGCAAGTAACTCACAAGATAGCAGAGAATATTCATCCTAGATGGGATTCAGTTTAGATAAACATACTTTTTTTCATTTTTAGCGGCACATATTACCTTCAAACCAGAGGAACTGCCATGGGACCAGGTTCGCACCAAGCTATGCCAATCTATTCATGGGAGAATAGGAGGAGAATAAGATTTGGAATAACAACAAGTTTGATGTGAACCTGGTCCTAAGATAGAGATACAGCACCGACAATGTTTATTGAAGTAAAAACCGCACGGCTGGATGTGTGGCGGCAGCGTGGAGACGCGTTGGGAAGCGGCTCGTTCGCGTGACGTCGGTGACGTCACAGTGACGTGCGCGCCCGGCTTCCCCGGCTTCCCCGGCTTCCCCGGCTTCCCCGACTCCCCTGAAGGTTTGAAGTGAGGTAAGCGGGGGAGCGGGGATGCAGAGGGGCA
Organism: Ascaphus truei; assembly: GCF_040206685.1. Taxonomy (NCBI): domain Eukaryota; kingdom Metazoa; phylum Chordata; class Amphibia; order Anura; family Ascaphidae; genus Ascaphus; species Ascaphus truei. The sequence continues at coordinate 404,243,302 of NC_134483.1, forward strand.
CAGCAGGAGCAGCTAGGGGGTCGGGAAGGTGTTTAAATTGCGCGCGGATTGGAGGGGGGGGAAACGGAGGGGACGCGGCTGTATGCGGCTGGCGCGCTGACTATTCTCAGCACCAGCCGGAGTAAGTTCCGGTCAACCGGCGGCTTTTACTTCAATAAACATTGTCGGTACTGTATATAAACAACATTTGTTTATATGAAAGGATGATCTAGATGCACTAGAGTCCTTTTTGAAATTTCTTAATAACAATAATCTTAATCTTAAATTTACTAGTAAATTTGACAAAAAGAAGGTTGAATTTTTAAATGTATTATTATTATTCACTGAAGAAATGAAATACAAAGTAAGACCTTCTTTTAAGATGTTCATATTAATTAAATTTTATGATCGAGTTGTCATCACCCCCAATGGTTGTCTAATATACCATATGGAGAATTTAAGAGGATCAAGAGAAATTCCAGCAGAGAGGAAGATTTTATAGAACAGACCAATATTTTGAGCAAAAGATTTTCAGATAGAGAGTATAGCACCACAAAGGTTGAGGAAGCATTGACAAAAACTGAACTTTTAGACAGAAATTAGTTGATCAATCCATTAAATCAAAATAAGAAAGAAAAAAGATCAAATAAGGATGTAATATTTATTACCAGTAACAATAACGAAGCACAAAAGATAAAAAATAATTATCTCTAAGCACTGGCTATCCTAAAGAAGGATGATTATTTGAAAGATTACTTCCTGATAAGCCATTAGTGGTTTTTAAGAAGGCAAATAACCTTAAGAATAAACTTGATCCATGTTACCTAAAAAAGAAAACAAATAAGATTTGGCTACAAAACCAATAGATTTTTACAGGTGCTACAGCTGTAAGGCATCTACTTTAAGTAATGTAGATAAATTAACTTTTATCTCAAATAAGAAGGGGGAACAATATAACATCAAACAAAATATTAATTATAATACCAAATTGGTGGTGTGTGGACTCCAGTATTTGGGCACTGCCTTGTGGGCAAAACCATTAGACATCTACATACACGGATCATAGAGCATATATGGAATATCCAAAAAATATCATTACACATAGTATACCTAGACATTCCTCCAGCCACCATAATGGAAACCCAGCTGGACTGAAATATATGGGGATAGAATGGTTAGAAAAGGATTGGAGAGGTGATGATAATGATGAAAGATTAATTCAAAAAGGAACATATTGGATATACACATTAGGGCCCCTAGGTTCAGGTGGTCTTATTGCAGACATTGATCTCAGTGCTTTTATGTAAATTGAATTACTTCTCATCCTAAATTCCTGCCTCTAAGAGATGTGTGTAGAGGTATGCAAATGGTGAACGTTTTAGGGTGAAATTAATATAAGGCTTTATTGCCTGTTCCTTAAACAATGTAAACACAAAACATAAAAGAAAAACCTGCTCCACTTTGGAGAATAACTAGACAGTACTGTATATTCCCTATCTAATGGGTAGCTAGGCTGATTACCACCCCAAACAAATATATATATTTTTGAATGGGACTGCAGGGAACCCCCGTTGTGTTAATCCGATGGGCCAATAAGAATCTCATAGAAATGTTGAGGCGAAGTTGAGGCATTTACTGTGAGACTGCCACAGAATCTCCCAGAATTTCCCATGTAAATGTTCTAATACTGGTGGCTGCATCTGTATGCCTTATTTTGCTAGGATTGTTGCTAGGATTGTCCTGATTAGAATTTTGTTATGACCTCTTTAAATAATCCAATTATCAATTGATAATTACGTTTAATGGACAATCCTATATAAGGTCCACCAATATGGACTCACAATATTGCTGAGGAAGCCATTGATGGAAAAACGCGCTGTCTTGATTGTGGAGAACTGTTTGCCTGTGGAGACGGAGGTATCTGAGATCAGTGTTAGGTGCGCATACCGGAAGTAATTCCAACTCGATGTGACTTCAGACGCTGGGGGAGACATGTGATCAGAGCCTGAGATCTGAACTGCAACGCTCGTACCATCTGCTGCTACGATTCCTGCTTTGCACTTGCACTACAGATGCACATGTGCTGGTGAACCGCAGACCAAACATGGCGCGTTCACAGAAAATTGCAGAGAAGGGAGGAATTGGCCACCAGGATTAACACAGCGGGATTCCATGCTTCTGAATGGGACCCGTTGTGTAAATCCTACAAGGCTGAATCAGTCCGTACGAGATGAGCATTTAGAGTAATAGAATCAGTCACTCTACCTGCGCACCTCTAACAGGCGAAAGCGCTGATTCAATTTTATTTTAATTACATAGAATTGAAGCGGGGGGGGGGTGGATCCTTGGAGCACACTATTTCCTTTTGTGGCTGACGGGCCGTGGAGCACAGCGCTCGGACAGGTAGCCTCGCACCAGGGACTCGAGTATGTCCCACAAACCTCCCTTACCTCAGACACCTCGGGCCCTGCTGGACCTCAACCCCGATCGGCCCCATTTACCTTTGGTAAGCCCCCCCCCCCCCCCAGTCCTGATTTCCCCACACAGTCTCTGGAGTGTTGCATCCTCCATCCACCTCACCCTCGGCTTCAGTGGGCAACTGGCTTCTGCTGTAATTTTAGAGCTGAAGCCGGAGCTCGTGATTCCTGCCAGGCCAATATATTACATGCACACAAGAAAACAGCGAGCGCACATGTGAAGAAAGTAATAAAATAATAAAACACTGTGTTAGATGTCTATTAATGGTACATCATAGAATCAATGGGGGTAATGGGATGGAGTAATGGTCATGCTTATATAGACAAACACTCACACGGCCAAATGTGAGTGACAGTCACATCTGTTGCAGAGTGTTGTTGCCTGTTATGTGGTCTCTACTGTACCCACCTGAGGAAGGATTTTTATCTGAAATGCATCGTTCAGGCCACAAATAGCTTTTATCCAGTCCAGTCATCTGCCAGAAGACCCCTGCTTTAGACCTCTGGACGCGGAAGGAATAACAACTTCAAGCAGGAGTCTGACAGCATCATAGACAAAGGACTTATTCACTTTTTAGTGTATGTTACATCTTTTTAATATTTTTATTTATTTGTATCACCTGTTTTTGAATAAAGCTGTTACCCCCGACATCATCTCTTCTCCGTCTTCCACTGAGTGTTTTGATGTGAGTGATTTAGTTACTATTTTTGTACCTATCACCCCCCATTATCCTGTATTGGGATTTGTCCCCACTGTTTTCATTCCTCTCTCTGAGGTATTACTGGACAAGACACGCAGCAGGAGTACCAGAAAGTATTTGCATATCCCATCTACAAGGGCACGTACATACGCCCATGGCATCTGCATACATCCATATACCCTGGAAGGAAGATCAGACGACCAGGGGCTGTGAGTACAGTAGAGACCACATCAGAGGCAACAACACTCTGCAACAGATGTGACTGTCACTCACATTTGGCCGTGTGAGTGTTTGTCTATATAAGCATGACCATTACTCCATCTCATTACCCCCATTGATTCTACGATGTACCATTAATAGACATCTAACACAGTGTTTTATTATTTTATTACTTTCTTCACATGTGCGCTCGCTGTGTTCTTGTGTGCATCTATTTTCTGAGGATCCAGGGAGGGTCCTCCTTCAGCTGAGCAGCAGCGACAGTTTGGGCCAGTATATTTCCAAATAATTTCGGCGTCTCACTATCGTTCACCCCAGTTCGGCATGATTGTGAATTTCACTTTGTTGCATTATACACCATCTTATAGAGGTAGCGCCCCAGTATTTCCACTCTTCTACTGCCACTATATTACCAAGCTTCCGATCTGGTTATCTTTGTCAAAATGATATAAAAAATGTATTGTTGTGTAGCTTTTCAATTAATCTTTCAGAATTGGCAGGTTGTAAAATAGATTATTTACAGATTTATATGGATGGCATTTGATTCAGGTATTTGTACTAGGGAGCACTAGCTTTATGCAGCCGTCCAAGATGCTTTAAGCTCCATTAAATCTGGGAAAAAATATTTGGCTACCTAAAATAGTAACAAGCATTATTTTCCCTAAGTTTACCACAAATCCAAAAGGAGAGGGGGAGAGAGGTAGAGAGGGAGAGGGGGAGAGTGAGGGGGGAGAAAGAGAGAGAGAGAGCGAGAGAGAGAGAGAGAGAGAGAGAGAGAGAGAGAGAGAGAGAGAGTGAGAGAGAGAGCGAGAGAGAGAGAGAGCGAGAGAGAGAGCGAGCGAGAGAGAGAGCGAGAGAGAGAGAGAGAGAGAGCGAGAGAACGAGAGCGAGAGAGAGAGCGAGAGAGAGAGCGAGAGAGAGCGAGAGAGAGAGCGAGAGAGAGAGCGAGAGAGAGAGCGAGAGAGAGAGAGAGCGAGAGAGAGAGAGAGAGAGAGAGAGGGAGGAGAGAGAGAGAGTGAGAGAGAGAGAGAGAGAGAGCGAGAGAGCGAGAGAGAGAGAGCGAGAGAGCGAGAGAGAGAGAGCAAGAGAGAGAGAGAGCGAGAGAGAGAGCGAGAGAGAGAGAGCGAGAGAGAGAGCGAGAGAGAGAGCGAGAGCGAGAGAGAGAGCGAGAGAGAGAGCGAGAGAGAGAGAGCGAGAGAGAGAGAGAGAGAGAGAGAGAGAGCGAGAGAGAGAGAGAGAGAGAGAGAGAGAGAGAGAGAGAGAGAGAGAGAGAGGAGAGGGAGATGGGGAGAGAGAGAGAGGGAGATGGGGGGAGAGAGAGAGAGAGAGAGAGAGAGAGGGAGGAGAGATGGGGAGAGAGGGGGAGAGAGGGGGAGGGAGATAGAGGGAGGGAGAGAGGAAGGGAGGGAGGGAGAGAGGAGGGAGGGAAAGAGGGAGGGAGGGAGGGAGGGAGGGAGGGAGAGAGAGAGAGAGAGAGAGAGAGAGAGAGAGAGAGGAGAGGGAGAGGGAGAGGGAGAGGGAGGGAGAGGGATAGGGAGGGAGAGAGTAGGAGAGAGAGGGAGGGAGAGAGAGAGAGCAGTAGTACAGGATTAACATTAGGTTGTTTGCTTTAGTGCATCGGGCCCAGAGTGATTGACTATCATCATTACGATCATCACCTTAATGGCTGCTACCACCAACACCATTACCAGTTGTTGTAGTACCAACAATCACATAAATAGCACCTATACTACTAGTACATCAGAGGCACTTCCCTTCCCTGCTTGTCCATTTTGTGCAACACGCAGACCGTCATCATCGTTGTCATCATCATCATCATCATCTTCATCATCATCTACCTCATCCATATCTGTCTCTGTCTCAAATGACATACTGTATGTTTGTATGTCTAATTTATGTTCTTACATTTGGTGCACATTTGTTTTATTCTTTGTATGGTGTGCATCATGTTTTTAGATATGAATGCACTACAAATTGTTTGCATATACTTATATTTGTCTTTAACCCCCCCCCCCAAATAAATAAAATAAAACCGTCAACCTCCAAACTCTGTCTCTTAACTCCACTCCTAGCATAATTGTTTCATTGGTAAAAAAAAAAAGTTCAAACGGGTGCTGCACAACACATTACCAATTATTTTTACACTGTACATTGCTGCAACAAGACGTATTCATTTTTTTACTCTCCTGTAGGCCACTTTTAGGGGAAAATTACTTTTATTTTAGTGATGCTTTATACATGGACCCCATAGTCCTCTTGTTTTTGCTTTTCAAAGTACGAAGCCCACAGTGTGTTACAGGCTTCTACAAAAACAGTGGAATAGAAACCCCCTTGGGAACTAAGCGGCACCCTTGTTTGTTGCCATTGGCAGAAGTTGAACTATTGATGAAAAGACCTAATGACATGTAACTTATTTATGTGGTCATACCTTTCCTTGTTCAGCTACGGTATTGATTTTTGTGGAAGTGGAGCAGATAACATTCAAAAACAGAGCCTGACACCTCGGTAAGAAATTGATCTTATTGTTGAATTCATTCGTGCATTCCTAATGTTGCGGACAATCTTGTTTAAATAAAAAAAAAAGAAAAAGAAAATGTAAGTAAAAAGTAGATGACATCCCATTTAAATAGATTTTTTGATTAATAAATAACAAAATAAGTGAATAAAATAAAAGTTTATTACTCACATACTGTAGTAGTACAACCAACCTTTCAACTCACACACACACTTCCTCAGATAAATTTGATCATTCGTTATTTAAAACACAAAATCTGTGAATAAACCCCAGAATCGAATGAATGCTCATACTGTAGATATTGAAACGCTTTTGGCAGCACAAAACAAGCAATGAAAATATTAAAAAAATACATAGTCCTCTGGCAGCAGAATATTTGCTGATAGCATAACTGAGCTATTAGTGTTACATTACTTTAAAATTACTGAAACATTGATGGAAAAACATCCATCAACCTCAATTAAGTGGCTCAAATGAGATAACCAAGGAGCAGCAGAGTGTTAATGATTTTATCATCATTGAAATATCACCATTCACTTAAATCTTGATGTCACTCACTTTCACAGCTTATACATATTTCTCCACTTCCATTTCATACCACTATAATATGCACATTGCAATTTATATTATATATACTTAAACAAGTAACTAATGCTTTTAATATCTTTTGCTATAATGTTGTTCCGCACTATTTTGCACATTAATTCACATTTGCACTTAATTTGTCACATTGTGATTACACAATACATATGTTTATTGCACTTTAATCTAATACTGCACTAGCACTATAATTGTGTTCATAGTCACTGTGAATAGCACTCCCCGACATGTTCATCATTACCATCTGCCAGAGTGCTATACACATACTGAATTAAAATACTTTATTAAAAAAATAAATCTCTACAGTACAAACTGCATGAAGTGATTCTACTTGCTTCCCACAGCATACAAAGTGTTATTGGTTTAACAAGTCTAAGGTACCTTAGGAATGGGGTATGGTGTCAGATCCAACAGGATTAGGTGCTGAACCCACAAAATCTCTGTTATTCAGAACAGCTCTAGCAGTGTGAGCTAAACCATCTGATAGCTAACACCACTGTCACAATATACTATGTTTTGAGCTCTACTTCTCATGGAGTGCTCATACCTGTACAAAGCACTTTACCCACTTCTGGGATAGAGAAGCATATCTAATAAGCAGTCTTCTGCAACAAGACACCTTCTGACAGGGGAAGACATTTATTTGAACAGTCTGTAATGTGTTCCAGCACCGAAGGTGCTTAGTAAATATGTCCCACTGTCTTTATCCTTTATAATATTAGAAGTACTAACTCAAGTCTAAAGCTCACTTTCTTATATTACTTTCTCTCTACATCTGCTTTATTGGCTGTGCTTGATCTTGTTTTTAGTTGTGTACTGCATGTCAGAAAGCATGTGTTTTATTTAATCTCTATTAGAATATGAAGAGAGAGAAAATGCAATCCTTTAGAGGAAGTGCACGCCAAAATATTCCAATTGGGTAAAATACCCATTAGAGAAGTATAATAACCTGGACAAAGTAACTTTTAATACATATACAATTAGAAATAATGAGAAAGGATCTCCAAAGAGCTGCAACATAGAGGATGCATTAACATTATACAATGTGTCCATGATGTATTAACCTAGATAAGTGAGTTCAAAAAGTTATACATTTATTAAGAGACCGAATTAAATTAATAATAAAAGAATTTTATGAAAATTATGAAAAGCACAACATCTGAGGGTGATCAAACCACAATGTCTACTGGTTCTAATAGTGAGACCTAGTACTTAGTGGTAATTTACATAAAATGATGAGCAATGAACCTAGCCTGTATGTTTATAATTGCAGAAAAAAAATACTTATTTAGAGCTTGTTTGATCATGCAAATTGAAAATTCAAAATGCATTAAATCACAGGTTGGCTTCTTCAGAGATGCAGTAACAGTGAAGGAGACCCTATCCACTTAACTATATAGGTACATAGAAGGGATTGTGAATCGGATGAGGGAGAGAGGTCGTCGAGAACCATCCTTAGCCCTGTAACATGCTGCTACTCTGCTAGAGTACTGTGCCACACAGCGTAAGAGTATTCCCCATAGCCAGCAATAGTAGGATACCCCCCCCCCTTCACTCCCTGCCGGCTGGAGTGCTCACTGGGATCAAAATTACATTTCTTACCTGCTCGTGGTGGGCGTGAGCGGCTTAACAGGGGGGTTGCAGCAGCTATCTTCCCCTTGGAGACGTACTGTCAGAGCGCCCCTGCCGATAGTCCCACACCACCTTACCGCCGCCCTCCGCTGATCCACTGAGCGGGAGAGCTGCAGAGGATACCCCTGCCCCCTCCCCCTCGGTGATCGGGGGCAGCTCCGAATGGCGACGGCAGCTCTTCAAGGCGTGGGACCGATAACAGAATGGCCGCCGTCTCCCTGTATGGAGAGGAAGAGACAGGGGGGGAGCGTCTGATAAACCTACCGGTACTCCCACTGGGGCATGCGATCCTGCCTCCTCACAGGCAGTGGGAGAGCAATAAGTGCTGTGACTCCACAGAAATGGAGAGGTGAGCCCACGATTAGAGAAGGGAAAGCTCGATCAGAGCTTTAGCCCTAAATGGAGCTCTACTTATCTCAAGTATCTAGGAGTCAAGATTGCAAACTCTCACTAATCCCTATACCTGTGTAACTTTCCTCCCCTCTTTGATAAAATTAAAAAAGATTTACAGACCTGGAATAAACTCCAGATCTCCTGGATGGGTGAGAATCATTTCCGCCAAAATGAACGTACTCCCCAAACTTTTGTATTATTTTCAAACCCTCCCGCTAAATATCCCCCTGACTGAGCTAAAAATATTCAAATACTGATATTTCAATTCATCTGGAAAGATAAAAGGCAGAGAGTGGCAAGATCGGCGAGAGCAAGAGGCGGCTTGGAGGTCCCGAATATCATTAAATATGACCAAGCAGCCCAATTAAAACAAGTAGTGATGTGGAATAATGATCAAACTACTGTACATGCTGCTGGCTAGGAATTAAAGCTTACTGTGCAAGGTCTCTGTCTAACAGCGGCTGTGGTCCTCAGGATCCAGGGAGACGCAGGTGGGAAGGTTTGACTTGGGATCGATTAGGTGTATTTGGAACATATGGTCGGAAAATAAGAAGAAATTTGCATTAGCATCCTTCCCATCTCAGTTAACACCCATATTCAATAATCCAGAGTTCCCCCCAGGATGCTCTCTAAAGCAGTTATCCCTATTTAAAAATCTTAATATTATGACAGTAGTTGACATGGTAGACAAAGGGAAGATCATGCCCTTCCTGCAGCTCCAAAACAAATATCAAATGCAAGATCTCCAGCATTATCATTTTCTGTAGATTAGACACTTTCTTTTAGAAAGCGAGCTTTCCAAATTTATCTAAATTCAAAACATATTGCAAAAATGGCACCTAACAGAGGGGCCTGATATCGGCAATATACTTAGGAATCACCAGAGGATACACCAGATCATGATTACATGCTAAATTAGGAGGAAGACATCAATGTGGAAATAGATGGCAAAGACGATTGGGAGGATATCTGGGAATCGGCAGCTAAAACTTCAATTTGCACAACAATAAAGGAAAATATTTACAAAACCCTATTTCAATAGTACCTAACCCCTAGTAGACTGAGTCAGATATTTTCTGGATTAACTGATATGGGTTGCAGGGTGTGTGGCCTAAGAGGAGACATGGCCCACATATGTGGACATGCCTGATAATCCAGAATTTCTGGACGATTGTCAGGAATATAATCAATCCAGGAGGTATCTGAACTAAGAATTCCTCTAGACCCGTTGATTTTTCTGCTAGCAAAACCTATAGAAAATCTCTCAGCTCCCATGGGACGGTTGATCTCTTTTATTCTCACCGCTGCTAGGTGCTCCATAGCAGCGGCTTGGAAAAAAACAAACCAACTTTCCGGAAGAACTCTCACTAAAAGAATAAATGAGGTCATGACAATGGAAACATTAACAGCCCAATTAAAAGAGTCCACTGACCAGTGCTACAAAATTTAGGAACCCTGGCTCCAGAAGTAGAAACAGGTGTAAACTAAAAGAGAATAAAGGTTCTTAGCCTGACAGTAAAAATATTAGGCTGCTGAAAGTGGCACGTGGAGGGCTGGTCCGTGAGGGGTAAGGGGGCTGGGTTAAGGGGAAGAGGTGGATGGCTTGCTCCCATCCCTTTACACCTTCCTCCTCTATTTGGTCCTCCCCCTAGGCCTCCACTCTATCTCTCTACCAGGGATCCTCTTCCCCACACCCCTCCTCCTTCTACTCTGTCCCTTTCCCTCCCACCCTCTCTCTATATATATATACATATATACACATGATTAACCAATATACAAAGAAATGTTTAAGGATTAACAAAAACATGCACCAAAAAAAAAAAGCAACTATCCAAATCAATACATTACATTGCATATCAAACGTTAAATATTATATTGCCACATTAAAACAAAAGAACATATCAAAAGAAAATAATTCTCATCTCTCCATCAATATCTAACAAATGGCAATCAAAACATTGAATGGTACAGTGTATAAATGATGCAAATAATCTGTGCATCACGTACTGTACACTATGGCAATCAATAATAAAAAAATAAACTATTGTAAACCAGATACAATTCCATCAAACAGAAATAAATAACCATCAATTAATCAAATCCCAAATCTATTACAATCCAATCCAAATCAATTGCACACTTAACTATTCAAATCATTAAACCAAATCATTCATTAAAAAAGTAACCATCAGTCAAAATATAACTACCACAAAAAATCCACTATTAAAAAGCAAGCCTCACCCTGAAATAAAGTACTGCAAACAGAACCAAAAATTACATCTATCTAAATAAAAATTACATTACACACACATATGTAAGCATAGCTGAAAAATACATTTAAAATACATGAAAACAAGCCTTTCCAAAACATTCATTTCTTACCCTGTAATGTATGAATATCGATCTAGACATACATACATACATACATACATACATACATACATACATACATACATATATACATACATACATATAGTAGCAAGAAATGATTAAAAAAAATTATTACCACATAAAAAAAATACAAAACCTTTAAAAAGTAAAAACAATAACATTTCTTTGGTTTACTTACCATTAGATGACCCTTTCACCGACTCCCATCGATCCCCTTACTCTCGAACCAATCCAGAACCAAAAAATAAAAAACCATAACAATCCATGTGTCTGTGTCTTCTTTCTTCTATTTGTAATCCATAACGGGGTTCTTCATCTGTGTTCTTCGTCTTTTTCTGTGTTCTTCTGTCTTCTTCCGGGGTCTTCTTATCTTCATCTGCCACGCCCGGTCTTCTTCTTCTTCCGGGGGTTCTTCCTCTCAGCGTCTGGTTTCAAAATGAGATGACATAGGCTTTTATAGGCCTATGACATCACATTTTCGTCATATAGTTCCCACGGCCGTGATTGGGCCGTGAAAACCATGTGATTTAAAAAAAAAAAAAAAATTGATGACGTCATTTAAAGGAAATGACACCAGCCAATCAGAATGGCTGTGCTTCATTTGCCTTTAAGATGACGTCATCAAAAGAAATATGGCCGCCCTCACATGGTACGGTAGCCAATCAGAGCGTGGGAACTACATCCCAACTCTGATTGGCTCTAGTAGACCATGTGACAGAGGCTTTGGAGAGAACGATGTGACGTCATCCAAAGCCTGTCACATTGTACGCCAGCCAATCAGAGTTGGGATGTAGTTCCCATAGGGACCACCCGAGGGCCCCCAGACTCCCTTGGGAACCACCGGAGGATCCTCAGACACCTGTGGGGCTGACCCGGGTCCCCCAGACACCTGGGGGCCTACCCGTTGAGACCCCATTTGGGGCCCACGGTGACCCGCAGAGACCACGGCGCCTGACGTGGACCACCGTAGGCCTCCAGACCCTGTGTGCACCCCTTTGCTGGGCCACTGTGGGGCATGCGGACACCCGCCAGGACCACCGGGGACTCTGTATGTAAAAGAATAAACCATGCATTTATGGGGGGGCACGAGGGTGGGTGGGTTATGTATTGTTTATTAAATATAGTTATGATTATTGTGGCTAGCAGGGGTTGGGGAAGGCCTTATTGTTACTTAACAATTGTTTACTTAATAAAGAATAATAAAGAATAATAAAGAATAATTATATATTATTTATAAATTATACAATATAATTAAAATAATAATTTATAAAAAATTTAAATTATATTATACCATATCATAGAGGAATTGAACCCAGGACCCTTTCATATGTTGGTTAAGATTTCTACCTCTACACCACAGAAGCTGTGTGATGCAGCCCATATCCAAGTGGCCCATTATAAGTGGCATGACTACTGAACAACTGAAGTTTAAAAGGAAAGAACTCTTACCCTAATGGATCTTATCCTTCTTCTCTCCTCAGGTAAAAACCATCTCTAAATCATCATTGAAGCCTTTGCTGTGTGTATTATATAGTATATGCAAGTGATCCAATGCTAGGTAAAAACCATCTCTAAATCATCATTGAAGCCTTTGCTGTGTGTATTATATAGTATATGCAAGTGATCCAATGCTAGGTAAAAACCATCTCTTAATCATCATTGAAGTCTTTGCTGTGTGTATTATATAGTATATGCAAGTGATCCAATGCTAGGTAAAAACCATATTTGAATGCTGTTTTCTGTCTACCCCTAATCAAATTAAGTGTTGCCACATAGACAGGCAACACTCTGTGTAGAAAACCATTTGTTTGAATGTGCCTTAGATGTGCTAATTAAGCAGACAGAACAATACTGTCAGGTGACTTTTTAGGCCTAAATAAACCCAGTCAGAACAGCTAGTCTGCTTGCAGCCCATATCCAAGTGGCCCATTATAAGTGGCATGACTACTGAACAACTGAAGTTTAAAAGGAAGGTCAAAAGAAGTGAGGAAGAAGTGGACACCCCATCTGGCCCTGATTCCTGCATTTGAACTACGCTGGAAAGGAGGATATCATCAATACCAGACTGCATCATTACTGCTGTGATGCTGCCTTTACCATTTATATTTGCAGTGACTTCACTTCTTCTAAAAATTATGCACTTCTTTTTACCAGCCTCAGAATGTCTCTAACTCCATTCATATATCTCCATCTCTCCTTCCTTCACCACTTCTCTGTTCACATAAACTCCTTTCTTACCTGCGTCCTCTGACACCACACAGGTATATCCCCTGCACTAAAACACACCCCTACAAATCCTCCTCACACATTCTCTTTCTATCCATGCTTCTCCTTGCTTCTGGGGATATCTCTCCCAATCCTGGTCCCTGTCTTATTCCTACATGCGCTCGTCCTCGCCTGCCAACTGCAACCTCTACTCCTTCTGGTGTCAACCCCTCCAACCTCATACCCATCCCCTGCCACCCTCCCTCCTCTCTCCCTTTCTCCTGTGCCCTTTGGGATGCTCGCTCCCTCTCTATCAAGTTCCTCTCTGTGCATGACTTCTTTCTCTCTCACTCCCTGCTTCTCTTTGCTATAACTGAGACCTGGCTCACTCAGTCTGACTCTGCTCTGGAAGCTGCCCTCTCCTACGGTGGCCTTTCCTTCTCCCACACTCCGCGCACTGATGGCAGGGGTGGAGGCGTGGGGCTCCTGCTCTCCTCTCTCTGTCGTTACCGAACCCTTCCTATTCCTCCCTCTCTTGCTTTCCCTCCTTTGAGGCTCACACTGTCCAGATTTTCTCTCCTCTCCCTGTTCATGTGGCAGTCATCTATCGCCCACCTACCTCTACTCATCCCCCTTCTGCCTTTCGCTCTCACTTTGAATCCTGGCTCTCTTTCTTCCTCTCCTCAGACTCCCCTGTTCTTCTCCTTGGGGACTTCAATTGCCACATTGATGACCCCTCTCTCCCTTGGGCTTCCCGCTTTCTTTCTCTAACCTCTTCTTTTGGCCTTCAACAGTGGACTGCAGCCAGCACCCACAAGGATGGCCACTACTTAGACCTGGTTTTCACTAAGAACTTCTCTCTCTCCGATTTCTCCATTTCCCCTTTTCCTCTCTCTGACCATCATCTCATCTCATTCTCTCTATCTCGCTTCTCCCCTTCTCCACCTCCATCTACACCCCGGTTCTGCAGAAACCTGTGCTCTATTCACTTACCTGACTTTGAGTCCACTTTACGCTCCTCCCTCTCCTCTCTCAGCTCTGCTACAGACCCCGACAACCTGGTCAGGAACTACAACTCTGTCTTGTCCTCCTCTCTTGATCTACATGCCCCACTTTCTCTCTGCCGCACTCGCCCTTCTAACCCTAGACCCTGGCTAAATTCCCACACACGCATGCTGCATTCCTCCGCTCATTCCTCTGAACGCCTCTGGAGGAAGTCTCACACTCTCGCAGACTTCCTTCACTACAAATTTATGCTATCCTGTTTCAACTCTGCCCTCTCGCAAGCTAAACAAGCCTACTTTTCTGCACTAATCAACATGCACATGTCTAACCCACGCCGACTGTTCTCTGTCTTTGATACTCTACTCAAACCACCCTCAGCTGCCTCTCCTTCCTCCATCTCCGCTCAGGACTTTGCTGACTATTTTAAGGAAAAGGTGGAATCCATACGTCAGAACATCCCCTCTGTTTCTTCTTCCCATCCTACACCTCTTCCTAACTCTCCTCCTGCCTTCCTTGACTCTTTTTCCACTGTCTCAGAGGAGGATGTGTCGCTGTTGATTGCCTCTTCTCCCTCTACCACTTGCCCTCTTGACCCCATTCCCTCCCATCTCCTAAAACCTCTTGCTCCTACTATAATCCCTACGCTCACACACATTTTTAACTCCTCCCTCTGCTCTGGAACCTTTCCATCCTCCTTCAAACATGCAACAGTCATACCATTACTCAAAAACAGCAAGCTTAACCCTATCTGTCTTTCTAACTATCGACCTGTCTCCCTCCTGCCTTTTGCCTCTAAACTCCTTGAACGTCTTGTATTCTCTCGCTTGCTCCATTTTCTCAACACCTTTTCTCTCCTAGACCCTCTACAATCTGGCTTCCGCACTGCTCACTCCACGGAAACAGCCCTCACTAAAATAACTGACGACCTCCATGCTGCCAAAGACAGAGGTCATTACACTCTGCTCATATTACTCGACCTCTCTGCAGCATTTGACACCGTGGACCACCCTCTTCTCCTTCACATTCTCCATACTCTTGGTATTCGGAACAAAGCTCTATCCTGGATCTCATCCTACCTCTCCCATCGTACTTTCAGTGTCTCTTCTGCTAACACCTCCTCCTCCTCTATTGATCTCTCTGTGAGGGTACCCCAGGGCTCTGTCCTGGGACCTCTTCTCTTTTCTCTGTACACACTCTCTCTAGGTGACCTAATAACATATTTTGGGTTTAAATATCACCTCTATGCTGACGACACACAAATATACTTTTCAACACCTGACCTTACACCTGCTATACAGACCAAAGTTTCTGAATGTCTCTCTGCTATATCATCCTGGATGGCCCTCCGTCGCCTTAAACTCAACATGGCTAAAACAGAGCTCCTCATACTTCCTCCCAAATCTGGCCCTACTACCTCCTTCCACATTACTGTTGGAACTACGATCATCCACCCAGTAGCCCAAGCACGCTGCCTAGGGGTCACACTCGACTCCTCTCTCACATTCGCCCCTCACATTCAAAACATTTCTAAAACTTGTCGCTTTTTCCTCTGCAATATAACAAAGATACGCCCTTTCCTCTGTTGCTCGACTGCTAAAACTCTGACTCAGGCCCTCATTCTCTCCCGTCTTGATTACTGTAACCTCCTGCTGTCCGGCCTTCCTGCCTCTCACCTGTCTCCCCTACAATCTATCCTAAATGCTGCTGCCAGAATCACTCTACTCTTTCCTAGATCTGTCTCAGCATCTCCCCTCCTGAAATCCCTCTCCTGGCTTCCAATCAAATCCCACATCTCACACTCCATTCTTCTCCTCACTTTTAAAGCTTTACACTCTTCTGCCCCTCCTTACATCTCAGCCCTAATTTCTCGCTATGCACCATCCCGACTCTTGCGTTCTGCTCAAGGATGTCTTCTTTCTATCCCCTTTTTATCTAAAGCCCTCTCCTGCCTTAAACCTTTTTCACTGACTGCCCCACACCTCTGGAATGCCCTTCCCCTCAGTACCCGACTAGCACCCTCTCTATCCACCTTTAAGACCCACTTGCTTAAAGAAGCATACGAATAGCACTGTGAACATTCTGAACACATGATACATAAAGCTTGGCCCCCTGCAGACGCACTTACCAGAACTCCCTCATCCTGTCTCCGTACGTTCTCCCTACCTACCAATTATATTGTAAGCTCCTCGGGGCAGGGACTCCTCTTCCTTAATGTTATGTTTGTCTAAAGCACTTATTCCCATGATCTGTTATTTATATTATTTGTTATTTATTCGATTACCACATGTATTACTACTGTGAAGCGCTATGTACATTAATGGCGCTATATAAATAAAGACATACAATACAATACAATGTCATAGACATCTAGAAATAGACTTAAGATTTAACATTGACATGTACCCTGTGGCAATGTGTTGTAGAGGATAAATATATGTATGGTGTAGAGGTAAGATGCAAGGCATTGGTATCAGAAGGTCCCGAGTTCAATCCCTGAACGAAGACCGAAACGTTGGATGAGATGTCTTGTTAATACAAATTTCTTTTGACCACTTACCTGTGGTGCTGCCTCTGATAGTCGTCTTCAAACGGTATCGTATTGCCTACACACACACATATATATATATATATATATATATATATACAGTATATATATATATATATACTGCAGTTGATTGCGCTTTTTTCTTTTTTTCAATATATATATACACAGGCAATCGGAAGGGAAATGCCTGGCATCTGACTCTCCTCCCCGGTGTCTGTGTGATCAGCTCAACTCCAATAGATGGATCCCGTGATGTTTACTTGGCCCCGTTTCAGTGACATCAGAGGATAGGGGGAAGTCCGTCAGCTACAGCTGATCCAGCTAACCGGATCCCACAACATTAGTCCTCTATATTGTATACCGCGCTGAGGCAGGTAGAAAGTACTGAGGCACTACAAGTACTGAGGAACTGCATGCAAGAGTTCCGTACATAATTCTGTCGAAGAATCGTCATACAAAGTCGTGAACAAAGGGACATAGAGAGAGCCACTACTAGGCGATCCCAGCGCCCAAACACGAATAAACAGAAGTTACTTCTGATTAGCAAACTCTAGCTCAAGAATAGGTCTTTACAGAACATACAAGGGTATTATACTATATGCTATGAGGCATCTTTTAACCATCCCATACTCATGTATAACCATAGCATGATCCCACAAACATATACTCAAAGACCGGATGAGCCAGCGATGCATATGTGCACTTAGCAATATTCTCAAGGCATACTTAGGGATAATACTTCCGTTCTTAGCGAGCACTTTGTCTGACTACAGTATTTTAACAAGCAACTGTTTACTTAAGTGTGCTCCAAAATACCCTACGGTCATACAGACAGTGCGTGCCTTGGGCTTACCCCCAACCAAGATCCGCACGGCACTGCGATCGTTAAAGAACCATTAAGGAACACTGTAAAATACAAAATTAGTGTGGTGTGCACCGCAAATGTACTTTCTGTGGATGATAGTTTGACTTAGTCAACCTTTCATTTATGTGTTATAACCAATTAACTTTAGTATATACTGTAGGTAGCACCATTTTTGATAAGAATGACAAAACATACAGTGAACCTTGTGTTTGCACTGTGCAATAAATATAATAATATTTTTTTTATGCATCCTGCTTTTTACCATTCAATCCCACATTATATGTAAAACAAAATGGTATTCTTTTTCTTGCCGTAGTTGCAGCATTTGCTAGTTCTATATAAATGAACTTGTATGTGTCAAACATTTTAAAAAAGTTTAAAAAAAACTTTAATCCTAAATGTCGACTTAAGTCTTTTTAGAAAAGAAAAGAAACCTCTAAACTATATCATCTGTGTTACAAGTTAATCATATTAGTCAACGTGAACAATGCTATTAGTGGGTTAGCATGTGTATAAAGGCAGCGGAGACGGAGGGTAAGTTGACATGATATGTACTCTATGCTTTAATTGAAAGCAATATGATTGTCAGGTTGTAAGGAGGATATAAAAGTCAAACCTGCAGGTTCCTGGCAGTTTCAGCTTCACTGAACCAAATCCAAATGTTTGGCTTGTTCACGAGTGTAATATTATTGCAGGAAATTAGGAACATGGTAAGATATTCAAAAATAGCAGGGGTAAAACTTGAACAAATATACAGTACTGCATGCACTTTTTATATGCATTTACAAATGAGCTTATACAGCAGTTACATCTGAATATGACTGAAAAGTCAGTATTTAAAGTGCCTAACCTATATTAGCCAGTTTATCTATTGAATTTATATCTTGAAAGGTTACTGATAACTAACTTGAAAACTGGAGCATGTACATTATTTGACATTTCCGAGCAGCATTTATTTGACCCTCCTTTCTTATTAAATGGGAAAAAAACTTGTTAATGATGCTTTGCAGTGATGGTGCTTTACTAGACGTGTAAGCCTGCTTCAGCATAGCATACATGCTAGGGTATAACCACATCTCATTGCAGCCTTGTGCACATAGGCATCCTGATGCGTTGCCTAGGCAAAAAAATGCTTTAAAGGTGCGGTCCTGGGCACCTTACACGCCCAGCCCGGAAGAAGGAGAGATTAGTATTTGCTGAAACATACTAGTTGTATCTATTGGAGTCCTGGTGAACACTAGTTAGTTCTGCAGAGGTTGTGTGTGATCCCTGTGGAATACAACCCACACAATTGGTGGGGATATCTGCCAAAAGGAGACTGGCGCTTAGTGTAGCAGAGGGTTCACAAAAATGAAATAAAGAGAGTGCTAAATGTCTACGTGACACATAGACAAGCACTCTCTTTATTTCATTTTTGTGCATGTATCAATTTACAAAGAAGACCTGCCACTAGTTACACTGTAACAGTCACACTGTGGTTAAACAGGTACATTATTTACCATACCCAGAATTAACCCTTTTACAGTGAGTCTAACCACTGAATTATGTGTATTATTATTTATATCACCTGTATGCCTATTTTAACAAACATATTAAAAGTTGTACATTTTAACTAACCAACTTAACGAACCCAAACAGTGAGGGCAAGACCGTCACACAGGTCCTGCTAAGCAGAACCTTGCTGCTCCAACACACAGCTCTTCATTACTTTTTTATATCTGTGGTGCACCAACTAAGGGATTTCTTTCTTCTCTGTACCCTGGTGTACTTTTGTCTGCACAGCACATACTGTACATCTGATGAAAAGCAGTTTGCAGATTAATTTCCAAAGGAAGAGAATTGAGGAAATTAACACTCTTAGGCTAGAAGGAACATTTGTAACATGACCTAATTGCTTTTCTCTATTAGATATTAGGCATACAGTAGGTCTGATATTTTTGTAGAACATTTGCCATTGTATTCATGTTGTTTTAAAACTAAACAAGAGTATATGAGAATTACAATGGTTACTGGTCTAATTGCCTTTGTAATGTCTTAAAGTTTATATCAAGAAAAATCCAATACATTTGTATCACTTTAACTAGGGTATTAAGTGATTGAGGCACAGTATTCCTTAGCAACCTGTGACTGAAAATATGTGCTATTTAAAATGTATGAAAATAATAATACTCACCTGGAGTATCTTCCTGTTGTTTTCTTTGTTATTATACATATGTTGTGAGACTTACCCTCTCTGTGACTGTGAGGAACAATGCAGCTGAAGGAGAAGGAGTGGCTCAGTGAGTAACGACACTGACTGACACTGAGATTGCTGCAGGGGAGCCTGGTTCAATTCCCTGTGTTGGCTCCTTGTGACCTTGGGCAAGTCACTTTATCAACCTGTGCCTCAGGCACTAAAAAACATAGATTGTAAGCTCTACGTGGCAGGGACCTGTGCCTGCAAAATGTCTCTGTAAAGCGCTGCGTACAATTAGCAGCGCTATACAAGAACATGCTATTATTATTAATACGACCTGAATATGGCTGATTGTGGCCACCAGAGTCAGCCCGGAAGGAATAATGCTACGGGGGCCAATGCTTTTGAATGGGACCCTGTAATGTTAATCCTTTGCTTGATGGGCCATGAACTGGAAAGAGAATACAAATACTCACCTTTCAGATGAGCTGCACAGTATCGCTTTTTATTTTAACTTTTTACACAGGTGTAAAGCAAAGTATCTCCGGAGCTAATTTATGGGATGTTGGTGCCACTGAGGGTGAGGAAGAGGAGCATTGTGTCCATCCTGGAAGGGGTAAGTACTAATATTATTTAGCCCCCATTGAGGGCATAGGCAGCCACAGTAACAATCAATGTATTAAATGACTAGTGTCTGGGCTTTTTATTTTATTCTGATATATATTTTAATGTAATTGCTGTGTGGTGGGGAGGTGTTTTGTTGGGGATGAAGAGGGGTACTTGCCCCAGGTGGGTGGTTAGGCCTCCCAAGGGGAAGGCAGGGGGGGGGAGGGCACGGCGGAGGCTAACCTCTTCATTGTATAATATTGTTAATTTTTTTTTATTTATAGCTTAATTTCGTTTGCCAATGCAGCTATCTAGGCTCTCTATTGAGAGGGCCTAGGTATCCACAGTGACAATCATTGATTTTATGTTTAAAATTTATTTGTAATGGTTTTTTTTTGTGGTAAATATGTGGGGTTTTTTTTGGTTAATGCCCCAAACCACTATTAGTCACATTTGGCTAATATCGATATTGGGCATTAGTCTAGAGGGGGGGAGGGGGTATGTTTATTCGGGGGTAGAGAAGGTGGGTAGCAGTAGGGGTTGACCCCTTCATTACCGTAGCGTTTAGCCACCAAGTTAAAGAAACTTTTTTAAATATTAATTTTTACGTAGGTTTGAAGCAGGGAATCTCAGGAGCTGAACTCCATTAATTTCATTGACCCCTGCTTCCTGAGATTCGGACCTCCATAGCGTGTGCCGGTATCTCCGCACTGTTTAAATGGCCTGATAACATGGGCCATGACGCCGGAGATTTAAACTTGCAGGAGATGCCAGCACCACCTACGGATGTCTTAACTTCAGTGAGCTGTGGGTCCCCAGACCAGAAATGAATGGTGATAAACTCCAGAGATTCCTTGGCTCAATCCTATGGGGAAAAAAAATAATACAAATAGTGAGAACTGCTATAAGAGCTGTGCGGGGAGACACAGAGAGAGACTGTTTCTCTCTGCTCTCTCTGCTCTCTCTGCGCTGCTCTTACAGACTGGTGGCTGGCCTGGGATGATTAACACTGTAGGAGTCCTATTCAGAAGCAGGGACCCCCACTGCATTAATCCTTCTGGGAACCTTACTGCCCACCCGGCTGTGAAAGCTTTAGCT
This sequence comes from Ascaphus truei, assembly GCF_040206685.1. NCBI lineage: Eukaryota > Metazoa > Chordata > Amphibia > Anura > Ascaphidae > Ascaphus > Ascaphus truei. The sequence goes on from NC_134483.1 coordinate 404,264,709, forward strand.
GTGATGCAGCAACGAGGCAACTCCGCTCCAGCCGCAATAGCCTTTCCAAATCGCGGTCAAGGAGAGTGTAAGTCGTCTACAACTGTAAGTAAACATATTGCCAAAGTCACCACACTGAATATACAGGAAATTGTAAGATTGTGGTTAATTGAGATAATTTGCATCGAAGTACTGTATTAATCTGTTATGAACTTAGAGACAGCATAAAATTATGTTTCAATAAAAATATTAACTAAAAAACATAGAATAATGAAAAAAAAATAACTCTTTGAAGTTTAATATTTTCTTCCTCTTTTAAATGTAATTACAGTAGTAAAGCACTTCAGGTAACAGGGACATACGTTGAGTTTGTATCTCTGCTACCAGGGTTACTTTACTATCAAGTTCAACACAAATAGACATGAATATCACTGGAACAATGTCATAATAATATTATAATAAGAATGAGAACATTTTTTGCAGCCAGTGGCTTCTGCTCCTTCATTCAAAACTAATAGAAATGATCTATATGTTGCTGACATGCTGTTTATCCAGTACGATCATGAAACGTAAAACAAGCTTAGGTTAGATTTCACCCTCAACTGAACGGCAGCCATATATAATAGTGCTAAGGACTACCAAGTAATAAATACATTATGTGGGAACAAAAATACATTTACATTAAAGAAGTATTACATGTTTCATAGAAATCAAGATAAACAAACTCAGTGAAATATAATCAACATACTGTACTATAAACATGCTGGAAAAGTGACTACATTTTAACATTTCCAGGCTATCGTAAAAAATCCCCAGTTTTATGCTAACTACAGTAGTTTGGATTTTTAAACTCACAGAATGAATTCTGTCTTATCCCTAGATAAGATGCCATGCCCATATACCCTTTGTACATTATAAGTTCCTGAAACTCCCAATGACTCTTGCAGTGCTGAAGGAACCTCCAACATATAAGCAAAGACAAAAGGGAATGCTGCAGTAAATGATTTGAGAAAATTAAAGATATGATATAAACAGGGAACCTACAGATGTATTAAGATTTACTGCTGATGTGACCACCTTGTCCGCGAGCCGAAGCTCTTCTACGGTGTGGCTACGGTCAGCCAGAATAATTATTTGTGCGGTTATTTATGTTATTGCAGTTCAGAACATGGCTGGCAGGTGGCACACTGAATATCTTTGCTTATGATACTCAGAAGCCTTAAGGAAGCCGCAAGTACAGCTGCAACTGCTGGTTTAAGACTGCTTGCCTTGAAAATTCTGAACTTAAACCCATCACATGCTGTGAGATTCCTGCAGCTAGACTAATGGCCCATCGGATTAACACAGCGGGAGTGCCTGCATTTGAAAGGGAATCACGCTGTGTGAATCCTACCGGGCTGCGAGTCCCATTCAAATGCTGCGTTAATCCGATGGGCCATTACAGCCCGCTGTGGACCATCTCACGAGTTACTCCAAGATGGTCACAGATTTTCCTTGGCAAGCTGTCTAAAACTGGCAGTTGCATCTGTATATGTGCCCTTGAATGCTAGAGTAAGAACCCCACAGGTGTCTCAGTACAAGATGTACGATGTAGACATGTCTCGCTTTAAACACTGCCTTTCTTTGTTTAATGATATTGTACAGTACTTCCCTACTGTAGCAGTAACTCTCTTTACTCAAATCACTATGCATTAACCAAATTTGTCTCAGTCCATTTGTGCATGGCATGGAACATGGCACTTTGTAAATGCGAGACAAAACCGGCCTACAGTTATGCATATATTGTATGATATATTATGTCATTCAAGACAAACACAGCCACTGTAAGGTCAGAACCCAAACCCACCAAATCATATATACTGTGTGAAAAAGAGTGCTACTTGAATTGTGAATTCATGTATAGAACAAATTACAAAAAAAGCATTGGGGTTACATCTAACTTGACATATTACATAGTTAAATACTTCTTTGTTTATTTTATCATAAGAAAGGGTAATTTACTGTAGTTCAATTACTTTGGCCAAAGTATTTTAAGCCTACAACCACTGCACGGTTCATCAAGTGCTAAAACTGCTGCACCTGCAAAAAATTCTCATAACCTCTCTAATGGAATGAGAGCTGTCTTTAATAGACTAGTCATTCACAGGTGCTTGCAAGTACTGCCATTAAAAAGGTGAAATGAGTGAGCTTGAAGACAGGGAGCAGGGGTCACTAACCCCCCAGAAACCAAATCCAAATCCATTATGTCAAAAATAATGCTACTACAATTTGGACCTCATGTATACTGTAAAACAAAAGACGAAAAATGCTTAGTGCTTCATCTAACTTGACCAATGGTGCATTTCCCATTAGGTCTGATAGGCGGCAAAATCTTGAGGTGGCAAGTTTTCCCTTTTTTTGCCATATACAGAGAATGTTTGGCCATTACCAAATGCCACTGCTGTATCGCCACTGGGACATGTCGCTGCAAGGCAGCTTGCCGCTGGACATTCCAGGTCTGCCGTGCCCGACCGCTCCGACAATCCAGGTCTGATAAGTGCATGTTTAAATGTCCCACGCGGGACCTTTAAAGAAGCCGCTCAGAGCAGCAGATATAGGCAGTGTAGCGGTTCCACGCAGGACATTTAAACCTGCACTTATCAGACCTGGCTTTTGGAAGTGGGCGGTTGCGGGCGGGCGGACATCACTGCAAAATATCCCGGCGTGTTTTGTAAGCGGCCAAATGTCCTAGACTATATACAGAGGCCCTGCTCTCTTCCACACAGATTTCCGTTGGAGAGCATGGGTCCTCTGTAAAGTTCTAACCTTCTTTGTGCCGCCCTCCTCCTTCTCAGTGTCACAGCGTCAAATGATGCTGTGACGTCAAATGGTGACACAATGCCATGGCAATGTGACATCACATGGTGTCATGTTGCCATGGAAACACGGCATCACGTGACGCCGTAACACTGAAGGAGGGTGGCACAATGGAGGAGGTTGTCCCAAGGTAAATGCCTATGGGCGTCGGATTTAAAAATGCACCACTGAACTTCACAAATTATATCGTTAAATATTTATCTGTATATCTTCTTATAAACAAGGGTAATTTAGTTAAATTCTTCGGGCAAAGTATTTTAAGCTTACAACCATGTATGGCCCATCTGTAGGTCCTAACACTGCTGCATCTTCAAATACCTCTCATAACCTCTCAAACTCTCTAATGGAGGGAGAGCTGTCTTAGTAGACTGGTCATTCACAATTACTTGGCATGAACTGCAAAAAGGGGAAATGAGTGAGCTTGAAAACAATGATCACTAACCTAACTAACGAAATTGCTTTACCAACTGAAATGAACAAACACACACAACAACTGTAAACTCAAAACCCAAATCCACCACATCATATGTATTGTGTGAAATATAGTGCCACTAGAATTGTAAAGCAATTTGGAAGTCAGTGGCCCCTCCTCCCTGGCAAATTTGTGTGAATAGCTAAATACACAAAAAACTATATAGCAAGCTTAAATCTGAGAGTGTGCACATTTTGCTGTCTGTTCTCTAAGAACCCTCTGTGTTTTATGCTTTTTCAGAACAGTTCAATATGACTTTGTTCTATTTTCACATACTGTATATACAGTGAAGTTTGTCTTATAAAGGAGAGTGATGAAAATTGGAGGCCACCGCAAATGAATATACGTTACTATAAATGTAAAGTTATTTTTATTTTGTGAGAGTAGTAAATCAGTTTCATATTGAAGGAAATGTGTTTCAAATAAATAATTACATTCAGTCTTGAGTAGTGCTTTCATTAGCATCTCACGACCCAGGTGAAATTTGCACTTTTTTCACAAAATATTTTCATAATTGTGCCAGCTTCAGAATTTTTTATTTTTTTTGCCAAGTACAGAAAAGATTTATGTTTGAGCTCCGATCAGGGCAGAAGTGGGATCTGATTAACAGAGCTGCACTGGTGACATCATTGGCCCAGGACGGCAAGAAACTGCTTCAGACACACTCGCATTGAGACGTTGTGCGCATAAGAGCTGCCAGCTGGGTCCCAGCTGGAATATCCCCCCTGCCCAGACATTCGAGCACCAGCACTAGTATAAGAACTGGTATATTCCTTTCACTGGTACCCAGTCTGGACACTAGTTTTTTAGTTTGTCTCTTTTTTTGTTGATATAAAAGGATGCATTTTTTACCTATACACATTACTATACTGTATGTGTTAAGGGGGGAGGGGGGTGTATTTATTGAAAAGTATTTGTGTTGTTTAATTTTGGGGGGGGGCACAGAATTGGTACTGCAGGCCTGCGGGGAACACCCGAGGGCCATCGCCGGCCTATAGTATCATTGTTGTGCATCCCAAAAATGTAATATATGTACTTGGGGTATAGGGTTGTTTGGGGCACAGAGGGTGTATGTTGTTTATTGCTATGTTTATTGGGGGCAATTGTCCCCAATAAACATGCTATTATGCCTTGACCCCTTCATTGCCTTAGCGGATATCCGTTATGGTAATGAAGCAGCATTAATGTATTTTAATAATATTGTGCAGGAGCAGGGGGTCTCCTGAGCTGAACCGCATTGGTTTGTGGCTCAGGGACCCCCTGCTTCCCGAGTTACAGGCCCCGGTTTGGGGCATCGGTGCCAGTGTCGCCGCCAACTTTATAGCGGGCACGTCGCGTATAGGACGCTATAAAGATGGTGGCGACACTGGCACCCGATGACACATGCTGGGGCCTGTAACTCGGGAAGCAGGGGGTCCCTGATCCACAAATCAATGCGGTTCAGCTCAAGGGACCCCCTGCTCACAGTACACTATTATTAAAAATACATTCATGCTGCTTCGTTACCATAGCAGATAGCCGCAAAGGTAAGGAATGATTGTTTATTGATATGTGTGTTTTATTCATAGTGTAGATGTGCAGAGGGTCTCCAGAGCTGAACCGCTTTGGTTTTAGGTCCGGGGACCCCCTGCTTCCCGAGATACAGGCCCCTTTATGGGGTGCCGGTATCCCTCTGTTTTGTTTACATTCCGCGGTCACGTGATCGGGACTTTTAAATGCAGAGGGATACCGGCACCTCATAACAGGTCCTGTATCTCAGGAAGTAGGGGGTCCCCGGACCTGAAACCAATGCGGTTCAGCTCCGGAGACCCCCTGCACATGTACACTATGAATAAAATTGTATTTAAAAGATTTTTTAATGTTGCCGATGTTTGCGCCGAGAGAGCGGCGGATCTCTCTCTGCTGCAGACACATCCTGGCAGGGGACAGCTTCTCGGAAGCTTCTCGCCAGGCAGACTGTCTCGCCACCGGTTACTCGCCATGTTTGGTAATGTTGCTCTCGCTGTGATTCGCCAGGGATTCGGCCCTTCCTGCATACAGCGAGGGCAACACGCCAAAAACATGGCGAATTCAAACCCCTGGCGAATGCAATTTTCCGCCGCTTACTGCATGACCCCCATAGTGTGATATGTTCTAATTTATGGCACAACCTTCTTGTTAAACCTATGCAATTTAAACTCATACTCTGTCGGTCCTGAGCTTTATGCATAAACCACAAATACTACAGGATTCTGTGGTCATTCAACCAGGTCCTTGATCCAGATCTACATCCCAGGAAAGGATGAAAAAGACCAAAACAAAGCACATCGCACAGTCTGTGTTCTTAAGTGATTCAGGTAGCCACAAGTGTAGAGATGCAGCGCACAGCAAAGAACTGGATCCACGGGACAGCAGCAGTTTGATAAAAATAAAGTTCTTTATTGAAAAAACATGGTGCAGACAGGCATGGGTGCAGGGGAAAAAGCCTCTGTCTCTTTTTTTCCCTGCACCCATGCCTGTCTGCACCATGTTTTTTCAATAAAGAACTTTATTTTTATCAAACTGCTGCTGTCCCGTGGATCCAGTTCTTTGCTGTGCGCTGCATCTCTACACTTGTGGCTACCTGAATCATCTCAACTGGCAGAAGCACGCATCCCAGAAGGCACAATGGGCAAGGTCACGTGAGTTTGTACCTTAAACAGTACACAGAGGTATTTTATTGGTATTATTACAAGTTGTCAGTACCAGTCCACATTGGCAGTGAGGGGGTGGGGCTCATATATCTCCATTACCCACACTCACAGGACATTTATTCAGGTCTCAGACACATATACTCACCCATATATACCTCACTCATATATATATATACCTTAAACCCAGCCTATGACCTTCAATCAAGAAATTATTGTTTATTACAAACTTTGTCACTAGAGCACTATATTTGAACAATGTTCTTCTACCTGTGTTCTTAAGTGGAAGCACAACATCAATTAACATGGATACTCACATTTGGGGTGCCTTGATTAAAAGCATATGTGAATAGGTGATATTTCCTCTGCAGATTGTTAATCCTCGTGTATCTTTTGAATATTTTCTCCCTGGATAGAGTACCCCCAGGGTTATTATTAGGGAAGCCAAGGCTATGTAGGTAAACAATGCATCCTTTTATATCAACAAAAAAAGAGATAAACTAAAAAACTAGTGTCCAGACTGGGTACCAGTGAAAGGAATATACCAGTTCTTATACTAGTGCTGGTGCTCGAATGTCTGGGCAGGGGGGATATTCCAGCTGGGACCCAGCTGGCAGCTCTTATGCGCACAACGTCTCAATGCGAGTGTGTCTGAAGCAGTTTCTTGCCGTCCTGGGCCAATGATGTCACCAGTGCAGCTCTGTCAATCAGATCCCACTTCTGCCCTGATCGGAGCTCAAACTTAACTCTTTTCTGTACTTGGCAAAAAAAATAAAAAATTCTGAAGCTGGCACAATTATGAAAATATTTTGTGAAAAAAGTGCAAATTTCACCTGGGTCGTGAGATGCTAATGAAAGCACTACTCAAGACTGAATGTAATTATTTATTTGAAACACATTTCCTTCAATATGAAACTGATTTACTACTCTCACAAAATAAAAATAACTTTACATTTATAGTAACGTATATTCATTTGCGGTGGCCTCCAATTTTCATCACTCTCCTTTATAAGACAAACTTCACTGTATATACAGTATGTGAAAATAGAACAAAGTCATATTGAACTGTTCTGAAAAAGCATAAAACACAGAGGGTTCTTAGAGAACAGACAGCAAAATGTGCACACTCTCAGATTTAAGCTTGCTATATAGTTTTTTGTGTATTTAGCTATTCACACAAATTTGCCAGGGAGGAGGGGCCACTGACTTCCAAATTGCTTTACAATTCTAGTGGCACTATATTTCACACAATACATATGATGTGGTGGATTTGGGTTTTGAGTTTACAGTTGTTGTGTGTGTTTGTTCATTTCAGTTGGTAAAGCAATTTCGTTAGTTAGGTTAGTGATCATTGTTTTCAAGCTCACTCATTTCCCCTTTTTGCAGTTCATGCCAAGTAATTGTGAATGACCAGTCTACTAAGACAGCTCTCCCTCCATTAGAGAGTTTGAGAGGTTATGAGAGGAGTTTGCAGATGCAGCAGTGTTAGGACCTACAGATGGGCCATACATGGTTGTAGGCTTAAAATACTTTGCCCGAAGAATTGAACTAAATTACCCTTGCTTATAAGAAGATATACAGATAAGTATTTAACAATATAATATGTGAAGTTCAGTGGTGCATTTTTAAATCCGACGCCCATAGGCATTTACCTTGGGACAACCTCCTCCATTGTGCCACCCTCCTTCAGTGTTACGGCGTCACGTGATGCCGTGTTTCCATGGCAACATGACACCATGTGATGTCACATTGCCATGGCAATGTGTCACCATTTGACGTCACAGCGTCATTTGAAGAAGGAGGAGGGCGGCACAAAGGATGTAAGAACTTTACAGAGGCCCCTCTCCAACGGAAATCAGTGGGGAAGAGAGCAGGGCCTCTGTATATAGTCTAGGACATTTGGCCACTTCCAAAACACGCCAAGATATTTTGCAGTGATGTCTGCCCGCCCGCAACCGCCCACATCCAAAAGCCAGGTCTGATAAGTGCAGGTCTAAATGTCCTGCGTGGAACCGCTACACTGCCTATATCTGCTGCTCTGAGTGGCTTCTTTAAAGGTCCCGCGTGGGACATTTAAACATGCACTTATCAGACCTGGATTGTCGGAGCGGTCGGGCACGGCAGACCTGGAATGTCAAGTGGCAAGATGCCCTGCAGCGACATGTCCCAGTGGCGATACAGCGGTGGCATTTTGGTAATGGCCAAACATTCTCTGTATATGGCAAAAAAAGGGAAAACTTGCCACCTCAAGATTTTGCCGCCTATCAGACCTAATGGGAAATGCACCACTGGTCAAGTTAGATGAAGCACTAGGCATTTTTCGTCTTTTGTTTTACAGTATACATGAGGTCCAAATTGTAGTAGCATTATTTTTGACATAATGGATTTGGATTTGGTTTCTGGGGGGTTAGTGACCCCTGCTCCCCGTCTTCAAGCTCACTCATTTCACCTTTTTAATGGCAGTACTTGCAAGCACCTGTGAATGACTAGTCTATTAAAGACAGCTCTCACTCCATTAGAGAGGTTATGAGAATTTTTTGCAGGTGCAGCAATGTTAGCACTTGATGAACCGTGCAGTGGTTGTAGGCTTAAAATACTTTGGCCAAAGTAATTGAACTAAATGACCCTTGCTTAGGAGAAGATAAACAAAAAAGTATTTAACTATGTAATATGTCAAGTTAGATGTAACCCCAATGCTTTTTTTGTCATTTGTTCTATATGTAGCCAGGTCTCCCCAGCACGCCCGCACCCCCCTCACCTAACTGCCGATCGCGGGGGCCGCCGTGTCCAATGGCGGCTCCGTTCGGCGAGGGCAGGGGAGAGGGCGGTCAGGTCCTGGCTCGGGGGTTGCTGGGGACGCGTGCGGCCGGTTGCCAAGGCCGCACGCGTGTCTCAGGGCTCCCGGCGCTCCCGGAGACGGGCGGATAGGGCGCCGCCATGTTGCGCAGGGTCGCGCATGCGCAGTAGGTCCCCGGCGGCCCAGATAGCTCGCGCATGCGCAGGGAGAACCCTAGCGCCAGGGAGCAGTTGCGTGAGGGCAGGGAAAGCGCAGGAGAGTCGCGCGAGAGTAGGGATAGCTCAGGAAAGGTTGCGGCGGCCATTAGGAGTTAGTGTAGGCAGAGGGGAGGAGCGCACGCGGCCCCAATGTTATTGTAAGGGCCTCGGGACTACAATTCCCATGAGGCTTAGGGCCAGGCACACCAGGTGGGACAGTGTGGCCAATGAGGGCCAAGAGTCTGAGAGGAATTGGATACATTTCGCGGGCAGAGAGCTGCGTAGTCAGTTGGAGCCAGGGAGCGGTGAGGGAAGCAAGGGTGCGGGGAGTGAGTGCAGCTCCTGCATCCAGATAGGTACCCACACTCCAGGTAGGCCCCAACTCCCCACCAGGTTAGTGGGTAATTTATAAGGGACGGCCCTAGATAGGGAGGTCACCCTTAGGTGTGTAAGGTGCAGGTTTTGCAGTGCCACAGCGGGTAATGCTGTGCGCACTGGCAAATAGGACTGTGTGTGTGTTGTCACTGCATGTACTGGGCGCAGTGTGTGCAGCGTGTGTGGAGTCTGCAGGCTGACTGTGAGAGCTGTGTGTCTGCTGCAGGCTGGTAATACTAGCGAGTTAGGAGCTAGTGGTTAGTGAGGTTTCTGGACTTGGAGTAGTAGGGGAGGGGGGTAGGTTATTAACCCCGCAGGCCCTAGGAGTTTCCCCCAAGTCACCTCAGGTTACGGTTCATCAGGGACAGGCCCTAGGTTAGGGTTCCTGTCACTTTAGGGTTAGTTAGGGATAGACAGGGATAGCGGCGGTTGCTGTTCCCGTGATGCGGTTGGTGTTGCCGTGATTCGGTTGTGTTCCCGTGAAGCGGTGGGACCCTCGTTGGGGTTCCTGGAGAAGTACCTGGATAGGATCAGACGGATGCATCGCACGTCTGACCCTTTGAGAAGAGTGTTGCAGGCCCGAGCATCGGAGTGCTCGGAAGGTACCTCTGTATTATATGTGCACCAACAGGCCTATTAGTTCATAGTGACTGCGCAGTCACCCACGACCTCCGTAGGAGTACGGGACATTGGGTGGGGATTACCGGACACTGGGTGGGAACACCAGACATTGGGCAGAAGGTGATACGGTTATAGCATAAGGTTATGATGTTGTGTAATGTCTTATATGTGTGTTAGTAAAGTGTTTGTTCATTCAGTAAACCTGTTATCCATAATACTGGTGTATG